>NC_058061.1:23989283-24305191 GCF_020085105.1 Siniperca chuatsi
GCTTTGCAGTAATGTTAGCTTTGACTTTGGACTTTGTGTTGGACTCTGTGTTGTAGTGGGTGCCGGTCATTTGTTGACGTTAGCGGACTCCATTGTGTCACAGTCACACACTGTTGGCACTGTGGGGAAGCGGAGAGAGAAGGCACTCAGGAGTGCGCATAAACGTTACATCATTTGGATTTTTCCGGAAAAACTGACCTGAGTCCTTTACATAGAAATCAGTCCACAGGCTGTTATAAGCAACCTAGAAAGTCATATTTAAAGTTACATTACAACCCATTGACAAATTGGCAATTAAAAGGGATTATTACACAAAATGTATACGTAAAATGCTTCAGAATCTTAACATGTCGCACCTTTAAAGGAAATATAGTGGTCTTTATTAAATATTGAAAAAGTCAAACAAAACAGGACAGGTTTACTTTCTCTACATAGGAGAAATGCATGTAATAGAGCTACAGTACATTATTGTCTTACAGCTTTCTTAGCACAGGGTCAAGTTGAGTGATAATTTGTTTGTTGTTTGTGACATTCCCTGTACATACACATAGACTTGTTTTCACAATTTAAAGCCTGACCAGTATGAAAAAGTTGAAGGAGGTCAGCATGGTTCCCATGCCAAACTACATTTCCATCTCCACAGCCCCAGATCACCATGTTTCAAATTTGGAGAGGCACATGCTGTGTCAGCACACCAGTTGCAATTACATAATTGTCTTGATTTACACATGTGTGTAGACCGGTGCAAGAACCTTGCAGCAGCATTACCGCTTTCATTTTCTTATTGAAAAGTGACGCCTGTCATTTGAAAGACCTATTACAGTGTTCAATTCTCTGAACCCTCTGATGGTCCAAATGGGAACATTCTGAGCTGTTCCTCTCAGGTCAAAGGTCAAGTAGATCAAATATCAGCTAGTAAGTGGTGGTACTTATTCAGTACACAAACCGTATTATACATAAACACAAGATGCACAAATACAAAACAAACTACATATATGCACACAGTGGACACGAGTGTGACCATAATTACACATATGCTGAATGTCCAGGTAGACTGTCTCTTATGCATCGATGCTCCTGAGCTTTAACACACACACACACACACACACACACACACACACACACACACACACACACAGTGTGAAGCCTCTCTGGTTGGTTTCCTCCTCTGTCACTCCCTCTCTGTAACATTTGTCAGCCCTTAAGCTCCCTGATGTGGAAAATTGACTTTATTTTTATGGTGTGACAAATAAAAAAAACAGAGCGCGAGAAATACACTCCAGGCAAAACTAATCTTTATGGCCTTCTAAATACAAGTAACCACCCATCGCTATCTGTTTCTTTACCATGGCAATCTTGACACACACACATACACCCACACCCACACACACACACACACTTTTCTAGCTTTAGTTGCTTTAATGGCAAACCATTATACAACTACCTTTTCCTTTTCAGCTAAGGCTGCGTTCATCTGTATCATCTTTTAAAAACTGTAAATCACCTTGTTTAACTCACTCTCTTTCAGGTGGCAATATTTATCAAGTGTGAAAAAACGTTTGACATTTTTTAATGCTTTGTTAATTTTTATGTATTTACTGTTCTTTTTTCAATATGAATTTTAGTGAAAGTATCAATTAGTGATGAGAAAATTACACAGTATATTCTGATTATTTTTCAAACTATTTTGAATTAAAACTGATCCATTACAAACCATGTGTGAAATCCATGTTTTTGCGTGGGATGTATGATATTTCACTTGTGAGATGTTGGAAAATCACATATGCTGATATGTGAATTCATGACATGTGAAATGCTGTTTCAGACCGATACACAGGCAGTCCCCATAAAATTACACTGATATTATATTTTAAAAATATAATAAAGTGAGTATTTAATGGCTACAACACCACAGTTACCGTATGGTGAATTAAAACTGGGATTAAGTAATAACGTCACAGGGCATAATGATACTGATGACGATCAGCGATACATACATTATTGTAGGAATATTTTAAAATATTAGAGTGAATATTATATTTTTTTTATGTTTCAGTACTTGAGTCCTGCTGAATAATACAATGTCTCTTGCTGCCTTCATGAAATATATTCAATAATAATTATTATTGATAAGAAATGTCATGTTTAAGCTTGTTATTTTTTATGCACATAGTATCTAATTTCATGAAGGGGCTTCTATAACCAATTCTAATTCTTTAGCAGACACATTTCCTTACTCTCGGAAATGCTACAGATAAACTTCTGTTTGTGATGCGGTTAATGTTATCAGTAGCTGAGATGGCTAGTAGAGGGACGACCTACACACTCATTAGTTTTAATTAGCACCACCTTTTCATTCTTGTTACTGCCAGCTTTCACATACCAATTATAAAACTGCCTCAGTGGGTTATTATTATCATCACTCTCATTTATTAGTATTATCAGTAGTATTAGTTATAAGTATCATCAGCACATAAAGCGCTTTGAGTAGTCCACCTTGTAGTCTGCTTGCACTGGACCATAGCCTCCTGGTGATATGATTTGTGACACGGGTGGCTGTGGCTTAGTGGTGGCTTCCCCCAGCCCACATGTTGAATTGTCCTTGGGCAAGACACTGAACCCCAAATAGCTCCTGAGGGCTGTGTCTTCGGTGTGTGAGTGTGTGTGAATGCTTAGTTAGTTTCTTTCAACTGATGAGCAGTTGGCACTTGCCATCAGTGTATGGGGTGAATGTGATATGAAGCGTGAAGCGCTTTGAGTAGTCGGAAGACTAGAAAGGCGCTATACAAGTACAGTCCATTTAGTCTGCATAATTATGGTAACATATTTTGTTGTTTTCCATAATCTGAGCCAGTGGGCGCATGTAGAAGTTAAACAGAAGAGGTCCCAGAATGGAGCTTTGGGGAACTCCACATATAATTTTTCCCACCCAGTTTTCCAGTCGGTCTAGTAATATGTTGTGGTCGACTGTGTTGATTGCAGCATTGAGATCCAATAATACCAAGACTGAAATTCTGCCACTGTCTGTGTTTAAGTGGATGTCATTGAATACCTTAACAAGATCAGTCTCAGTGTTCCGGTGTGGTTGAAAACCTGACTGGAAGACATCAAAACAGTTGTTTAATGCCAAGAAGGTGTTCAGCTGTTGAAAAACAGCTTTTTCAATGATTTTACTTAAAAATGTTTGATATGGGCCTATAATTTTTCATTAGTGATGTGTCTAGATTGTTCTTTTTTAAGAGTGGCTTGATAAAGGCAGTTTTCAGGGCCTGTGGGAAGAGACATGTTGACAATTTGTAGAAGATCTGAGGCCATGCAATCAGAAACATTTTTGAAAAAGCCTGTTGGCAGAATAGCAAGGCAGCAGGAGGGGGATTTCAGATGTTGTATAATGTCCTCCAAGTTTTTATGGTTAATAGGATCAAATTGTGTCATGCTATTTGAACTGATTGTAAGTGGACACAGGGACAACAAAAACCTACACCTGATATGGAGGCACTGACTGCTTGTCCAAATTCTAATTGAATGATTAAGTCCAGAGTGTACCCCGTGTTGTATGTGGGCTTCATCAGATGACGACAGTCTGTCTTAAATAGGTGTGTGAATGAGTGACTGAATGAGTGTGTGTGGTTAAATAACTAATAGTGTGTGACTGAGAATGTGTGTAAAAAACAGAAAAGATAATCTTACACTTCTTTGCTCCTTCACTCTCTAACACATACATAACACAATATACGACCATCATGTGACCGACGTCCATACAGTAGGTCATGTGATGACAGCAGATCAATAAGCTCCACCTGTAGCTGCCCTTGTTGCTTATAGGACAGAGGCAGGTTGAACTGTCTTCCCCACCAAAACAACTCAATTAGTAGATGTTAGAGGTTTCCACAGTAGTGGTAATCTCATTAACAAAATTATGATGAAATATATTGACATTTTTGTCAACAAATAATAACTAAATGATAATGTGAAAAACAGATGAATGAAACAATTAGCTATAATGCAGACCTATTAAATGACCTCCATGAACCCAGAAAATCACACATTGTAATTCCTGATTGGTAAAATAGTCTCCTCCCCTGGCCAAAAAAAGCATACTCCTCTTCTGAAGTTGATTTAGCTGCTTGACTTGTTACACTAATAAACATCTAGCATTTCAGTACTGTTATGTTTCTGCCAACCATGTCAGCTAACGATACCAGTTCTTAGAAGAAAAAAAGTTGTGATTTATGGACTAAACTATCGTAGAAAAGGTTTCAGTCGTAGTCATCTGGACACTGTTTTCAGAATCAAGACGTTTCGGCTCCCATCCGGAAGTCATTCTCAATTGTGAATGTGAATTGTGTTAATGGACTAAAGGCATCCATAATCCCATTAAAAATTACACAAGAAGCAATAACAAAAGAGATGGGAAAAACCACAAATTCCTTCTATAAATGTCAGCGTGCCGTGACATTTATAGAAGCTAATGTTAACATACCATTATCAAGAGCTATACAGTATGTGGGTGTAATGTTAACATTACCTTCAGTCAACAGTTTTTCGTGTTTATAGGCCATTTGTAGGGTTGAGTGCAAGATTATTGTCAGATGTTCACTTAAGGAACAGTTTTGCATTCATGTTATCTGACATTAGTCAGTGAGTATTTTAGTGAACAGGTGAGTGAATCCAACTTCTCAATGATCATGCTGCTCTGCAGTGGAGAGCGCAGGAATGACGGTGAGTGACCGGCTCTGTGGGAACTAGTAAATAGTCTGCTATTAACAGGTAAACAGTACCTTTTCCACTGATAGATAGATAGGTGAAAACAACACCTGTAACCATGGTAACTGTACAGAACAAAGATAATGACAGCTGTAGCCTCAGAATATTTAGAAGACATAAAAATCAAAAATTAGACAAAAATGCCTCTGATGAAAACTAGACTAATACGTCTTTAGTTTTCACTGAATACAACAAGACTAAAACTAACAATAATGAAATTACTAAAATGTCACTAAAACTAATATACATTTTGGTCAAAAGACTAAATCTTTATCTGCTCAAAGTAAAACTTAAGTAAAGCTTCTTGACAGGTCATAGCACATATAGTTCAAAAGTTCACTACATGTATAAAGTGGGGGATTTGTGTGATTGTGAGTGGCTGGCTATGTGCTTTATGCTTTAGTAAGCAAACAACAGTTAAAAAAAACACCGAGCATATAATAACAGACACACTGACATCTCACAGAGTTGTGGTGGACACCTTTGTAGGAATGGAAGTGTATCTGCTCTGAGACAGACAACTGACAGAAGATTAAAATGCTTTAAAAATGATGTCAGTGTGGATTGGCTGTTACACACATACACTCACTTATTTACACTCTCCTCCTTTCATTCAGCCTCTGTGAAACCACTTTAATGGGCACACTGACTGAATTCAATAGGCGATGGAGAGAAAGGAGGCCAGCAGGTCTACACCATGAAAACCATTGTGTTCACAAAGAATCAATCAGTGCTTTCCAGTCTAATTCGATTCATTCACAAAGGGCTGGGAAGCAATTTTAAAATGGAAATGCCACTTGACTTCAAGTGGAGGAGAAAGAGGGAGGTTGAGGAGGAGGGAGGATTGACCCTATTCATTTGTGGCTGCTGAGTGTTAAGGTATCTCTCTTTCAGCGGGCCCAATGAGACAACAACAGCCATGTCTGTGTGTGTGTGTGTGTGTGTGTGTGTGTGTGTGTGTTTGCACTTACAAGATATCTCTTGAAAGCCAGTTCCAGTTGTATAAGCAAGGGACATTTTTGTAAATTCAGATTTTTTCACTAGGGCTGGTTTAGGCTTGGTGCTTCAGAATTAAAGGAACAGTTCCAGGAACTGTACTGAACTGCACACAATGCTTTTCTATCCAGAGTTTAACCAGTTCGCATACCAAAATCACAGAATAAGTCGTTGGTCAGGGCCTTGCTGCGTGTGTGTGTGTGTGTATTAAGCTCAGTGTGAGTGGCAGTGGGTGAAGGGTGGGTGGTAGACCTCAAAAGGGTGATAATGTTTCAGGAAGAGGAGGTGAGGTGATGGACGGATGCGGGAGGTGGAGTGCAGGAGAAGGGGACTGTTTAAAAGAGATAGAGACTCAAACAGCAGCTGAGGAGGAGGAGGAAGAAGAGGAAGGAGGGAATCCTTGTTAAAAGTCAGGAAGAACTCAGTTCCTTTCCTCACAATGGTTGTAATGGTTTTTGCAAATCACTGATAAATTGAGTCACCCCTTCCCTGCAGGAGGTGCCTCTCATCTTCATAAGTTTCTCTTGATGGCAGGCCAACTGGCCGCAAGTAAATGGAAACGACTCCTTTCTCATAATAACTATTATCTTCACAATTCTCCCAGAGCATTTACCTCATCAATAAGTCAATCAGTGGGAGTTATATTGCACCAAATAGGCAAGGTTTGCCTCTGCTGCTTTTTCCAAACTGAATCGATGACATATGAGGCAAATAAAATGTCAAAAACAGAATGTAGTTAACACATCTTTCACAAAACCTGTCATGGCTGAGTCCAAATGGTAAAGGCAATCTAAAAGCTGTTCAAAAATGAATTTAATGTTTGGCATCAATCAGAGTTGCATAGGCTGCATATGCATACACACTGAAGGTGTGTTCAGACTGGATGTGAAGCAAATTTTGAGGCAACGAGATTGTATAGAATGTAATTGCAACTCAAACAGGTAAAAATTCACTAGGTAGGTGGCACGATTGAGGCGAAGATACATCTGTGTAAATGTCTCATTTGAGTGAAAATGTCATGCTAATGTTCAGGAATTATGACTTTTGTACAGAATCAAGAGGAAAAGGAGAGGGGTTTAGAGGCAAAGAAAGGAGAGTAAAGAGAAAGAGCTGGGGATCCTCGTGAATTTTAAATTTGTTAAAAAAAATTTAATTTTATCACTCAGAGGATGAGTTGTCACACAAACAGACACACAGCTGGTACTTACTGTACATTGCTAACTAGCTACAGCTAAAGTCTCTACAGTCAGTACATTGGTGGTGGTGAATAAGCATGGACTGCAAAAAACTGTACAAATTCACTTGAATAAAGAAAGGCAAAGATACAAATGAACTTTGCATTCAATCTGAACACACCTCAGCAGATACTGCCTTAACATGTTTATTATGTATTTCCTGTTAGTAGTTTGTCTTAGTCAACAAAGTGTTACTACAGTGCAGTATCTTCCAAACCACCTTCCTGTTTGTGTTGTGTATGCAGGCTTTCTGTCATTTGCAATCCTCAAACTTAGAAAATAACCTTGATTTAACCCCTACCATTTTGTCAGACTTAATAAAGCTACTCCAGAGACACAGAAGAGATCGTACAAATGTGTTCACAGTCTGAGTGGTACTATGACAAGAAAACTGAACTTACTGTAAGTGCCCCATTTAATATGGAGAAATGTACATATAATGATGTATAAAACCTATATTATACAATATTGATGATCGCCATGGAAATAAATAATATTTCACTCAGTGTAAGCATCATACTGTACAGCTTCACTGACGATGGAAAACATGCTGAAAGAGAAGAAATATATGATATTGTCATAAAGTGTGGAACAAATGTTTTTTCAGTTTACCTGCACAATAATTATTTATAAGTGGTTGTGTGCATATTCATCTGTGTGCAATTAGAGACTGTGATGGAGAAAGAGTAATAAAAGGGGAAATGGAGGATATCTGTTGTGAAGAAAATGTAAAAATGTAGAGAACATGTTTAGAAAAATTTAGAAAGTGTATTATTGTACTTTTACTGGTCTAACACTAACACATGAAAGCTCCCTGGCTCCAACAGCCATCACAGCCGTCTCACCCCACATGCATTCATCTCAGTGCCAATACACATGCCAGCCAAGCCTCTCCTACAGCACACCTCGGCTCCCGCACACACACACACACACACACACACACACACACACATCCCAGTGGCGTTTGGTCCACTGTCCGGGATCAAGCCAAGGTCAGCCGTGTGATTAGCGCTTAGCGCCGGAGGCTAGCACTGGCAAGCAGTTTCCCCTTAATGAAGCCATCACTGCATGGAGAGAGCTAGAGAAATACTGCCAGTCAGCCCAACTGGACCTGCCTGATTTACAGCTGCAGCAGTCTACACATCAGCCATGCTAAGGGAATATATGGAGACGTGGGTAGAAGAATAGTTAAACTGTCAGTGAGTGACAGGCTGATGACATAACGTCAGCATTTGGAAGTGACACATTGTTTGACACTTTCTCTGTACGGTTTTTACTTCGAATGTGAATTGTGCACAATGACTGTGATGTAAACACTTCAGACTGGCAGTCAAAATGTTTGGATGCCAAAAATAAAAGGAATATAAAATATTTTATATATAATATATTGTATTTAGTAAACTAGTCATTACAGTATGCAGTCTTAATTTCTATAACTCTAATTCTGCACCAGTAAATATCACCATCCTCATCATCTTAGGTACACTTTGGTCATGACTTTGATATTCTATTTTTTTCTAGGAATTTGGGAATGTAAGCAACCTTGGGAAATTTTACATTCTACAAATAAAAGAAATTAAAAATTCAATTATGGCTGATTCCAGTATTTGTAGACTAGTAAATTAAAGTGTGATTATTCTTAGGCCAGCAAAATAAAGTAATAAGTAAGGATTTCAGTATTTCTATACCAGAATTGGATTCTTAGCAGTGTCGAGAGGGCTTTAAAATAGCACGTAGAACCTTATGTTTGGAAATAAAATGGAACTACTATGTTTATGGGCCCTTATTTTCCTAGGAAGTGTCCTGGAAAGAGTTATGTGTGCTCGTACTAGTCATTGGGAAAATAGAAAGTTCCTACTCAGTTACTGTAGTTAGTTTAGTCAGTTGTGCTGAGTTTGAGTTTGAAAAGTAAACTTGCAGAGAAAACTTGTTGAAAACATCACTGAACACCTAACTGGGGGGGCCACTGGGTGGACGTCAGCTCCCCAACTACTGACCTCAGTATTACTAAAGCCCTGGCTACAGCCCTGGCTGGGTGGTGGTGAGTTATGAACAATCTGATCTTGATTACACAGTTGTATTAGGCAGCAGCTACAGGTTCTGCTCATTGAGGCTTTGCCTGTATGAGCCCCAGTGCATGGTAAAGATTCAACTCAAACCCCGGGTGTATACAGAACGCGAGAGACACAAATCACTGTGATATGGAATATACATAATGCACAAGGAAAGAGATGCCATTGTAAATATGATTTAATATATACAGTATAATATATACAGGTATGAAAGGCAGAGCAGGAGGACGCTGAGGAGGCGGAGGGTGAAATGGGCACAACCAGTAACGTCAGCGTGGAGCAGGCAGGAACAAGAAGCAGAGACACACAAGAGACACACAAGGGGAAATGCGCTGTTGGCTTAAGCAAAGTATAATGTGCAGGTATCAAACATGACTGGAGATGTTTCGCTCAACGGACAGTTATCTGTTTTGCTTATTAATTTCATGACATAACGCCGGGGACACACAGGAGGCGGATACGCCACAAAGCGCCACACTAGGTCATTTCTCCTGCGAGCAGTAGCCTGGCTGGTCACGCCAGAAGCGAGCCGGTCAACAAGCGATTCTGCTCCTCTGCTCTTTTCTAATCACAATAAAAAGCTGATCTTTATAACTTAAAGCTTTTTATGTGTTTCTGCAGGGCGTTGCTTCTTCTGAAACAATGAAATTAAAAGGATCACCTTGTGTGATGATCTGTGGGGAGGGGCACACACACACACACACACACACACACACACACACAGGCCTGTGTCTGCTCGTCTCTCTTGCTCTCTGTTTTGAGACAACTGACAAGTACGTGAAATAAGTACGTAATTTAAAAAACACAATCACAAACAGCCGTGATACTGTCTGTTCAGACAGAGCTCCTTGCCGTGGCGCTCTGTCTGAACAGCCCAATTGGTTAAGATGGGCGCCAAAAGGAAGCGGGCAGCGATTCAGATGCTTCCGTGTCCTGTGTCCCCCCGCCGTAACACAAGATTCAAATGTTATCATACCTATAAATACTTTTTTTGTTAAGTTCCTCCAGTGAGGAGAATTCAAAAGGAGACTTCAAGACCTAAGGTCTCCAAGGGTCTTCTGGCTCTAGCTACCTTTGAGGACACCAAGGTCACGTCTTCGGTATTGTTTCTGGGAATATAGGGCTTTTAACATAAAATACTGAGAAGGAGTTCACATTTTACAAAAATTACTCATGGTCTGTTTTGACGGGTAAATGTTTCTGACTAAAACTCTTAAAGTTATTTTATAGAGCGTTTTTAGACAAAACGTATTTATAACTTATAATAAAGCCAGAATAGAGGGTGCTTTGAAACTGCAATTAGACCATCTCATCATGCAGGGATATTGAATTAATAGAAAATATAATGTCACAATTAAATTTATTCATAAAACAACATTTTCAGTAATAGACTTTTTGTGGAGGCGAATCAAAAAAAAATCTTAGAGGACTGGACGTTGCACAGAGGGAAATTAAGCCTATAACCTCAGTATTTCGAAAACTGGTGATGGATACAGTATACTGTGATCTGAAACACCATGAAACCTGGGACAGGCCTTTAGAATTGAATAGTTTATATGTAACAAGATCTAAAATGTGTGCATGTACTGTATTGTGCAGGTACAATGATGCTGTTTATTCTGCATTGGAATTTACTATAACAGAGAAACCATGTGTATACGCACTGTAACAGTACAGTGTGTGACATTTACACTCAAAAGTCACATATATTACTTCCACAGAGAGTATTTTACTACCACAGCAGAATCAGACTGTTCTAATGATATCATCTAGGGACAAATGCTGGAGCTGCCAGTGAATAATGAATCAACTGCCAGGAATCTATGACAGCGGCCCATATTCTGATTCCAGCCCGTCCTCACCAGAAAAACGGCTCTAGTGGCTGTAGTAATTATGACAGGAGTAGTGTAAAGAGCGAGAAGGTCCACGTAGAGGCGGAGATCGGGGTTAGTCAAACAAACACAGGACTTTCACCCAAGGAACTGTGGTTCGTGTCCTGTGTGAAACCAAAAGTCAAAGTTGATTTATTTAAAGTTTTAAGTTACATAACGTTACGTATGTGAATTACATCACAAACACAGGACTTTCACTAGGGCTGCCACAAGTAGTCGATGTAAACGATGACGTTGATGCTGAAAATGTATCAACATCAATATTTTAACTGACGCCTGGTTTTTCATTGTTTTTCTTCAATAGCACTAAGTAATGGTGTGTCAGGACGATCACGTTGGTGCGGGCGTGTTAATTTGTGCTTAAGAACGTACCAGCTGTGAAACAATCAGAAAATAACGTTTTATTTCTCCGATTCACTGGCTTTCTATCACCGGTGCTCCCTCTCCCCCTCTTCCTCTCTCTCTCTCAACCCAGCCGGCAGCAGCAGATGGCCGCCCACCCTGAGTATGGTTCTGCCTCCTTTTCCTTGCCACTGCCGAGATAACTTCTGTTATGAATTGGCGCTATATAAATAAAACTGAAGTGAACTAAAGAAGGATGTATATTTTGAATTTAATATACCCACCTCTTCATCCTCATCTTTATATGCAGTGACACGCACACAGTCATACACACCAAACCAACAATTTGTGGAGACAAATTAATTCATGACAAACAAAAAGAAAAGCACACACCATCTTAGGTGGAAAGTCACAATAAAACACCATGAGGTTTCAGAGTTACTGTTGCTTGATTAACTATGTCATCTTTTCACATCCTCTTAAATTTATTCGCATGAAGGCTGTTGATGAAAAAGAGCGCGCCAATTCACATTATTTTGCTGAATTTTCAGAAAGTTTACAATTTAATGGAAACACAACTACAACTCTCGGCTCACTCTTCAGAGGACAGAAGTCTACTTTATGTGTACAATTTTGTACACAGTGTCTTCTTTATGTCCACATCAGTGTGGGTATGATGGTATTCTGCTATCAGTGTGGTAAATTGTTGCCTTTGCATGTATTTTTCCTCTGACCTGTACACATCTGGCCTGGTCTGTTGTTTTCTGATATGGAGACCAGGAGGTGATTGCTCTCATAATTCTCTGTAATGAAACACCGCAGTGGTAGTGGCACTTAACACACTGACTACACACATACACATATCACGGATCCACACATAACATGCAGCTGATATTTCAGGTGGAAGAGAGAAAGAGTTTGGAAAAATGGTTTCATAAGGAAGACCACAGGGGTGAATATATCTATTGAAAAGGAAACTAATGAGAAAATGAATAAAAGTAGATCATGTTGGAGCAGGCAGCACTGGCTCTGTCCTTTAATACAGCTTATACAGCCAGTGGGGAGACAAAAAGACTGGACCAAAGATAGCTTAAATCACACACTCACACACACCCTGAGGGTGTGCAAGTGAGAGAAAGGCCAGGGCAGAGTCGGAGGAATTAATTGAGGTAGTTTGTTTCACAGCGGGGAGTCTATTAAATGCCATGTCACCACTGGGCCGTGGGGAGTAACACACTAACACTGGGAGGGAGGGAGGGAGGGAGGGAGGGAGGGACGAGGTGGGTTGTAGTGAAGTCCGTTGCCAGTACAAGCTATTCCTCTAAAATCAGCACTCACATCTCACCTCATTCATCTCCTGCTCCATCTCTCTCTCTTTCTCTCTTTCACACTGCTTTTCTTTTCCTTTCCCTCTCTCCTCCATCTCTTGCTGCCCTACAGTATCGCCACCATTCTTTTCCCTGTTTTCCTCCCTGCCACTACCTATTACTTTTTCTACCTTTCTCTCTTTTTTCCTCCCTTCATGTCCTTTTCTTCCTTTCTCGTATAGCACCATCTCTCTCCCTTTCCCGCAGTATTTTGCTTTGTTTTAAAAATATGTTCATGGAGACTTTTTCTTTACTCTTTCTTCTAGATTATTAACACATAAGTATCACAATTACTAGTCACATACATTATATGAGCAAAGATAAGTGGACACCCCTGTGTGTTGTCCCGTTCCTGTTTCAACATGTCATTGCCCCTGTGCACAAAGACAGCTCCATACAGAAAGGATTTTTTGGTGTGGAAGAACTTAACTGGCCTGCAGAGCCCTGACCTCAGCCCCATCAAACACCTTTGGGAGGAACTGGAATGCCAACTGCAAGCCAGGGTATCACCCAACATCAGTGGCCCATTAATGCTCTTGTGGCTGTTTGGGCGCAAAGCCCTGCAGCCAGGTTCCAACATCTGGTGGAAAGCCTTCAACAAAAAAGTGGAGGCTGTCATAGCAGCAGATCAATGCCCATGGTTTAGGAATCACATGTTAAATTATCACACAAGACTGGAATGTTCAGCTGTCCACATCATTTTCTTTGGTGTCCACATACTTTTGTCATGTCGTAAAAAAAGGATACAAATACATAGGTTCTCTTTAAGGTCTCTTCTGACAAAATAAAAACATTTATACTGAGTTATGAACATCAGGCAGGTGAGGTTTTCCAGACCAAATGTATCCTTTAATTTCTCTCTCCCGCTGTCATTCCCTCGCTCCTTTCTCCCAGCCAACCACACTGGACAACTGTATACTGCCCCCCATCTCCTCTGTCTTCTGTGTGTGTGTGTGTGTGTGTGTGTGTGTGTGTGTGTGTGTTGGCCAGCCTCAGGGTTACTAAAATGGCATTGGGTTCTCCTGTTCGCTTATAATCATTAACTGATAACACACACACCCCCACACACACACACGTCTACATATCTATTTATGTTTGTATTTGTATAATGTATTTAGAACATTAGGTGCAGATCAATCATGTAAATTCTATTAAGGTGATGTATGCCATTTTTAATACACCACTATTCTGGTTTAAAATACATAAAAGTGCATGATTACCAATGCCACGTGTTTTGTTGTCTCAGTGCATGTAAAAAACACACAGTACTAACAAAGGGAAGTACACATGCCAGTGACATCTGAAGCAAAGAAAAGCACTGATATTAATTTAAATGAATACTATGATGTTATATTACTATAATGTTCTCACACTTTGTGGCACTCCAAATTATTAGAAGCATTTTCTGAATATATTTTCACAACAGACAAATAAGAGATGTGCCCAATTAAGATGAAATGCCTGTCTAAAAAAAGTCTGAATTCATTACAGATTCTACACTGTAGTTGCATGGAAACACATTATCCAGAGGTATATGTTATCCTACAGACCTAATACTGCATGGTTTATGTTGACTCGGTGGATGAGTGGGAGGGAAGGGGGGAATCTGGACAGACGCCCAGCACCTGCCAGGAGACTATACCCACAAACCTGCTCTCTCTCCCTCTCTGGCTGGGAATATTGACTAGCAAGCACTCTGCCCAATCAAATAAATTTTCTGCAAGACATGCCAAAGGTGACACTTGAGAAAATGGAGGTTACATGGGGAGGAGATGGGGGTGGGTAGGTAGTAATGGAGATTGGGGAGAGGGGGCATGCAAAGAACTCACAGCAGAATGCGACAGAGAATGGAGAAAAGAGAGGTGAAGAGACAGAGAGACAGAGATAGATGGATTGTTAATGAGAGGAAGAGGATGAAGAAATAAAAGAGAAGGGTGAAATAGGATGAAGGACGTCAGTTTTTTCTGCCCACTTCTCTCTTTTTTTTTCTCTTTCAACCGAACGCCCATCTCCTAAAAAGAGCATGGAGTAACAGGCATACATGGCAGCATGCAAATTATGGTCATGAAAAACACTGACGGAAACATGAAACGTTTAAACTTTAAACACACATATGTGCAGCATGATTTCTGCAGATTTTTTCATGAGACATGAATCCTGGTCTTCAGTGTTGAAGTCATGTGTAAAGTCTTTGTAAAGCCAAACCTCCTCAGTTGTATATAAGGGGGACCTTTTTCGTAACCTGCGGTGCAGGAGCATCCATGAGTGACACGCATGTCTGGACATGCCCGGCCACGTCTCACAGCGTGGGTTTCTTTCACCTCTTCAGTCTGTGTGTGTGTGTGTGTGTGTGTGTGTGTGTGTGTGTGTGTGTGTGAGTTGTGTTGTAAAGGGGGGTCATTCACTCTTCCTTTTCCCACGGGAGGTATTACTTTTTTCGTTTTACAGTTTAACATGTATTTTACCACAGTAGATACACTGGGATAGGGTGTTGATAAATAACATTTGGGTCTATTTGGGTCTGATACGCTGCAGACTGAGAGGGGATGTGAAAAGTGGGGCTACATTCTGACATGTGGGCGTGATTAGCATCGGATGAGAGGTGTTGAGTAGAAGAAATAAATCTAGCCCTTTTGTCCTTTCCTAAGTTTTAAAACATGTCCCCACATGTCCTCAGATCACCATTTGTTTTAACGAATGTAATGAATTATTTTTTGCATCTGTGTGGATGATTACACTGGCGTCTTTTCTCGCTGGGCTTTGCGATTTTCTTCACTGAAAAGCGACTGACTTCAATCTAGAGAGTTACTCAGACCGTCAGAGGAAAAGCGGGGAAAACTATAGCCTCCATATCTTTATATTGTTTTTTTATTCCACGTGATACGCAGAGTTATCTCAGCAGCGCCGCGTATCTCCTCTCCTCTCTTGATGTGTGTGCATGTAGGAATGTTGTTAGAAAATTATTCTGACAGTAAAGGGAAAAACTGCAGTTTATTTTTAAAGTTTTAAAACATATCCGACATGTTAGTGAGGGATTGCAATATATTCATAGACAAATAAATATAAATAAATAAAAGTTGTATTTTCTACAAAGTCAGATGCAGGATGTCAAACAGAGGTGTTTTATTCTCTTCATGTGTTGAGCTCACATCTGTGGACGTCTGTGATGGGAACTGAGACTTGGGACATCTATACTGGAATTATCATAAATGTGTGTGCATGTGTCGTAAAAAACAGGGGTGTCCAAGTCCCCTTCCTTCACACATCCCTCTTCCTTTCCCGGACATTTGGCCTGTCTTAACCTTACACTGGTATGACAGTTGTTAGATTATAGCAGTTCATCAGGTTTTTACCCCTAATTATTACCAGTTAATATAGGCTTGTGATCAGCACTTATTTCTCAGTGTGTGTGTGTGTGTGTGTGTGTTGTAAAACAGGGAGGGGTGGTGCTGAAGGTTCCCAAGGGGAAACGGGCGTAGATCATAAAGTCTCATCGTCTTAGTGAGTGATTAAGGCATCCCCATAAGATTATTTGAGTATATAAAATAAAAGTTATAAAAGTATCTGGAAGATCTCACTTGAAATTCATGTATTTAAACATAAATGAGCATGTTTGAAAAACATGTATCTTTTAAAAAGAGGATCTTTCTCAAAAGCCTCTTCTGAACCACAAGTAAGCGGGGAAATGAGAAGAATGATGGACCAAAGAACAAACTTGTTTCAATATACTCACCATCTTCATGGGCCTCTTGCGTACATGCTCAACATGTTGTTCCAATTTAATCTCTATATACACAAAACAGACAAACACGCAAAAACACATTTGCAATTAATGTATTTAAAAACAGTGGTGGAATGTAACTAAGTACATTATTCAAGTACTGTACTTAAGTACAAATCTGAGTTGTTTGTACTTCACTTCACTTTCTACTTCTACTCCACCACATCTCAGAGGGAATATTGTACTTTTTCCTTCACTACATTTATCTGACAGTTTTAGTTACTAGTTACTTTATTACATTTTTACACACAAAACATATTAAGAGTTTATAAAATCTGAAGTTTTGTTATAAATTAAACTTATACAAGTATAACTGAAATGATTAGTCGATTAATCAATTAGTCGATTGACAGAACATCATTTGGTAACTATTTTGATGGTTTAAGTAATTTTTCATGTAAAAACATTTCATGGTTCCAGCTGCTCAAATGTGAAGATTTGATGCTTTTCCTTTTAACGATTTTAATAACTTTAATGTATCGTTAATAATGTTGAGGTTTGGACTGTTGGTTGGACAAAACGAGCATTGTGAAGAAGTGTCACTTTGGGCTCTGGGTCACTGTGACGACATTTCTCACTATTTTCAGAATTTCGATTAATGGAGACAATAATCAGCAGATTAATCCATAATGAAAATAATCACTAGTTGCAGTCCGATACAAAACAGTTCAAAATGAGCTCCACCTCATCCAACTACAACAGTAAAATCGTGCTGTTGCATTAATGCATGGGTAATAATAGGTAATAATAATCTAATGATATAATGTATAACATTAGAACATTTACAGGGACATTTTTCTGCTTTGAGTCCTTTTACGTTTAATACTTTACGTACATTTTCCTGATTATGCTTACATACTTTTACGGAAGTAACATTTTCAATGCAGGACTTTTACTTGTAACAGAGTATTCTTACAGTGTGGTATTAATACGTTTACTGAAGTAAAGGATCTGAATACTTCCTCCACCATGGTTTAAAACATAAGCAAGCATGTCTTACCTCATCTAGCAGTGAATATTTTATAAAAAGAGTTGCAGAAGACTCTTGTCTCTTAGAATGTGAAATCTTTCTCAAAAACCCTCTTCAGTATTACATAGATGTATATGAGACTATAATAAAGAATTACATGAGAAGTTAAATGAGAGGAAGGTGGAGGTCAGACAGTAACGCTAATAACGTTTCTAATGTTAAATGGTGTGACAAATGGTCTTCAAACTGAACAACAAAGAATCATTTGTAAATGATCACAAACAAAAGTAAGTCAGGTGTGATGTTCAGGAATGGTTCAGCCTACACATACAGTATACCATCCCTTGGCTTAATGTAGTCACCACCATTTCCCCTGGGGACTGTGTGCTGATTAATTCGTCTGCATGAATCTTATCTGATCACCTCCAAACCTCTCAACCATGGATGCTGCTGCATTGGACCGTGAACCAGCTGCTGTCAAGGCCACACCATCAGGTACGATAGTCTTAAAGAAGTGAAAAAGGAGGTGACTATTGCTGTGATCAAAGTTTATCATCTGTGTATTCATTTTAATGTACAATTTTCTGCCATGTTTTGAACAGAACAATTTTATGAAGCCCTACAAGTAGCATCACAAGAGGACGACACAATAAGATGGGGATTCTTTAATGAAGATGACAAAGAAAATACAGCCCGGATGACTGACTAAGCCTCTACCACCACATGATGTCAACATTTTGAAAGCAACCACATGCATGAGTATTGAAAATATCAACTCAAGAGCAATGACAGAGGATTGTTGGGGGCTGTCATATTAAAGATCCAAGACAGAGACAGCATGACTGTCGATATGGAGCCCCTTTGTTTTACTAGGAGACTAGTTTTGCATGCATACGTGAAAAGATATATACAAAGACTTTGTTAAAAACATTCATGAAAGTAATGAGTTTTATACACTACTCTAGATATTTGTACAGAACCTGAGAAGATTCTTGGCATTGTTGAAGTGACACTCCCTGGCTTATAGAACAGAACCCAACATTGAACAGAGACTAGTGGAAATTCAAAAAACACTCAATAAAAAATAAAAGATGAATCTGCCATTATCGATGCTGTGTAGAAAGTAAAATGTGTGCTAATGTTAAAATAAATACATTTTCTACAAGTCAATTGTCTGTCAGTTTGAGTAGACATTTTCTTTCAGTGGATCGCGTTAACTTGCAGTGAACTGAGTGCTGCCCTGTCACACTCATGTATTTGCATGTGTATGGCTTGCTACATGCTATGTCCTCCAGGCTGAGTATCCAAAAAAAAGCATGAATTATACTTTCGAGTTCATTCAGAAAGGTCTGGAGCATGTGAATGGAGAAATACTGAAACCAGAGATACTTATCAAAAAACAAGCTGTAAATTATGAAGGTAGTAAAAAAAGGTCCAGACAGGTTCCAAACATACATCTTTTGTGTTATCATCATACCTTAACAGTAGTAATGCAACATTTACAAATATTTAGTATATACATCAGAAAGTCTATCGTTCAAAAAGTCATTGTAAAACTTGTCAACACAAATGGACAATTTAGCTTAACGATAGTAAGAAATGTATAACTATGATCAGAAAAGATGCAATATGTTAAACAAAAATGTGTGTTGTTAACCTGTTTGTTGTAGTACATTTAGCAAGTTACTTTGATGTAATATTTTGTGTATAGAACACTGGTTTAATTACATTTTCAAACCTAAATAGTTTTATGCTTAATGCCTTTAATGCATGCTTTTATAAAAGAAAAAGAGTAAGGCTAAACCCACATCAAATATATCGTTAAAATGTACAATCACAAATGTTCGAGTCAAATATCTTTCTTTTAACATTGGCCCACATTTTACAGCAGCTAACATAATAATCATTCAAATCATTTGCACCGTTGGCCATAAAGATAGAATCATCTGTAATCTTTGAGAGTTTCTTGAAATTTCCGTTGGTTTCTGTTTAGTGTTGGTAGTAAGTGTGTCCCCAACAATGCTAAGAAATCTAAAACTGGCATGAATGTTTTTAACAAAGTCTTTGTATATATCTTTTCACGTATGCATGCAAAACTAGTCTCCTAGTAAAACAAAGGGGCTCCATATCGACAGTCATGCTGTCTCTGTCTTGGATCTTTAATATGACAGCCCCCAACAATCCTCTGTCATTGTTCTTGAGTTGATATTTTCAATACTCATGCATGTGGTTGCTTTCAAAATGTTGACATCATGTGGTGGTAGAGGCTTAGTCAGTCATCCGGGCTGTATTTTCTTTGTCATCTTCATTAAAGAATCCCCATCTTATTGTGTCGTCCTCTTGTGATGCTACTTGTAGGGCTTCATAAAATTGTTCTGTTCAAAACATGGCAGAAAATTGTACATTAAAATGAATACACAGATGATAAACTTTGATCACAGCAATAGTCACCTCCTTTTCACTTCTTTAAGACTATCGTACCTGATGGTGTGGCCTTGACAGCAGCTGGTTCACGGTCCAATGCAGCAGCATCCATGGTTGAGAGGTTTGGAGGTGATCAGATAAGATTCATGCAGACGAATTAATCAGCACACAGTCCCCAGGGGAAATGGTGGTGACTACATTAA
The DNA here is from genome assembly GCF_020085105.1 of Siniperca chuatsi. Lineage (NCBI taxonomy): Eukaryota > Metazoa > Chordata > Actinopteri > Centrarchiformes > Sinipercidae > Siniperca > Siniperca chuatsi. The sequence continues at coordinate 24,009,333 of NC_058061.1, forward strand.
GCCAAGGGATGGTATACTGTATGTGTAGGCTGAACCATTCCTGAACATCACACCTGACTTACTTTTGTTTGTGATCATTTACAAATGATTCTTTGTTGTTCAGTTTGAAGACCATTTGTCACACCATTTAACATTAGAAACGTTATTAGCGTTACTGTCTGACCTCCACCTTCCTCTCATTTAACTTCTCATGTAATTCTTTATTATAGTCTCATATACATCTATGTAATACTGAAGAGGGTTTTGAGAAAGATTTCACATTCTAAGAGACAAGAGTCTTCTGCAACTCTTTTATAAAATATTCACTGCTAGATGAGGTAAGACATGCTTGCTTATGTTTTAAACCATGGTGGAGGAAGTATTCAGATCCTTTACTTCAGTAAACGTATTAATACCACACTGTAAGAATACTCTGTTACAAGTAAAAGTCCTGCATTGAAAATGTTACTTCCGTAAAAGTATGTAAGCATAATCAGGAAAATGTACGTAAAGTATTAAAACGTAAAAGGACTCAAAGCAGAAAAATGTCCCTGTAAATGTTCTAATGTTATACATTATATCATTAGATTATTATTACCTATTATTACCCATGCATTAATGCAACAGCACGATTTTACTGTTGTAGTTGGATGAGGTGGAGCTCATTTTGAACTGTTTTGTATCGGACTGCAACTAGTGATTATTTTCATTATGGATTAATCTGCTGATTATTGTCTCCATTAATCGAAATTCTGAAAATAGTGAGAAATGTCGTCACAGTGACCCAGAGCCCAAAGTGACACCTTCACAATGCTCGTTTTGTCCAACCAACAGTCCAAACCTCAACATTATTAACGATACATTAAAGTTATTAAAATCGTTAAAAGGAAAAGCATCAAATCTTCACATTTGAGCAGCTGGAACCATGAAATGTTTTTACATGAAAAATTACTTAAACCATCAAAATAGTTACCAAATGATGTTCTGTCAATCGACTAATTGATTAATCGACTAATCATTTCAGTTATACTTGTATAAGTTTAATTTATAACAAAACTTCAGATTTTATAAACTCTTAATATGTTTTGTGTGTAAAAATGTAATAAAGTAACTAGTAACTAAAACTGTCAGATAAATGTAGTGAAGGAAAAAGTACAATATTTCCCTCTGAGATGTGGTGGAGTAGAAGTAGAAAGTGAAGTGAAGTACAAACAACTCAGATTTGTACTTAAGTACAGTACTTGAATAATGTACTTAGTTACATTCCACCACTGTTTTTAAATACATTAATTGCAAATGTGTTTTTGCGTGTTTGTCTGTTTTGTGTATATAGAGATTAAATTGGAACAACATGTTGAGCATGTACGCAAGAGGCCCATGAAGATGGTGAGTATATTGAAACAAGTTTGTTCTTTGGTCCATCATTCTTCTCATTTCCCCGCTTACTTGTGGTTCAGAAGAGGCTTTTGAGAAAGATCCTCTTTTTTAAAAGATACATGTTTTTCAAACATGCTCATTTATGTTTAAATACATGAATTTCAAGTGAGATCTTCCAGATACTTTTTATAACTTTTATTTTATATACTCAAATAATCTTATGGGGATGCCTTAATCACTCACTAAGACGATGAGACTTTATGATCTACGCCCGTTTCCCCTTGGGAACCTTCAGCACCACCCCTCCCTGTTTTACAACACACACACACACACACACACACTGAGAAATAAGTGCTGATCACAAGCCTATATTAACTGGTAATAATTAGGGGTAAAAAACCTGATGAACTGCTATAATCTAACAACTGTCATACCAGTGTAAGGTTAAGACAGGCCAAATGTCCGGGAAAGGAAGAGGGATGTGTGAAGGGAAGGGGACTTGGACACCCCTGTTTTACGACACATGCACACACATTTATGATAATTCCAGTATAGATGTCCCAAGTCTCAGTTCCCATCACAGACGTCCACAGATGTGAGCTCAACACATGAAGAGAATAAAACACCTCTGTTTGACATCCTGCATCTGACTTTGTAGAAAATACAACTTTTATTTATTTATATTTATTTGTCTATGAATATATTGCAATCCCTCACTAACATGTCGGATATGTTTTAAAACTTTAAAAATAAACTGCAGTTTTTCCCTTTACTGTCAGAATAATTTTCTAACAACATTCCTACATGCACACACATCAAGAGAGGAGAGGAGATACGCGGCGCTGCTGAGATAACTCTGCGTATCACGTGGAATAAAAAAACAATATAAAGATATGGAGGCTATAGTTTTCCCCGCTTTTCCTCTGACGGTCTGAGTAACTCTCTAGATTGAAGTCAGTCGCTTTTCAGTGAAGAAAATCGCAAAGCCCAGCGAGAAAAGACGCCAGTGTAATCATCCACACAGATGCAAAAAATAATTCATTACATTCGTTAAAACAAATGGTGATCTGAGGACATGTGGGGACATGTTTTAAAACTTAGGAAAGGACAAAAGGGCTAGATTTATTTCTTCTACTCAACACCTCTCATCCGATGCTAATCACGCCCACATGTCAGAATGTAGCCCCACTTTTCACATCCCCTCTCAGTCTGCAGCGTATCAGACCCAAATAGACCCAAATGTTATTTATCAACACCCTATCCCAGTGTATCTACTGTGGTAAAATACATGTTAAACTGTAAAACGAAAAAAGTAATACCTCCCGTGGGAAAAGGAAGAGTGAATGACCCCCCTTTACAACACAACTCACACACACACACACACACACACACACAGACTGAAGAGGTGAAAGAAACCCACGCTGTGAGACGTGGCCGGGCATGTCCAGACATGCGTGTCACTCATGGATGCTCCCACAGGTCATGCAGGTCAAGGGGGACCTTTTTCGCGCACAAGCGTCTGTTAGCCCCATGTGCATCCCCCTTATCTACTCCTCTCCTTATTTATATATTTATTTATTTCATTTGTAAGGGACCATGTACATGCATATTAAACATAAATGCCACCATTTAATATATTGTACCAATTAAAACATACACACAGTATCAGAACACCACTGAACAAATTAGACAAACAGGACACACAGTTACACACAGCAGTACATCACACCCACATCATATCAGCAACAAGTTAGGTAAATTAAAAGCAAAGATATTTGTGTACAAAGCAAAACCAACTTGAAGAATGCACTCAGTAGAGTGCAGATCTCCGCCAGGCCTGGTATCATCAGCTGGCATTATGAATAACACGCCAATGTCTTAAGTCATTTAGTGTGTTATCACAATGCTTTTTTTGCTTTGCACATGTCATTTCATGCCATTAAGTCTCTGCTGACATATTGTGCAGAGACGGTGTGTAATCTTTTGTCATATGTCATAGAGAAAAAAATGTCAAGTGACATAGTATAATGAGCGACAAAGTCTGCATAGGGACAAGGTCGGGTTGGATGGATGGGTCAAACAAACAGAGGCCGCTGTTCATGTACCATGTGAAACCAAAAGTCAGTGTTAACTTATTTTAACTTAACAAACGTAAGTTAACTTATGTACGTAACATAACTTAACTTTCGTACATGCATAACTTAACTGACGTAACTAACGTACTTACCTACTACTTAAGAGGAGTGAGGAGTCAGCAGTCAATGGCGGTATAAAACAGTCAATAAAATAGGTTTTTCAAAAATGGTGAATCACAGCAACCACGAGAGGTCCTTGAGCCTACAGTCATAAATGTGCACAAAAAATATTAGGCTGATGGGTGCAGTAGTATGCGAGATTAGCTGCAGACAGATATACACACGCACACACACACGACCAAACGCATGATGCCCTCCTAATAAAATGCAGGGGCAGTGGTTACAGAGTCGAGTAGCTTTTAGCAGAGTTTTCCATTTGGCTTTAGAGCTGATAGAACTGCAACTTTTTATGTCATCTGATTGGGCATTCCACTTTCACTATGGTATCCAAATGTCACACTACTTCTGGCGGCAACACAATATAAAGGTACATGAAGGTACGTGAAGGTACGTTGCATATGAATGTAATTTGTAGGAGACGGGTCCGGGTTTAAGGATGTGTCGATAGCAAGTGGTCCAGATGATCATAGGTGTGCTGTTTCTGTGTGTGTGTGAGCGTGTTTGTTTGTCTATAGTGAATCAAGACAACAGCAGCAACTCAGGCATGGAAAACCTGCCAGCAAGCCAGTGTTACTCATGGCTTTGTGAGTGTGTGTGTGTGTGTGTACTGTATGTATGCATGTGTGTCTGTTTTGTGTTAGACAAGATAATGGCTTGTCATAATGTTGAATTTTGCAAAAACTAGTTTTTCTCATTTATCTTTCAGATTGCACTCCAACAGCGAGACAGAACGGGATGTTAGAGCAAACAAAAACAGCTAAGGTACAATTAGAAATGATGGAGATGTTGCTGACACTCAGTAATTTAGAGTAATGAAATAAATTAATCATAATGTTGCAGTTACCAGTTGAAAGATACGGCTTTACTCAGGTTACAATTCACTCTAAATATCAAAGTGAAACTAAGAACGTGTTTTTGTCAAAGAGTGCAGGCTTCTGCCAGACATCAGCAATATGGTGATCTGCCATTGTTGTTATTGTATGTCGCTATGTAGTTGTTCCCATGTGTATTGTTACAAGCAGTGAAATGTTTTTAAATGACATGTGAATTTATTGAACTCTATATAGAAAGGGCTTAAAGTTTGTCCTTTTCTGTCATTACTAGTATGGTCTAACAGTTGACTTTGACAGGAGGAGGGCATTCCACCTTAAGAAAGGAACATTTTGATGCCAAAAACTAGGCAGAAGGTCTCTTTAGGTTGCTTTGGATGTCTCAGAGACCACCATATCCATCAAGAGAATGTTTAAATGCAGAATAATGTCAGCCTCTACAACCCAAGTGGCATTTACCACATCTGAATGGAGTAGGCTTTAGATGGAATCTCTGACTGTCCTGAAATGTATTCAGAAACTCGTGTCTCTTCCTGTTGATGCTTGCTCATCCCACCTCAGCTTCATCCAGGCTTTGCCTGTTTTGACTACTTTTGGATTATTGGCTGCACTAACTGACATGATGAGTGGTAAACCCAAAACTTCAGAAAGCTTTAAATAAAACCTACAAAGGTGTAGTGACATCACACATGTTAAATAGAAACACTTATTTTTTTTACAGACTATGGTTGAGCTGAAACGATTAGTTGATTAATCGATCAACTGACAGAAAATGAAAATGAACAACTATTTTGTAATCGATTAATTGACATCTCTGGGCTGCTGTGGCTTAGTGGTAGAGGGGTCGTCCACCAATCGGAAGAGCGGCGGTTTGATCCCGGCCCACATGTCGAAGTGTCCTTGGGCAAGACACTGAACCCCAAATTGCTCCCGAAGCTGTCCCTTCAGTGTGTGAAGGAGTAACTTTCTTTCAACTGATGAGCAGTTGGCACCTGCCATCAGTGTATGAATGGGGTGACTGTGATATGTAGCTGAAGCACTAGTCAGAAAGGCGCTATATAAGTACAGTCCATTTACCACAATTTTTCAAGAAAAAATGTTGAACATTACCTAGTCCTTTCTTTGTGTTATGTGATAAAATGAATATCTTTGGGTTTGGGACTGTTGGTTGGACAAAACAAGCAGCGTGTCACCTTGGACTCTGGGAAACTGTGATGGGAAAGATCACTTTTTTCGACATTTTTGGCCTGTCGTAGAAAAGGTTTCAGTCGTAGTCATCTGGACACTGTTTTCAGAATCAAGACGTTTCCGGAAGTCATTCTCAATTGTGAAAAAATTGGACGGGAACTGGAAATTTAAGCTACTCTGAGTTACATAAGCCCTGCCCTCAGGAAGGGGCAGGGGTAGGGCAGGGCTTATGTAACTCAGAGTAGCTTAAATTTCCAGTTCCCGTCCAATTTTTTCACAATTGAGAATGACTTCCGGAAACGTCTTGATTCTGAAAACAGTGTCCAGATGACTACGACTGAAACCTTTTCTACGATAGGACACTCCTGGACGAATGAGGGACTACACCGTCTTATTTTTGGCCTGAATAATTAATATATTAAAAAACAAAATAATTGTTAGTTACTAATGGTTAGTTGCATCTAACTATGGTTCACCACTGCCACTGCTTGTGTTGACAAGCATTGGTCTCATCCACAGAACTTTATTATAGACTGTAGGCAAGATTGAGGGCAATGAGGAGATGCACATACTGTATGAGACATGCAAATTATTCTAATTGCTGCTGTAGCCACAATAATGCTGGCTTGGGTTTGAATATTTCATGCTGTGTGAGCATCATATAACTTTTATTGAGTGTTGCAACTTTAAAGGTACTTAAGGGAAATTTTGGGGGGACGGGGGTGTTCAAGAATTAATTCCAATTTATTCCCAGGTGAAGTCATAAGAAATTCGAGTGACCTTTAAAAACTTTTACCAATCAAAATCATCACTACTGAAGATGAATTCAATGAAGATAAAAATTCAAGGACTGCAACTTCCTCTACCTTGGTGGCAACACTCACCAACAGCCCTATTGTGATTTGAATGCATATACGAGTGTATCTAAGTGTGTGTAAATGCATGTATGTGTATTTGGGGATAAAGACAGGACAGTAGCAGTCAGTCCTGGGCAGCCTGGCAGCACCCAGATGCTAGATGAGGTAAATAAAAGCTAGCTGAATAATATATGCTCCGGATTCTGCCAGCTTCCTTCCACTGCTCTCTAACTGAAAAGTGCAGTTGTGGACACACACACAAACACAGAAACAATGAATGCGCATTGCACACGTTTTGCTATGGTCATAACTCATGTCCTTGTGCACCCTTGTTCACCGTCCACAACTAAAAACTTTTTACTGCGGTATTTTATTGAAAGATAAACAAATTTCTTCTAAAATTTTGTGTGTGTGTGTGTGTTTCCATAGCACCATATGCGGTGATCATTGTACCAGGCCAGTCCATGTAATTGATTTGGACATGTTGAGAAGAGACCATTAAAGTAAATAGAAGTGCGAAAATTGAATGGATGGGAGGCATCTGTTCATCTCTAAACTGCACAGCAATTACACAATTACAGACTACCCCACCCCCCATTTCATGACCAATTCAACCCATCCAACCCCCCCTCAGTTCAGACTGGAGTTCTACATCTTCCTCAACTAGAGGCATATTAACCTAGAAATTGAGCAAAGCCTCGAGACAACAGGCAGATAGCTCGAGTCATGCTCCTACCTGTCTTAAGTTTGTCTGCCTTTTTGCAAATGGTGCAAGAAGGCAGTCTGTTAATGTTGTATACTCTCTCTTTCCTCTACCATTGCTCCTACTGCTCACAGCAACCATCACGGCATCACCACCGCTGCTTCTACCAGTCCTACCTCTCCACCCAAGCATGTTGCCACTATACCAGCATTCGACAAAGCGGTTAATTTCCTAAGCACTGTGTTTCAATGCATCGACTATCTAATTCAAGTCTTGTTAAAGTTCTATCATAGGGAATTAGAAAGTTATTGACCATGACAATCAGTTTTTTCTCTATTTTGTTTGAAGTTCTTTTACATAGTTGAGTGGAGTGAAAAACAACTATTTGCCTCTGTTTCATGAGGGAATCAAAAATGTCTCAACTATGAGCTCCAAGTCAAATGTAACAGTTACTATAGCATGGGCCGGGAGACTTCTGAAGAAAAAAACGGCAAAGATCCTTCTGTAGTCAGGCACTAAAAGTATTGAATACCAACTCTAAAGATGATGTCATCATTGATAAAATGGGATTGTGGCATAAACAGAGCAATCTCAAAACTCACAAGTATAAGCAACAGGAACATTGATACCAGTAATACCACAATTAAGATTATATATTTATTTGTTTATTCCATTCGAGTATTTCAGCTGTTGCATGTCTCTGACACAAATTATGTGTGAGGTGATCTGTTATATGATTTAAAACAACATCTGCCAGCCAATCAGACATTGTTTTGCATGGTAGGCAAGCAGACATGGTTTTAATTCATTTTAACAAGTTACTCTGTAGTCCAATACCTTCAACATAAATTCAAATTCTGTTACAAAGGATGTTTTTATTTTGACTGGGCTGTTGGATTATAAACAGTGAATCTGGCTTCATATGAACCAGGTTAGATTTCAGATCCTTGATATCAGGTATTAATGGTTAACAGCAGTGGTGGAAGAAGTATTCAGATCCTTAAGAAAAACTACTAACACCGCACTGTGAAAATACTCCACTACAAGTAAAAGTCCTGCATTCAAAACCTTACTGAAGTACAAGTATGTAAGTATTCATCAGCAAAATGTACTTAAAATATCACAAGTAAAAATACTCATTGTGCAGTAAAATGTTCCTGTCAGTGTTTTACTATTATATATGTTTCTGGATTCATATTCCTGCTGCATTAATGTGTGTGTTGCATTTTACTGCTGCAGATGTTTAAGGTTGAGCTAATTTTAACTACTTTATATACTGTTGGGTAGTTTCATCTACAGCAATGCATCATGCTCTATGAGATCATCATATGTTTGTAGCGTCACTGTCCTGTGAGAACCACGTATCTCTAAAAAGTCATGAGCTCAGAAAAACATGAGCCTGTTTTCAGCTCTGTGACTATGCATTTTCCAGCTGATCCAAGGGGGGTTTATATAGTTTATTTAGCTTAAGAAGGTGGATAATTTTCTCAACCCATAAAGGAACACTTCATCCTTCCGTTTATCAGAAACATTCACGTTTAAAATCACCACATTTGGAGATCCATGGTTTTCACAGGACAGGAAGGATAAGAAAAATTGTAATCTGAAAAGTTAGTGGACTGCACTTGTATAGCACCTTTCTAGTCTTCCGACCACTCAAAGCTCTTCACACACTACATATCACATTCACATCTGATGTCAGATGCTAACTGTGCATTAATACAAAGAAAGTAACTAATTATTCACACACACACACACACACACACAAACTACAGGAGCAATTTGGGTTTCAATGTCTTGTCCAAGGACACTTTGACATGAGGGCCGGGGGAAGCCCGGGATTGAACTGCCGACCTGTCCAATTGGTGGACGACCCGCTCTACCACTAAGCCACAGTCGCCCCAAGTAACTAGTAACTAAAGCTGACAGACAAATGAGGTGGCGTGAAAAGTACAATATTTGCCTCTGAAATGTAGTGGAGTAGAAGTATAAAGTAGCATAAAATGGAAATACTCAAGTAAAGTACAAGTACCTACAATTTGTACTTGAGTAAATGTACTTAATACATTCCACCACTGGTTAACAGATGCTCCTTTCACAAGTCCTTGTCCTCCCCTCCCCCTCTCTCCATCTCTCTGAGTCCATCAGAGTGTAATCCCTGACCTCTTTACAGTGGGGATGATATACATCTCAGGTACTGGTCAGGGCATCTATTATGAATGAGATGTCCACAATGCTGCTAGCACTGGTAATGGATGGGCTGGACACACACACACACACACACACACACACACTCAGAGGCTAGGGATAGCCACACTAAGTCATGTTTGGGGCTATAGCATAGCTGACAGCTCCTGCATATTCAGCAGGGCCTGTCCGCTTTGTTTCTTGCTAATGACGGGAAAATGTGAGAGAGTAGGGGAAAGAAGAGGAAAGATAAGGAAGAAAGAGTTTGGAAAAGATAGGAGTCTGTTTACACAGACTGGTTTTACTTAGCTAGTTTTAATAAAAATCTTTGCACTTGTACTGCTCTGTACTTAAATATTTATTTGTCTTTCCTAGTGTGTAGTAAGTAAACACTTTTTAGTATTACTACTACTACCATCACTACCACAACTACTAGTGCTGCTGGTACAGATATTAATATTGGAAGTAATGCTATTGGTGCTAATATCTGGATACTATTATTCGGTAAAAAGGACTCACTGTGACCCCAGTTAAACAGTTAACACAATAAAACATTGGGTCCGTGGTTCTGCGATGACAAGAGGACAAGGGCTCCATCTATGTGTATGTGTGTGTCTGCATCTGTGTGTCTGCATGTTTCACCAAAACAGATATCCCTCACACGTCAAGACGAGAACCGAAAAACATCTATGATCCAGAACACACTAAGGCAAGTGCAATAAAGAGATGTGTGTGAGTGACAGTGTGACAGTTCCCATCCGTCAGACACCATTTAGACAGCTGGAAAGGGAGTCATAAATCAATTTTGCACAGATTATGACACAGTGTGGGGATGCGCACTCACACACACTCAAATAGTACCAACATATCATGTTCTGTTGCTTTAATTGATCGTTATGGTGAGAGAGACAGGAAAGAATAGGAGAGAGATATGGAGAGGTTTATTCAAAGGAGGATGTCAGAGGAAAAGAAGGGATGTCTCTGAAAAGAGACAGGTGTACAAATGGAGAGATATGGGCATAGTGGAGCATGACAAGAAAAACTTCAACTTTTCTTTCAATTACTGTATTCCTCTCTCATTCACTCTTTAACCCAGTCCTTCAATCATTCATCCGCCATAACTCGATATAGTCCCTTCATATAATCTATTTCCTGTGAAGACAAAAAGCTTGTTTTAATCCTTGAGTGCCTCGTTCATCTTCTCAGCCATTGTGACTTTTGACACTGCCTCCACCACCTCTAACGCAGGGCTAAAAAGAAGTGAGTGTCTTTGGGGTGGGAGGTCATGAATGGAGCCAACATTAGGAGCACCCTGGGGACACATTTGATAGACATAGTAGCGGGGGTGGGGTGGGGGTTGAGGTTTAAGGCGCCTGTATACTCCATTAAAAGTGCTTGTCAGATGGTCAAATAGCTTCGGAAACCCCCTTCCCCATACCTTTCAGATGTCGGATTGGGGGGGGGTCACTTTGTTGTTCACACCCACTTCACACAGTGATTGGCCAGGTGTGCGGTGGTGAGAAAGTGAGCTGTGTTTAAACTTCTTTCTCAAGTTTCTTCATTTGTTCCACCTAGTGGCACTTTTCGTGTGCACAACCGAGTGCAACTTTATAGATGACTTCCAGGACAGACTGTCTGAAAGTGTATACCATTATCCCCATATTTAAACGATATCTGTCCATAATTCCTAACCATTGTCTTGCTTTGTGTTATCATGAGCAGAGATAAATATTAGCGATTTCCTGACATGTCAGGTATTGTATGGTCCAGTCAGTATAGACTAAAGTTCCTGATCACAGCTATTAAATAAACTTTTATGAGGGCCCAAGGAACCTATTATTTTTGTAGAGATTATTATTATTATTATTATTGTTATTATTATTAGGGCATTATTATTATTATTGTTGTTCTGATCTTAAAACACATTTTTGAGGGGGTTAGGGTTAAGGTTAGGGTTAGGGTTCTGTAGTGATTGGGCTCAGGCGTGGCCAGGGGGCTCTATAGCACCCCCAAACCCACACCAGGGTTGGGAAAACGTTGTTTTGATCTTCATGAGATTTGGGTGGATCATTGCTCTCATCATAAAGATCATCGTTTCTTTTGAGAGAGATTTCCCAACAGGAAGTCAGCCATTTTGGATTTCCTGTGTCAATTAAAATATTTCAAACATGTTTGAGGCCTTTAGGCTGAAAATGTCAGTTCACTTTTGGGCTTGGGGGTGGCACGTCGGCTCTATAGCACCCCCTAATGACATTTAGCCTTCAAAACGGCTAGGGATAGTTGAAAACTCATGAAACTTGAAACACGTGTCAGAAGGGGTGTGTTTTGTTTTCTGGTATAATGTGGGGCTTGGGTGTAGCAAAATGGCTACAAAATTTGAAGGAAGCAGCCCCCGCGGTATGTTTCACCCAACAGGAAGTCAGCCATTTTAACGTGCCATTTTTCGCCATATACAGGCTCCATACTTTAATGAACCCCTCCTAGAGAATTAATCAGATCGACTTCAAATTTGGTCAGGGCAATCTAAAGACCTTTGCGACGCTGAGTTGCGAAGCTTCTCCGGTTTCCTCAAACGGCATTGCCGTGGGGATGCGGCGAATTCCAGGTTCCAACATTTGTAACAGTGCTACCTGGTTCCAAAAATTAGTAACAGTGCTACCTTGTTCCAGAATTAGTAACAGTGGTTCTTCATTCCAAAATTAGTAACTGTGTTTCCTCAGCTCCACATCGTCAGATCTTTTTGGGTCACCATGACAGACGCGTGAGGCCATGTCAAACAGGCAGTGGGAATAACTGAAACGCAATGTTTCAACATCAGCCTCAAACTTCATATGGTGATTGATGGACCACTCCCAGTTACACTTATGTGACATTTATGAGTCATAGTCATAGTGCCACTTGAAGACCTTTGTGATGCTAAATTGCCAAGCTTTTTAGGTTTCTTCAAACAGCGCTGCCGTAGCGTTTGGAGAATTTTAGCGATTTTTTTGATATTGAACTGCTCCTAGAGAATTAATCCCATCGACTTCAGATTTGGGCAGTGTAATCTAAAGACTGCTGTGATGCTAAATCGCAAAGCTTCTTACATGTTCTCCAGCAGTGTTGCTGTGGTGACCTTGTTCCAAAATTAGTAACAGTGGTACCTTGTTCCATCATTAAAAACAATTCTACCTCGTTCCAACATTAAAAACAGTTCTACCTTGTTCCAGAATTAGTAACAGTGCTACCTTGTTCCAAAATTCGTAATAGTGCTACTTTGTTCCAAAATTAGTAACTGTGCTACCTCAGCTCCATATCATCAGATCTTTTCCAAATTTCACATGCTTGATAAGAGTTGAGGACATTTAAAGGCAAATTTGGATTTTTATTGTGTGTTCTACACTTGATACACAGCAACACTGTGTATGATTAGTGCATGTTCTCTAGTGCCACATAGTGGACACAGGAAGTGATATTTAACTTGTTTGTGCAGTGCCCAATGGTCTTGAAGAATCAGAGCTGTGTCAGCCTGCCTCCGGTCCAAGACCACGGCTGTCACTCCCCCCGAGGCGTGCATCGAGGCGGGGGCCCGTTCAACACTGTTTGCAGCTTTAATCATTACTGTTTTTCTAACAGTGATGGAGCAGAGAAAACATTCTGCTGTGGTTTAGGAGGACTTTAGTTGATGAAAAAACCTGCCTCACCCTCCCTTAATTAATTTGTGTATTTTTTGTTGACTTCCATAAAATTCTGCAAATTTTACTCTAACTTGATGTTTACATTTGTTTTCAATTGTGCAACCTCCTTCATGTGGGATGGATGCCATTGCAGGAAATTAACAGAGTTGAAGTTGCAATGAATATTCTAGTGCATAAAAGAATAGGTATATTGCAAGGCTAGGTGATGGCCTCCATGAGTAACTATAGGTGAGGTGATCAAAGGCCAGCTGTGGTGAGTTTTAGGTTTCCATGTTACTCCTAAAATATTGGATATACAGGAAAAAGTTTTTGTCATATCTGAAAATCTTTGGTGTGTGCAATATAAATATTAAGAAACATATAAAGTAAAATAGATTCTACATGGTTCTAAAAACCTAACCATCATAATTCATAAAGGAGACTTTTCTCCAGTTTTGTCACTGGGGGTTGTTGTGGTACAGTAGTGAACCGGTTATAATGTATGCCATGCCTTTATACATTGATACATCTAATAAAGCATGACAGGTTTCATATGAAGAAGTGCAGCACATGACATGAGAGGGAGAAACCAAGAGAGGCAATGCATACACATACATGGCAAGAGAAAGAGATCAACAGATAGATCTCCAGTAGTTGAAAGAGCATATCTCTCTGTGCTGTAATTCACATATATAATTCATCTAGCACAACATGGAAAAAGAAAGCGAGCCAGAGCACACTTCAGAGGAGAGATATCACATTCCTCACATCACTGGGAGTAGCCACGAGGAGAACAGAAGGAGGCTGCAGTGCAGGGAAAAATGACACAGTATATACCCTGACAAACACCAGAGGAGGGGATTAAAAAGTAACCAGGAGAATGGAGAGATGAGAGGATGTAGTGAGATGTGACAGGATCAGAGTGGGAATCATGAGAGGAATTTTATGGAGTAACACACTGTCTGGACACAAAGGGAGGAAAGGCCATGAAGGGAGAGAGCAATAGAAAAAAGGAATTCATTTAAAACATAGAACACCTGAAAATGCAGAGCTCAATGTTCTTCCAAATGACCTGTGATGCAAATGAGTGTAATCTAAACCAGCTAAACAAACTCAAAAGAGGTTCTACGACACAGATGCTGGCATCTGATAGCTAGCAATTAGTTAAAAGCAGCATAGCATAACAAAATATCCCATAGATTTGCACTGGTCCTCAAATTCAGCTGTTCATGTTCTTAGAGACCACAAAGGTAAATTACAGCAAAGCATGTCAACAAGTTCATCATGCTCGGCTACGATTACAGAGACTGGAATTGGAATCGGTACCAACCAAACACGCCCTACCCAATTTGGTAATTTTATTGGCCTGACATATTGGTGCATAATAGCAATCCCTCACTCCTTCAAGCCATGGATATTGATCACAGTCTGCCTTCCATTAGGAAGGTGAGAGAACAAAAACCCATTTCAAAGCTATTGGATTGGATAAAAAAACGGCAGCAATTATCCAGCATGAAATGAGGAGGTGGACCTTACCCTCCCTCCTCTTTCATTATCTTTTTGTAACTCTTTTTATTCTGCTACTTACTTTGATTCTTTTCATCACTCTGTTAATAATCTTTTTATTCTTTATTCTCAGTCACTAAGTATTCTTAATTTATACTGTGCTATGTCACTCTTGTATACATTGTACTGTCATGTCTTCATTTATTGCATTTTCTGGATTTAATATGGATTTACCATTATACACTCAGTAGCCAGATTATTAGTTCCACCTAGCTCAAACTACTGCAGTCTAATCCAACAGCCCTGCAATAAACCCTCCCCTCCTGAAGGTTCTAATGTTCAGTTTTTGTTCAAAGTTAGAGTAATTCAACTTTATGCTTATTTTGGAGGCTGTAGTTTGTGGGGCTGTTGAATTGTATTGTGTTATACTGAGAGCTGTTTCTTATGGTGGCCAAGCAAGCTCAATGCACTGCAACAAAAGACAACACAAGCAGATTAAAAAACACATACATGGCAAAAAGAAATTCACTGCAAATACAGCAAACACAAGCAGATTCAGAAACTACAGAATAAGTTTCCAAATCTGATGAACCTGCTAGTAGTTAGTAAAAGGCTAATGACAGGTGTATAGCTAATACATATCCAGTAATATTAGAATTTCACAAACAAAATATTAAAACCAAAATAAACATTGTTTCTTCGGTGCTTAATGTCCCCTGAAGATTTAGACAATTTTGCTTCTGTCTGTTATATGTAAGAACCCTTTTGAGTTTGTGCTGGTTAATAATTATTATTATTTGTCTTATGCAAATTCCCATGAGCTGTAATGAGCTAGAAACACAAAACCTGGCCTAATAACTGGAAATTATGTGCATGTTCTTCTATAGAAATATGAGCCCAATCGGCCGATTGAGGGCCAAAAATGCAAGTTTTGAATGGCCACGCCCCTCACATCATAAGTTTGATTGACTCTCACACAAGTCCAGCTCAGTGTGCTCTACAAAAAAACCTTGTGGACCATTAAAGTCCATCATGATGGATTTTTTTGCTAATTTGCATAATGTGAAAAACAGTAAAATGAATAGAACTTTTTGAATTTTGATTCTATAGATACTAAATTTTTGATACAGCATTGTATTATAAATTAGCATGATCGATCGAAAAACATGGCCGCCATCAACCAAAGAGCACAGCATTGGCCATAACTCATTAACGATTTGTCCAACTATCATAAATCTTGATCTTTAGGCCGTGTTTGGGAATAGTCATGCCAAAGCATTTTGAGCTCGACCCACAGGGGGCACCACAAATGCCAAAAAACTGTACCTCAAAACCTGGTGGACAGAATTTCACCAAATTTGGTGTGCGTGCTCTGGGGGCAAGTATTAACCAAAATCTGAAGTTTAATATTGCGAGTGGGCATGGCTTATCAGATATTTGCCCATAACTCAAGATGCCTTTGAGGAATCCTGATTAAACCTACCAGAGACACCGCTGCCATCTCCTGAACGTACACACAGAGTTTCGTTCAAATCCGATGAAGGGGGGACGAACTTTGAGTGCGCAAGAAACGCTGCAGGCTTTGTGATGATGGAACAAGTGTGTGATTGGTCTCACTCCTTCTTTCAAACAGAATTAAGCAAGCTGAAGTGACTGCTCGTTGCTGCCTGAGGCTTTAATTTTGGCCCATCGAGCTGCTTCCTTCCGTTGAGCAAAAGAAGGTTTGGACCCGCCCATTGCTACCTGCAGCTATATTTTGAAATGGATAAATAAAATAAAAAAATCATTACATCTGATATTCCCCAAATTGTTTTCATAACTAAAAACTTAATTCTATTTTATATACAGTATATATATTTATATAGCTAGTTAGCTCAGTTAGCCATACAGCTAATTTAACAGTCCTATTAGCTGACTGAGTCCGGAACGGGCACCAGAACCGGAGCTGGGTCAGCTGGCGACAGAACCAGGATCAGCAACCTCCTGGTGAACACGGCCAGACCGGGACTGAGCACAGCCTCCGAGACCGACGGAGGCCAGTTTGACGACAGGGAATACAGTACTGAGGTGATTTACAGCGGCTCGACCAGGACTCCGGGGCCGACGGAGACACGGGCGGAGACAGGTGTCAAGTGTCAAGCTGGAGAGGAGCGAGAGAGAGGCTGGGCATCAGAGAGGCAGCGACAGCGGGTAGAGCCAGAATATTTTCACATCTCACTCAGTGAATTAAAGATTTATTTCCACCAAACCAGAGTTGGTGATTGTTGGAACAGTTTAAAGACTAACCAAGACGGTTTTGGTGAGATATATTTTGTTTCTGTTGAGTTTGAATGAAGTGTGTTTTGTGGTAACTTAACAAGGCCATTAAGCTCATTTTGGTTCGGTGAAAGAGAGAAACGTCAGAAGGTGTACAGTTGTATTTTTCTGAATATAGGTGTAAGAATATTTCCTTTCTTATTAGTTTATTTTGTTGATTTATTAGACTAAAAAAGCTAAGAGATCTTGTGTAACGTAACAAACTCGTCTTACTATATATTCTGCCCTCGCATGTACGACGTCTGCTTTGTACAGCTAGACAGATAGTTAACAGCAATGAAGAAGAGAAACTCCATTTGTCATTTTGAGGATTGACGTTTTATCTTTTGTTCTTTTTTTTTCTTCCTCAGTTTTATTTCTTAATCTTTTCTCCATTTAAGTCTGTAAGAAGACACATATTTGACCAAGCTGTGTAATGAAGCAAACTCGTGACTGATTTCTGCGCTATTGCTCTAACAGGTCCGTCACTGAAATGAGTCCGACTAGAAACTATAACTAAACGCCAGAGGGCAGTACACTCCTCGCCTGGTATATTATTATACCACTATCAATATCTTTTAATTACTCAAAGACTAATCAACCAAATGAATATACAATCTATCAGTAGTTACATTTATGAACATTATTGTCATTTATCAGAATGCCCTTCAACTCATGAGTCTTAGACATAAGAAAAACAAGTTCGAGATGGGTCTGATGTAAGTTTTTGTTGATCCTTGCCTCACAACTTTAACTTCAACCTTGCGGACTTTGTTGTCTTTGCTAGGCAATGTCCTTACCACAAGTCCAATTGGCCAGTCGTTACGTTTAGCCTGGCTGTCTTTCATCAGAACTACATCATCCACTTGTATGGTAGGCTTGTCATCAGTCCACTTGTGACGTTTCTGCAGAGTCACCAGATACTCCTGTCTCCAACGTTTCCAGAATCTCTCAGCCAGACACTGCACTTGTTTCCACTGATTTTTGTGAAGATCCTTATGATCAAAGTCACCTGGAGGCGTTGTCACTGACATCATCTTTTGCGTGAGAATCATCGCGGGTGTCAATATAGACGGATTGTCAGGGTCAGTTGACACTGGAATCAATGGCCTGGCATTTAGAATTGCCACGACTTCTGCCATCAGTGTCGTCAACACTTCATGAGTGAGGTGTTTCGTGTTAGATTGTAGTAACATCCCTTCTAGAATACGACGTGCTACTCCTATCAGTCTTTCCCAACAACCTCCCATATGAGATGAATGGGGAGAATTGAAAGTCCACGTACATCCTTGTTTGTCAAGGTAGCTTGTCAGTTCTGGATCACTGGTGTTGAATTTCAACTCTTTGCACGCTCCAATAAAGTTTGTGCCTCTGTCAGAGCGAAGCTGTTTGGGCGCCCCACGGATAGCAAAGAATCGTCGTAAAGCATTTATAAAACTTGAAGTAGACATGGATTCTAATACCTCGATGTGTGTCGCTCTCGTGCTCATGCATGTGAATAACACCGCCCATCGCTTACTGTCAGAGCTACCTCCACGAGTGCGCCCGAGTGACAATGTTCCATGGCCCAAAGACGTCCAGGCCGACATGAGTAAAGGGGGGTTCTGCAGTGAGTCTGTCAGCTGGTAGTGGTGCCATTTTCTGTTCCATTAACTTTCCTCTCAGTTTTTTGCAGGTCACACAGTTATAGAGGACTCTAGACACCAGACGTTTACCTCCCACTATCCAGACTCCAGCTGACCGGACGGCTCCTTCAGTAAGATGGCGCCCTTGATGGAAAACTTCCTCATGGTAATGTCTCACTATGAGAGTTGCGATGTGATGAGTTTTTGGCAGTAAAACAGGATGTCTTTCATCTCTGGGTAAGTCAGCATTAGTAAGGCGTCCTCCAACCCGAAGGAGTCCCTCCTCATCGATGAAAGGATTTAACTTTCTCAATGGACTCTTTTTTGAGAGTAGTATCTCATCTCCCAAACATTTGAACTCTTCTCCATAGAACTCTTTCTGGACACAACGAAAGACTACAGTTTTAGCTTGCCAACGTGCATCAACAGCGTCCACTTTTTGAGTTTTGGCGTGTGTTCTTGTTACTTGAATAAGTTTTCTGATGGCTTGCAGCAGTCTCTTCCAGCTAGAAAATCGTTCAAAACGTGCTGAGCTGAACTGACCTTCTGTAGCTTTGGTGTGATTGACAGCAACTTGGGCCCGAACTTCAACATCAAGTTCTGGGTCGACAAGATCAAAGCTGTTGCTTTGTGGAGGTTCAATGCCGCTTTTCAAGAATTCAGGGCCTGAGAACCAGTTAGAGGCTCTGAGGATGTCAACAGACGTTGGTCTGGTGGCATGATCTGCCGGATTCTGTTCGGTGGCAACATACTGCCATTGTTGTGGATGACTTGATTTCCTGATGCGATTGACTCGATTAGCAACATAAACATGAAATCTTCTGGAGGTGTTATGGATATACCGAGAACAATCCTGCTATCAGTGAAAAATCTCACGGCATGCATCTCAATGTCCATCTCACAGCAAATTGTGTCCGCCATCTCGGCTGCCAGGACAGCGGCACACAACTCTAAACGTGGAACGGTATGGGCTGGATGCGGTGCTAACTTCGCTTTGCCCATAATGAATCCTCTACGTGGCACTGGTTTCCAACATTGGTGACACGCAGATAGGCTACTGCAGCGATAGCCTGAGTGGAAGCATCGGAGAATAAACAGAGTTCTCGACTTTGAGATGAGACAAGGGGATAGGCACATACCTTCTTATGATGTGTAGCTTCTCTAGTTCCAGAAGAGACTCTTTCCACAACTTCCAGGACTCTTGCTTGTCTGATGGGAGAGGATCATCCCAATCATATTCTTTGGACGACAGTTCTCTGATAAGAGCTTTTCCTTGAACTATGATGGGAGCTACGAAGCCCAGTGGATCATAGAGGCTCTGAACGGTTGATAAGACGCCTCTTTTTGTGAACGGTTTCTCTTCATGGGATACTTGAAACCGAAACTGTCGCTCTCCAGATTCCATATCATTCCAAGGCTCCGCTGAAGTGGGAGAGGATCTGCACCGAAGTCGAGGTCTTTTAAGTCTTTGGCAAGGTCCTCGGGAGCAAATGCTGACATGACCTTGCTGCTATTGGAAGCAATTTTGTGGAGTTTTAAGTTCGATGCTGCTAACATTTTTTGAGTCCTCTTCAGAAGGCTGATAGCTTCTTCTTCTGTCGGAACTGACATCAAGCCATCGTCCACGTAGAAATTCCTCATGACGAACTCCTTGCTGTCTGTGCCGTATTCATCCTGATGTTCTTGTGCAGTTCTCCTTAGACCATAAATGGCAACTGATGGTGAGGGGCTATTGCCAAATATGTGCACTTTCATTCTGTATTCAGTGATGTTATTGTTCAAGTCGTTATCCTTGTACCAAAGGAACCGCAAATAATCACGATGATCTTCTCGAACAACAAACGCGTAGAACATCTGTTGGATATCAGCGGTGACTGCGATGTTCTCTTTCCTGAAACGGATTAATACACCAAGCAGATTATTGTTTAAGTCTGGTCCGCTGAGCAGCACGTCATTCAGGGACACACCATCATGTTTGGCACTAGAATCAAAAACCACTCTTATTTGATTTGGTTTTTGAGGATGGTAGACCCCGAACAGAGGTAAGTACCACCTTTCTTGATGATCCTCAAGTTCTGATGCTAGTTCTGCGTGGTCATTCTCAAATACCTTTTCCATGAACTCCAGAAAGTGTTTTTTCATGTCTGTGCGTCTGTCTAGAGTTCGTCGGAGAGATAAAAGTCGTCGCAGAGCCACCTCTCTGTTGTTCGGAAGACGGCGGCGTGGTTTACAGAATGGCAATGGTGCTACCCAGTTGTTTGCCTGATCCATATAAACCTCTTTGTTCATGATGTCCAGGAATGTTTGATCATCGACTGACAGAGCTACCTTTTCATCATCCGGGTGGCTGTCGAAGACCGTGGCTCCAAGTTTTTCTGTCTCCTCACATTTTAATTCGCATTCCAGAATTCTTGGTTGGTGAGGGTTGTTTCTCTTAAGTGTCTCTTTCACTTGAATTTTGTTAGGACAGGGGCTTAACATGGATGTCCGTCCATTAAGCAGTGTGTGTGTCTTATACACTCTGACACTGGGTGGTTTGTGAGCCCGGTCTAGACAAACGTCTCCTACTATAACCCACCCGAGATCGAGACGTTGGGCATAGGGGTCTTCATGATCTCCGTTATACTGCTGCCTCACTTTATGCACTCGCAAAATGTCTCTCCCTAGCAGGATAAGGATCTGCGCATTTTCATCGAGTGGTGGTATCTTATCTGCTACATGTCTCAGATGGGGAAAATGGCGAGCTATTTCGGGTGTGGGAATTTCGGTTCGGTCATCTGGAATCATTTCACACTCAATAAGGGTTGGAAGCTTGATTTTTATCTTTCCATCATGGGATTCCACCACAAAGTTTGTTGCTCTCCTCCCTGAGGTTTCCATAACACCAGAGCAAGTCTTTAATGTATAGGGAGATGCTTTTTCGTAGAGAGGTCAAAGTGGTTGAAGAACTCAGGGTGAGCAAGTGACCGATTGCTCTGGTCATCTAACACTGCATACGTCTTAATTACTTTTCCTGGTTGATCCTCAGGGTAGACTTTCACTAAACATATTTTACAGCAGGATTTGGCGTTGGTGTTTCCCCACAAACCTCAGTACATTTTGATGTTACTGCAGGGAGAGTTTCAGGAGGAGTCTCATGAGTCTCCTTCTCCTCGCCTTGATCTGCTGGAACTTCTGAGAACCAGGGTGCTGGACCAGAATGTAAAGCTGATGTGTGAGTCTTGCTGCCACATTCTTTACATACTATTTCTTTGTCACAGTCTTTTGCTCTATGTTGAGTCGAACTACAGCACCTAAAGCAGATGTTCTTCTCTCTAAGGTAGGTTTTACGTTCCTCTATTGGCTTGCTACGGAAGGTGCGGCATTTTCTGAGTGCGTGGGGTTTGTTATGCAAAGGGCATATGCGGTCTGGATCTGTAGCACCTTTTTCGACACAACCTGTAGAAGCTGCCTTAGCCTCGAAAACACGCCAGTCTTCCTTACAGCCACTGATGCTTTATTGTTGTATTTTGTGGGTCTCTCGGACTTGGTTGGACCCGGGTATTGAGCTTGAGATATCATAAAACTAGGGTCGTTTCTGATTTTGGCTTCAGAACGAATAAATTGTGAAAAGAAGGTGAAAGGCGGATAGGAAACATGGTTGTATTCTTTGTACTTAGACCCTTGTGAAATCCACTTTTCTTGGAGACTAAATGGGAGCTTTTCTAATATGGGTTTCACTCCACGTGACGTATCAAGATATGCTAGACCAGGGAGGTATCCTCCTTCTTTTGCATATTCGAGTTCAAGCAAAAGGTCTCCAAGCTCTCTTAATCTCACATTGTCTCTGTTTGAGATTCTGGGGAATTCCTCTATCCTTTTCAGAAGTGAATGCTCAACTGCCTCTGGGGTTCCATAGATCTCTTCTAGTCTTTGCCAAACCATGTCTAGCCCTGCAGCTGAGTTGTGGCTGTGTATGGCTCGTATTCTTTTTGCTTGTTCCTTAGATGTTGGCCCGAGCCATCTAATCAAGAGGTCTAACTCTTCTCTTGGAGTTAAGGTGAGTTCCTCAATGACGCTTTGAAAGGAAGTTTTCCATGCCCAAAAGCTTTCCGGTGGTCGTCGAACTCCGTTAAACCAGATGTAACCACTTCTCTTCGCATTAGGTATTTCGCAACATCTGGCGTGGCTGCTGTATGCTTCACGGAGCTGACAGGGTCCCGCCTCTGCAGTGCAGGCTGTCTCAGGTCAGTTGCATCTACATGTGGATCTAAATATCTCTTTTTCTGTGTCTGTACAGAAGGAACGTTTCCAGGAATATGTTGAGTTGTGTCCACTGCTAGTTGAGGTTTCATATTTTTAGGAGCTATTTGTTGATGAGAATCTTCATTGTCGATTCTGAGGTTAATCATTTCTCGTTTGACTGTTTCTACAGCAGGTTGTAAAGATGTGTGCATAGATATGGGTTCTGATGCACTACAGCTGTGTTGCCAAACATACTCACTTGTCCGTTGTGCAGCGTTGGCTGGCAAGAGTGGTAAGTCAATGTCATGGCGAGAGTCTAGATCTGGTTTTTCCACAGCAGCCACGAACACTGCTTCTTCTGCGGTGGCTGTAGCTGCCTCCTTTTCTTTCTTTAGAATGTGCATTTTTGCTTTTAATGTTGCTTCTTCGACCATCATCTCTGCTTCTTTCTGAGCGAATGAAACCTGCATGCGAGCAGCTTCGGCTCTGGCTCGAGCTCTGAGTGCAGCAGAGCTTGTTGTTGATGATTTGCTACTTGCTTGGGCGATGGATCTAGTCACCAAGGACTGATGCGTTTCTTCTGTGTTACTCCGCTCATCCATCCTGGTTGCTTGATGACAATGGGTCAGCAACGCTGAATCAGTGTAGAGAGTTGAACTGCTTCGTGATGAACTTAGTGCATTCGTGTCTTCTTACTATTCTGCCCTCGCATGTACGACGTCTGCTTTGTACAGCTAGACAGATAGTTAACAGCAATGAAGAAGAGAAACTCCATTTGTCATTTTGAGGATTGACGTTTTATCTTTTGTTCTTTTTTTTTCTTCCTCAGTTTTATTTCTTAATCTTTTCTCCATTTAAGTCTGTAAGAAGACACATATTTGACCAAGCTGTGTAATGAAGCAAACTCGTGACTGATTTCTGCGCTATTGCTCTAACAGGTCCGTCACTGAAATGAGTCCGACTAGAAACTATAACTAAACGCCAGAGGGCAGTACACTATACTTACTATATTACCCCTTTAACTGTAAGAGGGGATGAAATGTCTCTATGTCCTCTACCACTTAACACATTTTGAGATGATACATGCAAGGTCATGCATATCAATCTAACTATCTATATGGAAGTGATTCAAGAAAATTTGAGAAACGATCTTGTATAAATTGGTAGGCAGCAAGATTATTTGCCTGTGCTGGCAGATTTAGTCATGTTTTAAGTAAAATTAGTAGATTAAACATAATAAGGGTCTGTATTTTTTGCAGTGCACACACATGCACACACACTGACACACACCATCTCTCTCTGTGGTGTACTGTGGTCTGATCTGATGGCTGTTTCAGCGATACACCACCAGTGAAGCGGTGGCCTAATATTATCAGATGAATTCAATTAATATAATCTCATTTCCTCTTAAGTGCTGCTCCTCTAATTAAGTATGGGGAGACGCAGGGCACGGACCACCCACTTGTTAGCAAAAGATGACAGAGTGTGTCTGTCTGTGTGTGTGTGTGTGTGTGTGTCCGCAATGCAAATGTGCAAAAGCAAATGCATATTTTAGTCAGTACGTCTATATGTGAGTTTGTATTAACACATACATACACACTTGCACACACTCTCTCATACACACACTCACACACATTGATAGGACTGGTACAGATGAAGCAATATCTGGAGGCTGGTGTAATTAGGGCCAATTCAATTTGATTCTGATACTTCATTATACACCTGCCAAGAACACCAGCGATTGATAGCCATATTTTCCTTCTCCATTTCGTTTTCTTGCTCATTAATGGCATGGAATTAATGAAAATGGCTCTGAGTGGCCCCACTCAGTGCTGGAGGACCGTTTTCACGCTGCATGGTCTGCATGTCTGCGTGTGTGTGTATGTGTAAGTGTGCGTTTGTGAACTTTTCACCCGAGGGGTCTTAATCACACTTTTTTTTAATAATACAGAAGGCTTTACCACGTAAGATGTGTACACACCAACACACACACAGACGATGAGTTATTACATTTTTACACACACGCACAGGTTGTGTGCACAACCACACACTATTGGTGAAATATTTGATATGGAAGCATGGCAGCATGCATTTTCTCTTGTGTGAATACAGTCTTTTATTTATTTTTGCATTTACTACTTCTGCTGCTAGTTAGTTAGCTCAGTTAGCCGTGCTGCTGAGCTCGGTTCCTCCATTCCTCCACTGTGGGGCCAGAACAGAGAAGAGCCTTGACCAAGATAAGCGGCCACATAGTCCTCAGAGTTACAGGGTGACCAATTGTCCAAAGGTGGAGGACCCCAGTCACAGCTGCATCGTTAAGTTAAATCAGGAACTTATTATCTTTCTAACACAGTTTGAAAAGGGTTTCAAGCTACTTTTATTGTTTGCCATAAAATTAGGTCCCAAGTCGCCCTCCGTGATCTGGGCAGGGCTAATCCCAGTAGACACTGTCGTCACCAGAGAAACAGCAGCACTGGCTGTTTTGTCAAATGCTTTAAACAACATATGTTTACGTTTTCCTGACAAGGACCTCTCGTGGTAAATTAAATTAGGATTGATGTAACTCAATCCTAATTTAGACGTAAGTATCGTGATGTTGTAGCAAAACCTCTTGGAGCAGAGGTAAGGTGTACGAAGCTCCTGACTTTGAAAGTGGAAACAGCTGTTTGCATCCCATCTGGTTTATTTTGACTATAAACTTCATCTTTTCCTAAACTTTTATCCATAGAGCTTGTAGATTAGAAAATACATATGAATCTTATATAATATGGGTTGTTTTGAAAGGCAATGACAAACAACCTTTTTGTTGTTTAGGTATGACGACTTGTTGTCTGAGTCAATATGCACCAGGGAATATGGGAATTTTTATGATGGATCAATGGCTATCCAATTAAATAGCGGTGAGTGTAAGATAAAGATGCCGTATGTCAGTGTGCAGCAGCGGATGATGTCTGATCTGCTTTGGGTAAAAGCATAAGGTAGCTTTGTAAGCATATGGTCGGCATTACCAACCAAAAAACATTACACCTTTGCCATTCGATCAAAATGGCCTGGACACAGGACTCCTCACTGTGAAAGAAAATAAAAGTTTGAGTTTGTTGTAGTTTTGTTGCTGGTATGACTCAGCGTCCTGAATGATATGTGTACTGCATGTGTTTATGTTGTACTCCTGTATAACAGTTGTGTTTTTTCTCAAGAACATATCTTCAGATCCCCACAGGATAAATTTTAATGACTTTGGTGATCCCCTGACTTTTCTTCTAGTGCCACAAGCAGGTCAAAGTTTTCACTTATTCAGTGAAATACCTCAACATCTAGATTGATTGGCACAAAATGTTGACATTCATGGTTCCCTGAAGATGTATTCTATTCTGACTTTGGTGATCCCTTGACTTTTCCTCTGACGTGGCGTCATGATGTTAACATGTTTTTATTGAAATATCTCAACAACTGTTGGACGGATGGATTGCTGTGAAATTAATGGTCCCCAGCTGATGAATTGTAATAACTTTGATCCCCTTTCCTTTCACGTAGCACCAACATCAGGTGAAAATTTCAGTTTGTCCAATATTCTATGATGATAGTTGCATTGCATAGAATCAAATATTTTATGTGAATGTAGAAAAATAAATGTCCAGTGTGTGATCTTTTAAATATGCCTGAGCATTCAAATCAATAGGTGAGCTTCATGGGATTGCCAGATCAGAGAGGTGGTCTGTGCAGGGTTGCCAGAGTCAGGGATTTGATGTCCTTTTCAAGAGGCTAAAGTGCTGAGTTGTACATTTGCCACCCCAAAACCCTGCCTGGCAACGAACAATGGGCTTATCAGATTTCACACACGAACACACAAACACACACACTTCCCTGCTCCTTCACACCCTCTCTCCCCATGCTGTAGTCACTTCTTGTGTGAGTGTGTGTGTGGTAATGTTTTGCCTCAAAGTCCCACAGTGCAACCTGTCTATTACAGTATTCTGATAGTTTGCACGGTTTTATTTTAACCCCCCCCCCCCTTACCCTAATCTTAACCTTAACCCTAACCCTAATTGTAACCTGTACCCTAAAACCAAGTCTTAACCCTCAAAAAGCAGTCTCTACCCACACAAGTCCCCATGGGTTAGTGTGCATTCAGGTCCCACTGGAATGTAAGAACATCACACACACAAACACACACACACACACACACACACACACAGCAGCAGCAGCAGCTAGCTATGAGGGAGGGTTAGCAATTATCTTAATTCCTAATTGTCACTAAATGGTTTTTTAATCTATGCAAATGAGGGTTAATTGGAACCTATTGGAGGCATTTGGGGGGGACAACGGCTCCTAAAAACACCTCTGTCAATTAACATCAATATTTGTCTTCCTCTCATGATTTAATTTACATCTTGTTCTCATGTTAATGGTCACAATTAACGCTAATTAATAGGAGAATATGAGGAGGAACAGAGACACGCTTGATTAAACTGGTACATGTGTGTTAACATCTATCATGTGTGTAAATGTGTATGTGTGTGGGATCAGAGGGAGGTCTTTGACACTCTAAACTAACAATAAACTAACAAATGATCAAATGACTAAAATGTGACCAAAACAAATCAATATTTTCATCAAAATACTGTATTAAAATCAGGAGCCAAAATGAACACTGCTGTATGTACTCACAAACAGCTGTTGGTCGCTCTCACCTACACACACACACACACACACAGTCAGGCAGCCCCTCGCCCGTCCTGTCAGTCAGCTGAGTGAATCCAGGGGTAAACACTAGGGGTAATTACCCACCGCCTCCCATCAGCACTGTTAAAAAAGCCTCGGGACTCCTATCAGAAGTGTGCAACCTTAAACAAATGACAGCAGGGTCCTCCCCAGATGCCTCAGGGTTGTGACCTGTGACCCTGCGACCCCTCTCTCTACTGTATGCTGTCATATCACTGCTGCACTAACAAGCTGGCTTGTGTGGATAACCTTTAACTGTACAGCCATCTGGCTTCTCAGAGACCTTTAGCTAACATGATACCTGAAACCTTGAGCGTGTCAAACTGTGACCCCCTCCTTCATCCTCCTCTCTGAGCCCCACCTCTCTTCTCTCGCTATCCTCTTGTTTTTCTTCTGGTTGCCATTACATTTTTCTTTTTTTTTATTCATCTCTCATATTGTTCGTCTCTGTCATTGCAGCTTTCTTTTTATTGCTCACAGACAATTTTTCTAACCTTCACATAAGTCAATAAAGGCGTATTACAGCAACATTTCATGGCAGTTGCTCATTAATAAAAATAAAGCATACGAGGATGCAAAATTCAGATTCTGTCTGTATCTGTTCAGAGCGCATTATCTGTGCATTTCCAAATAATATAGTTGTGTTCGTTTACACCCCCAGTAAACATATGTTTTTTTTGGAGCACTTGCTTAAACGACTGATTCTGACATTTTTCTTGGGCGGACCGTCCCAGCTTTATTCAGTCAAACTATGGCCCTACAGTAATGCAGACCAACACAGAAATTGCTGGATGAGTGTATACCTACAATGGTAGTTGACAGAGCGGACATTTCATCCATTTTAATGCCTTTTTGTCATTAAAATATATTAAGATGCTAAAAGCATTTCTGGGCCACTGCAAATGTTTTCCTTTACAATGTCTTCGCCTATAAGGGGGGTTAGGTTAGGGGTAAACCTACAGGGTGAGAGAATGAGTGGGAGCAGATGGAGTCAGATGTGGACAGAGACGTGGACGTGGGGTGTCGGAGGCTGGTCGTTGTCATGGCAATGTTTTTCTCGACGTCCCCACCTGTCCGAACCATCATAAATAACAGCCGAATGATGTGGGATTTATGAGACGCAGATATCTCAGTAGCTGCCCATCATTTCACAGAGGCTGGCACTAGCTGTGGTTACATACTTTTTTGTCATTCTGATTAAAATCATTCTGATTGAAGATTTCGGGTCAACTGTTAACATGGATGTGATCTAATGCAGTCTGGTGTCCACATGCGCCGACACATTTAATTAGAACAGCTGTGTGACGAGCACAAAAGTGACGACTACTCATGCATCCATCTTCCTCAAAGGCTACCTGGCATTTCCTCTGATCCTCTGATCAGCGCAGTATTTGCCGTTATCGTCCGTTGCTCCTAATCAAGCAACAGCATGATAACGATGCATGCTTTTTTGAAGTGGAGAAGCGTACTGCCGCACAAATCTGCGTCATTGATAGAGGGCATGCACAGAAAGAACGCAGCCAGACGGTGATCAGGTTAATCGTTTACATGGTACAATTTTCTTTTGGTCAGTTTACGAAAAGGTTTAACCTACCCCTCTGCAACTCAATCGATTTAGCCCTGTTTATTGCGATTGAGGTGTTTATATGGAGCATTTTTATTCTATTTGAGCTTTTAAACAGTTTATAAATAGAATATAAGGCTCCGTGTAAACATGGCTAATGTAACTTTAAGCAAAGAGACAGAGAGACAGAGAGAGACAGAGAGAGACAGAGAGACAGAGAGAGACAGAGAGAGAGTTGTTTTTCTCTTTAATGATTTTTTTAATCCAATTTTTTCAAGAAGTGATCTTTTTTTGGTTTTATTGTTGATGACTGTAACCCTTTGGTAGTGCTGTTTTTTATAACAATGAGACGAATAAATCAAACTGAATAGAAAGTAAGACAGAGCACAAGGAAATTGTCCACATTGTCTGACTTTTAGCATATTGGAATTCATTGCGGACTAAGCCCTTTATTCCTAACTGCTGTAGCATTAGTTGTCTGCTGTTTATAAGGGAGCAACTTCAAGGTCAAAGGTATATTTCCTCATCCAACAGTGTAGAAATAAAGACGAAGAAGAAGGGAGGAAAAGACAAAAGGGACTGGAAATGAAGAATGAAAGTAAAACAAAAAAAAGACTGGAAAAGGGAAGGACATGAGCGAGTGTCTGTATGTGAGTGTGTTTAAAACAGGTGAAAGAATGACATTAGCGATTCAGCTCTAACTCTGAGAGATGTAAAACATGTTCGGTGTGAACTTGGCCTTAGAACAGATGGGCTTATCAAGGCTTAGGAAAGATGTGTTGGAGGGAGGGGGAGGATGGAAGAGGTGGTGATGGACACAGTAAGACACACAGAGAACACTTTTTATCAGCACGACATATCTGCAAATTGTTCCCTAGCAGCACAGAGGGTTTATACTGAGAATACTGTATCTGCAAATTTGTTTCCCCTACAATGTCCTCTGAGTATGATCAGCGGTTTTTATGGTTATTTTTAGGCTACTAAATCACTTGGTTAAGGTTAGGAAAAGATGCTTGACTTTCTTAAATACTGACAAAGTAAACGCTTACTTGAAACAAACCGTGTCTCCTCGAAATCAAGTTAATGTAGTACTCATTTGTTTTTCCGTATGAAAGGTAACTTCTGCCTGGATTATGTTCACAGGCAATGTCTTCTTAAGTGAGGGAAGCGCTACATTTATGTACAAAGAGCAATATTTTGACACTGGAGACTGCAGTTTGCATCCTGAGTGCTGCCAGTGTTTAGATTTAGGCAACAAAACCACTTTGGTTAAAATTAGGGAAAGATTATGGTTTTGAAATGCCAAAACTATAAACATGGTGTGTCTTGTGCATCAAGTCACTGTTGACTATTTCTGTATTACAGTAAACCTTGTCCTAACCTTAACTAAGTGCTGCAAGTGCCTAAACAGAACCATAAAAAGTTGGGAAAACAAATCAAATACTTTGTCAGAGAACATTTCACTGATATGTTCAGCATCTACATCTTGCGTCTTGCAACTATGACAAATAACATGTCAGCAGGTTGGACATGCAAAAGCCAGCAGGTGGAGGTGCATATACAGGTGGTGTAGAGAGAGTGAGTGAAAATAGTGTCCACAAGACATCTGTAACTGTGTACAAGTGTATTATTTCTGTATTGTTCCGTCTGGGACTCCCTGTACAGACGATATTACATAAATAAATAAAAAGACAGCATAGAATAATACAGTGAAATAAATAAATTAAGCAATTCATTTGTTCTTAGTTTTGTGGTAACTAATTTTTATTGAGTTAATTTATTAGAACAAGCTCTCTCTCTCTCTCTCTAAATCAGATCAGATAAATATATATATATATATATTTACACGTATATGTAATATTTACAAATAACAATGTAATACATAATATATATGTGAATACTTTGTGCCGTTTGAGTTGATATTGAATCACCTGCACATTTTTGTCCAACAAATGCTTCCTCTTGTCTGTTGCTACTATTTTCTAGGAAAGTGCCCTTTAGCTGAAGTACTAGCCTCATGGGGTTTTTGCTGCATCTCTCTCCCTCTGTTGTATCTCTTGCCTGTTGCTGAACTCATTAGCTTCATTTCTGTGTCGAAGAGGGTCAGCAAAGAAGCTGGTTCAAACTGATGACAAACAACAAATGTACAGTAGTGCAACAGCAACTCTGTGTGTGTGTGTGTGTGTGTGTGTGTGTGTGTTTGCAGAGCTTGTGTACAGGTGAGTGCCCTCGTCTAAAAGCTGATAAAAGCGATAAAACTGCTGCGGGTCAGGATGTTGATGATGTTAGGTACTGAGCCTTTTGAAGTTGGCAGTTCAGATGGAGAGATCAGAGCTTCCTCCGGAGACAGGAGAACACACAGTGCGGGTTTCCAAAGCTGGAAACGTTAAAAGCTAATGAAAATAATGCAAACATGGTCAAAAAGAGTGGTGGTGATGATACAGGAAAATATCACATTCTACAGTCCAGAATTAGATGTGCTGCTGCTGAAATTGATGCTGCTGTATCAGCAACTCATTCTTTCATTTCTATGTTTCTTTACATTTTAATTCACTCATTTTTACTTGACATGTTTTGGGATTGTTGGTTTGAGCTTGTCTAATACAGTACCAGTACAGTACAGTGCCGCTGTTGTTACCTTGCCTGTAGCACAGAGTAATCAAAACTGCGAGTTGGCACTGAATGCTTGCTCAGATTCATACACCTTATTGATTCTTTCATCAGATAGTTTCTGATTGAAATCATAATTGTGCCAGCTGAAAACTTTGGACTTGGCTCTGTTCTATGAATTACATGGTTTTCTTTACTATATGAGGTTACTTTCTCCTATCCTATTTCAGGTTTAAAACAGAGAGAATTTAAGTCCAATTCATTATTATCTCATCTGGAGAAATGGAATTCCATATTGTATCGGAATTGAACAAATATACATACAGCAGATAGGCTAGGTTGTAATGTCATCACACTCTCCAGAGTAATGCAACAGCAGACTCTAACTGATCCCCAGCTGCCTGTAGGCGAGTTTATTAACAGACACAAATGGGCACACACACAGTTTATTAATCCTTAATTCCTTTCTCTTTCACTTTCTCTTCTCTTCTTTTCTCCTTGATGTGTTTTCTTTTTATCTGTAGGTGCTGTCCACAGTACTCAAATTGCATCTCTATATGTTTTGAGGGTCTTATTGGTGACATAATATATAACTGAGTTACTGTTAATGTGAAATAATGGCTCTGTAATAAGAGATAACAAGAAACATGTGCATGTATGATATAAAGTGTTTCTGCTGTAAAAATATTGTTGGTGTGTTAATATGGTTAAATTAATTGTGTGTACTAACAAAGCCGTACCAAAAGAGACACACACACATATTATTCTATGAAACAAACAATATCCACATGAGACAAAGAAACAAATAGTGTGTTGCTACAGAAAACAATACACACTCTACAAAAGAGACAGAAAACCGAAAACACAGAGAATAAAGACAAGTGGGACACCAGAGAAAAAGAGTAAACAATGAAGCGAGCAGTGGGGGGTTTATTTCTCCACATTACTCAGTGTATTACAACCAGTAGACAGGAAGTGTTTAACTATTAGGTGAGCCTTGGTAAAGATTCCTCCAACCCCTCCCTCCCTCCCTCCATGGGGAGAGCAGAGAAGCTTGCACAAGCAGATTTAGCACATTGTATTGACTTAAGATGTTTTTTTCTCAAGGGAACGCCTTGGAAAAAAAGAAGAAAGAGAGACAAAGGGGAGGATGAAAGAGAGAGAGAGAATGGAAATCCAATACACAGGGATGGAAGAGATGAATGTATGGGGGGGGGGGGTTTAGCTGTGATCCATGTTGTCTGTTCGAATGGATAGAGGAGGAGCAGGCAGATGAAGAGTGGGATCCTACTGAGGGTTTAAACACAGTGTCAGAGTCAAAAGCAATACACATACCACGCAGTCAGGAGTCACGCGTGACCAGTACGGGCTGTTTAAAATCATTTTGTGGCTTTATTTTTTTCCAGATATTCACTATCTTCAGTCCTGTTCATTTAGAATTTCTTATCATTTCAGTTTTCACAAATTCCATCATCAAAACATGTCTGCATACTTCAACTCTACAATAAATATGTGATCAATTCAACTACATCAAGAGACATTAGGTACATACCACATTACCGCAATGTCCCTGGTTTGATACCGCTGTTACATGTTATACCCTGTTTCCTCCATGTTTCTTGTCTCAATCTCCACTGTAAAATGTCTAAAAAATAAGGCAGAAATGCCCCCCCATCCTTAAAACTACATATAGTCAATAGCCTACATATATTTTTTGCTACACACACATATATATATATATATATATATATATATATATATATATATATATATATATATATATCAAGGATCCAATGTTTCCACAAGAAATGAATTCACAATTTATTCTTTAGATTATTTTAATTTAACTTTTAACTAAAAAACAGTAGAGCGTGCGCCCCGTGTACAAGTTTGAGTCCTCACCGCAGCGGCCTGGGTTCAAATCCAGCCCTTCGTAGCCTTTTGCTGCATGTCATCTACCCCTTCTTTCTCTCTTCCACATTTCCTGTCTCTCTTCAGCAGTTCCTATCAAATAAAGGCAAAAAGCCCCCCCCAAAAAATCGTTTGCTAAGCTTCAAGAATCTCCATCACGTTAGAGGAGGACTACAGTCAATGTTGGATGAATAATGAGTCCTTATCAGCAACAGCTTTTCATATCAGAAAACCCAGGTTGGTATCAAAAACAACAATAAACATGTGTACAACGCTTAAAAGTTCACTATTAAATGACACATTCCTGTCCCTCCCCGTAACATGATTCTTTCTCTTTTAAAATGTGTACATTGTTACAGTAGTGTAATGCTCACTGTCTGTGTGCCTGGTTCTGTGTAAGAATGGCCTAAAAAGCTTTGCATAACAGTAGTTGTGGAGTCCTCACTCTAAGGCTTTTAACGTTTAGACTATACATTTGGCTGACGATGAAACAAAAAGCGTGACTGTCCACAGGAAATGGAGAAAGAGAGAAACATGCTGAAAACTAATTTGAAACATAAAGTCTTACTCTTGAAATTCAATCAAGTTGTAAGAAAAACATGACAGAGAAACCGTTTCATTGAAAAGACAAAGAAACATGTAAACTAAATCCTGCCCGTATCTAAACCAAACGGGAGAAAAAAGCAAAATAGTACAACTTTGTGTTATGTGATAGGGTCTTCCCATGTGTGTCATAAGCAATGAAAGCAAATAGATGAACCCACACACACACACACACACACACACACACACACACACACTACGAGTGACTAACAGACTGCATCCCTGAGGACTCAGTGTTTGTGTCACCGCATGGAACTGAGTGTGTGTGTGTGTGTGTGTGAGTGTGTGTGCGTTTGTGGATCACAGCTGGTGCATGCTCTGTGTGTGTGAGTGTGCCTGCGTGTGTGCTTGTACCCGTGTGTGTGTGTATGTTGCCAGCAGGCGGGTGGTCTGGGCCGCCCTGTAAAGGTGATGTGTGGCAGCTATTTGGAGTCTGGACGTGGCAGGTTAGCTCACTGCAGCCCGCTAATATTTTATATGGCAGCTCTCTCCAGTCTTATCATATTTTATACGGCCGCAATAACAAACTGTCTAGAGAAAAAGGGACCGCCTGCCACTGCACATGCTGCCAGTAGTAAAACCAGGCACACGCACAAACACACACACAAACACATACCCACAGAGGCATGGTTAAATGTTCTGGTGCGTAACACAGCAATTGACCGATGCGGAGTCAGTTGAGTACTTTTACAGTAAACAAACAGAGTGAGCCACACAGAGTGATAACTGAAGAAACTAAGCTCAATTAATAGAAACACAGCCATCTGAAATACAGGCATGCAGCCACTCCAAGAAGTGAGCCAGCAGTCATTTGGTTCTATTGTCTAATTCATTCCTGAGCCGACATCTGTCCCTGTCCCGCTGCCCACTGAACACACACACACACACACACACACACACACACACACACACACACACACTCGACACAGGGGGTGGGGTGGGTTGCTCCATGTGTTCATCAATTCAACGCCACTGAGAGTATGTGAGTGTGATGAGGAGATGCACATGATAAAAAGAAGTTGAGTTGTTAGAAGTGTGAAGAAGATGCAGGCACAGCTGATTAAAGTGGAAGTTTAAAAAAGAAATATGGATACTCTGTACTTAAAGAGAGAAAAGATTTGAGACCAACACAAATAAGAAAAGGAGGAGATACGTTTGGGAAGTAGGCTTGGTTGCGGGACACTTATGGAGGGATGGAAAATGAGAGAGAGTTGAGAAAGAGAAATAAAAGGAACAACATAATGTAAAAGCACAGTGGAAGAAGCAGGGAGCTCTGGAAAAAAGAAAAAAAAGGAGGAAAAAAAAGATACATTTGAAGAGCTGTGAGCTGAGAGGGGGGTGTAGGTTCTGATGGGTGGTGTGATGGGTGCTTTCTTACCTGGGGCAGATAGAGGAAGGCAGGGGGGCATTGCAGAGAATGGGGTAACATCCCGGACCCGGACAGTAGCACACAGCCAGAGTTCGCCATAGAGCACAGCATGTGGAGACGGGACACCTTACTCATAGAGACTCAGTTACACCTCTATTTACCGAAGCTCCGCTCTGTCTGTCCTCTCACCTCTCAACCACTTGACCACTCTCTCTGTCTGTCTTTACTTCTTGTCCTCTCCCTTCTCGCGTCTTTACTTCTGTCAGCGGCAGCGATGAGCACTCAGAGAGTTAATACTTCAGTGGATGCAGACGAGGGATGCCCGCGCAGCCACACACACGCACACACTACACACACCACTGCGACTACCAACACACACTCTAAGCAGATGAAGCATCGGACGGATTGTGTGTGTGTGTAAGAGTGTGTGTGGGAATCTAATGTGTGCAGACAGGCAAAGTGATGCTTCTGCTTCTGTCCTTCTGTCCTCTGTTTACTTTGAGAAAGAGGTGGAGAAGCCAAGGCATGCAAATGTGTATGGAGGGAGAGAGCGAAGGAGGGATGGAGGATGGAGGAGGGAGGAGGGAGGAGGGAAAAAGAAAGGAGTGTAGAGGACTGGGAGGAGGCAGGAGGCGGGACAAAGGAGGCTTGGGAGGTCCTTGAGGAAAGAGAGGGAGTGATTGGAGAAAAGAAGAGGGGCTAAGAGGGCTGGGAGGGAGGGATTGGAGGGAAGAGGAGTGGCTGGGAGAGGGAGGAGGAGTAGGAGGGAAGTCTCTGGGGTATTCTAACATCAAATGCGCAAGCATGAGAGAGACAGAAGCAGAGAGAGTGTGTGTGTGTGTCTATTTCTGTGTGTGTGCACGCTCACACACATAACAATATGAGAGCAGCAGATCCATGCCATTAACCCTTTCCAGAGAGGTTCAGGACAGACTAGCCGCTAATAGCCATCTCATAATATTAACAGCCTGCTGCTGTATTGCCAAAATAAATCACAAACCTGCTCTCCACAGAGCTGCCCATATACAAAGAAAAGAAATCAAAAACACTCCATTGATTTCCTCCTCAATATTATTCCTTCTGTAAATCAATTTAGCTGTGTGTTACTTCTGCATATGCAATGTTATTACAACCAGCTGCTGTATGGCTTTGTTCAATCCAATGAATGATTTCTGTTTGCTTTTGCCCCGCATAAATCTTATTCTCTAATGGTTTGGATGAAAAGTAGGCATTATTGCAAGGTGGAATACTCGGCCCCCCAAATTATTTAATTTTATTTAAGAAGCAATTAAGGACAGAAACAATTACAGCGTGTGTTTAAAGCCTTTGCAAAAATCAAGGAGCTGATGCAATGGCTTAATTTAATTTATAGCTCAGCTGTAGAGAGGATATTTTCTTTAAGCGTAGCATTTCCCTAGAAAGAACAGAGCTAATGGCTGAATAATGAGATACAGTAAAATATACATCCCCCCACTCCCTTTTCCTCCACTCCTTCCTCCCTGCTTTTCTCCCTCTGCGGGGCCTCGGAGGGGGAAGGCAAGCAGCAGTTTATTTATATTTTGGCGTTATATTTGTTGTTTGATGTACTACAACACTGACTAAATGATTTAGTTTAATCTGAGGCTGGTGGAGGGAAGTTGGGTTTATACACCTCCTCCACTGGGTGGAAGGGAGGGAGGAGGAAACAGAAGGATGGAGGGAAAATGAAGAAGAATATATTTAATGCAGACAGCAGTGCTTGTTAATTCCACCATTCCATTTTCTACTTTACCCTTACTGTCTCTCTCTCTCTCTCACACACACACACACACACACACACACCTGCTTTATTCTATCTTTTGTGGTAATGAGACATTTTGATCAGATCTGTACAAGTCTAAATCAATCTAATTTGATATTAATACAGTAGCATTGTATTTTCGGGGAATTATTTTTTTTCTATACTTTATTGTCATTAGTTTACAACATTAAATATGTCATTACTGGGTTTATAACCCCTAATGTATCATGTTACAACAGATATTGTTAGAAATGGTAAAATAATAAAGAGAAAATAATACAAAAATAAAAATAAAAAACAACAAGCAGTCACAGCAGTGACGTTAGTATTCACATTACTAGGGAAGACAGGGAAGGCAGGATAGATGCATACAAATGCATGCATACAGACCTATTTGAATAGACATTCTCATACATATCTACACATACAAATCCTCCCATCTATCTTTACACATTCATTTCATCCACGGCCTCTTCCAGCTGTTTAGCCCATCTTGTTTCAAATCAGTCAAAATTAATACTTTTTTTTCTCTCCTTCATTGAATTCTTATATTTATTCTTAGGATTCAATGAGTTTTACTTGAAAATATTGAGCATCACCACAGGAACAAGCAGATTTGGGAATTGAGCGAATGAAAGAATGCATTATTGTAACAGCAAAATATTTCCGTCAGTCTATAAACTGATG
The DNA here is from genome assembly GCF_020085105.1 of Siniperca chuatsi. NCBI lineage: Eukaryota > Metazoa > Chordata > Actinopteri > Centrarchiformes > Sinipercidae > Siniperca > Siniperca chuatsi. Next base: position 24,047,261 of record NC_058061.1, read on the forward strand.
CAAATATCATCCTTAAAAACTAATACTGATTAAAACAAGAATTCCTTGAAAGCCATCAGAATTTTGTAAAGTCAAGGGATTATCACATCCTTAGGTGGATTTTAGAATTGATTTTCAATTGGTTTCAAAAATTAATTTGATGGCACCCAAACAAGATTTTGCAGGTGAGTGCAGAGTAAAACAAACAGAGGTAAAACGTTGTGAAGAAAAGTATGTGTGACAGCACTGGTACATATTGTTTCATCTCTCTTTATTTACTTAATGATTATACTTATCTAACAGTGTAGCTATACACACACAGGCTGATTGAATGGCAATCTTATCTCCAATCCAGCCAATGTTTTGAATTTGATGAGTGTGTGTGCTCAAGTGTAGGCTATATTATGTATGTTGGTTTTATATCACAATCTACTGCTAAATATATTGAGTGCTACATTACATCTAAAACTGACTTCTAATGCAGTTTTAATAAGAAAAAAACATATGTTGAAAACCTCAATGAGCTTATTAAAATCTCATTTATGGTCACATTGTAAATGAAAAATGATGCCAGTTTGTATTAAGATTGGGCAAATAAACCTATTCAAACATCAAAATTTCACATCTGGATTAATTTTTTAACATTTTACTGTCTCAGGAGAGTGTTCACACCTGCTCCAAGACAGCCACTAGTGTCCCTGTACCTAAAAGTCTGCAGTGTCAAGTCGAAATGACTACTGCCCTGTGGCTCTCACCCACATTTTGATGAAGTGATTTGAGAAACTGGTTCTACACCTAAAGAACAACATCCCAGCCAGCCTGAACCCTCAGTTTGCTTTCAGAGCCAACAGATCCACAAAGGATACCATCTTCACTGCCTTCAACTCAGTCTTCACACACCTTGAGAACAACAACACCTACATCAGAAAGTTTTTTTTTGTTGTTGTTGATTTCAGCTCAGCATTCAACACAGTCTCCCCCATGAAACTGATTGGAAAACTTTGCACTCTGGGACTGAGTACCTCACAAACTAACCCCAGACAGTTTAGATTGGCCACACCTGTTCAACACTGGAGCCCCTCAGGGCTGTGTGCTCAGCCCCCTCCTATTCACGCTGTACACCCATGATTACAGCCTCCACCATGGAGACAACTCTGTTGGAAAGTTTGCAGATGGCACTACCACCTTTGGCCGGATTTCAAACAATGAAGAGACTTCATGTTGGGAGGAAATCAACAATTTTGCAGTGGTGCACAGAGAACGATCTACTGCTCAACGACAGCAAAACCAAGGGGCTGATCATTGATTTTAGGAAAAAGGAGGCAAAGACACACACCCCTGTCTACATCAGTGGAGCTGGGGTGGAGAAGGAATAGTTTTAGGTTCCTGGGAATCAACATCACAGAGAACCTGCCATGGTCCTCTCACATCTTTACCCTGGTCAAGAAAGCTCAGAAACGGCTGTATTTCTTAAGGAAACTTAAGAAGGCAAAATTGCCAAGTTCATATTATCTTTTACAGAGGAGCAATAGAAAGCATTCAGACTGGAAACATCACAAACTGGCATGGGATGTGCACGGCCCAGGACCGAAGGGCTCTGTGATTAAAACCGCTCGGAAGATCATTGGTACCGTCAGTGATATCGGTGAAGTGAGGTACCTGTGTAGAGTAGCATAAAGGGAACTACAATCAAAATCTCATTATACAACCCTGTGTTGTACAATGATTAAAAAAAAATCTATCTTGTATCTTGAATAGGGAGAACATGTAAACTCCACACAGAAAGGGCAGAAAAGACAGGTTCACACCAAGACATCTTTGTTTCTTCGTCTTCAATTTCCATCCTGCAGTTTAATGATTTTTCAATTTCTGTGTGTACTCGTCAAACATGACATTTAAATTCAACCAGAAAAGTCACTTTGTGATTTCAGCTGAAGTGTATTTTTGCATAAAAATCTTGTCTGGTGCAGCTTTAATGCAATCTTGACTTTCTGTCCTCTCAGTCACTCAATAACTTGTCACCAATTACTTTTAACCTCCAATGCATTATATTGCTATATGCATAATGTGATATCAGAGGCAAGGCAGTAGCATGTTGATGAGTGTCTCCTCTGAAATGTAAAGTAGGAACACAGACAACATCAGTCACTCCATCTTAATGTTAACCAATGCAAATGACACCTACTGTTGTTGTTCTCTATTATCATCTGTTATTGATCTTTCTCACCACAGTCACACCTCTCAAGGTTTTTTGCAGTATTTTTGATTCATTTATTCACTCTTATTTTGAGTGTTACCTAGGTGTAAGGCTGGTGGCATTGAAGCTTCAAATCCATGCCTCATCATCAAAGCCAGTTTGGGGGGGGGTGGGGGCACGTGGGTTCAGGTGAGTGTGTTCACACTTTGCAACTGCTTAAAAACAGCACAAAAAAAAGAGAGACAAACTGAATCAGAGCAAAAACAAACCATGAGAACGCAAAGCTGCTCCACAGTAAGGGTGAGTGAAAAGGACAGTGAGTGAGAGTCAATGAAAATGAGTTAAGGTAAAATGAGAAAGAGACAGAGATACCGCCTGCAGCAGGGGACACAGGGAGCCCTTATGCAAGGCGCAGGCAGGTTGACTCGCTGGCGAGGTGAGGCGGTGTTTAGAAAGAGAGGGATTGTTGAGAGGAATCAAAGCGGCCTGAGACTTGACAGGACGACGACATTAGCCATTCTCCTCCCTTCATCCCCTAAGGTGCTTGTCCTCTGCAAGGTGGAACCACACTCTCAAAGTCAAGAAAGAAACAAAAAAAGCCCTGTCTCTTTCTCCTCTCCTCATTTGCTTTACACACACACACACACACACTCTCTCTCTCTCTCTCTCTCTCTCTTCCACTTTGTACTTTTCTTGTTGTTTTTATATTGTTTGCTTTGTTGATCATATACAAGATATTTGCCTTTTCACAATGACTATTTGAGCTGAAATCAGTAAAATCAAGAACATAAAGAAACAAAAAGGAAAAAAATATGTACATACATGACAGAATCTCTTACATGTTTTTACAATTGGTATCACGCATTTCTCAGCTGAGTTCACTTTTTCAAAACGCTTTACACAGTGAGCTCAGCAGAAGTCAACGTGGACTAAATTGCGTATCACTTTTCATTGCTTTGACACAAAATGCATTTTCAAAATCCATGAACTGTTTTCTCACCACTAAAACTCTGTGTATTTACAGTCCATTTTGCACATGTTTACATACTATTTCAAAAACTGGTAAATGTATGCTCAAAACTCAAAATTATTGTAAATTAGACTGCTTTTGAGACATTCTGCTACATCTACATCTAAAAAATAAAAATCTGGACATACAACACTGAGTGCCTATGTTCATTCCTTGATGACCTCTATAAAAGACATGTGCCAGGTGGGGAGAGGGGGCAGGTGAGGAAACGGGGCAAGTGAGGCAGAATCCAGAATGTTTTGGAACTGTATGGGATGATGTGGCATTTCACCATCTCTTACAGTCACAGAGTGGTTTACAGCCCATCCCAGGATGGTGTCAATTTTCCTCCCCCCTTACTCTCCATTCCTCAACCCCATAGAGGAATTCTTTTCCTCATTGGGGTGGAACGGTCATGACCACCATCCACATTATCACATGTCCCTCTTGGATGTAATGAATGTGGATGCCTGGACATATCTGTAGAAGATTGCTAGGGATGGATCAGGCATGCAAACAGATTTTTTCCCAGGTGTATTGCAAGAGAGGACATCAACCTGTTCTCATTCCCAGGTTGTCAAATACAGACGTTTTGTCACACCACTTAGCATCTCATAGAGATGCACAAGGTACCCTTTATCGTCTGTATGAGACACACTGGGCTAACTCCAATATAAACCCATCCGCAGAAATATTAGACATTCAGAGCAACTTCTTAGGCCATCCATTCACTCCAATATTAACCTGACCGCTGCGCTATGATGCTGTCAGTATCAGTCCCATTGAAGAACCCAGGACCCGCCGCCCGGAAGTATTTTCTTTACTGTTAATTCCCATGTTAAGGTTTTCTTTCAATCCTCAACATTTCTCAACTAAAAAACAGGAAGGTGTCCCTGATAATTCAATAATACGATAGGATCATGTAAAAACCTATGTGGTACATTATGTCTGGCTGATTATGTAAATTCATTCATTGTACAATAAGTACAAGTACAAGTAATTTAAACATTTTCCACCAGACTTCAGGTTTAGTGGTGAGCTGGATTCCTCTTGCAGCGGTGGCTAAGGATCATGGGTAATGTAGCCTAGCGTTCTGCTATCCAAAACTGACAACCAAAAATCAAAGTCAGAATCAAAGGAGAAATAATCTAAACTGAAAGCTGTACCATTAACTTATCTTGAATGAATTATCAAGGACACTTTCGTATTTTAGTTTTGAGAAATGTCGAGGATATCATTGAAAGAAAACCTTAACATGGGAATTCATTTATTGTTTGTGAAAATTGCCAACAGGTGTTGTTCCCATGGGGGCAAGATTCTCTTGGGGAAAGGTTCCTGTGGGGGTTGCCATGGCAGCCAAGAAGGGGAGTGAGGTGTGTGTGTGTGTGTGTGTGTGTGTGTGCTCAAACACACATGCATGTGGGGGTCTGGGAGAGGACGTGTGTCCTAATCAGTGGGCATGTGTCTGAACTCTGAATTTTATACACTAATTGTAGTCTCACCCATACATTTTTAATGACAAAAATGTCATTTTTGCTGTATGTGTTTTAATTATTCAGTCCCAGATCCATTATCTAAACCTTTCTGACTTTTTACACCCTTCCCCCATACATTTGTTTTTCAGAGAGAGGGAGACCGAACAGAGGTGGATGAGGAAGAGGAAGATTCAAACATGACTCCCAAACATCTAAATAAAGTACATACCACATACAAGAGTATAAGTGAATTATGTTTGGCTTGAGCGATAAGGTCAACATTTAAAAGGAGTAAGCTCTGTGAAGTGCACCTGTATTGCAAACACACAAGGGGATAAAATCTTTGAATCCTTGAAGGTTAACATTACAACAATTTTCAGTTTAGCACAATGGCTGGCACAGAGTCTAAGCTACTCTTCTCTCTACTCATCTCGAGATACTTTTAAAGGGAAGTTGAGAAGTTTGAGCGGAGGATCAGGGAGAACGATAAGGAGATCAGGTTTATGAGGAAACTGAACCTCCAACTGCAAGATGGTAGATGTGGAGGGGAGTGTCAGCTCAAAATGAACACCATCCCAATGTCCCAGGGACGATTAATAAAAAAAAAAAAAAAAAAAAAGATAGATGGAGGCCGTTACACACAGCCTCAGCCTCTGGACGATTGAAAGTAGATTTTGGGAATGTTTCGGGACAGTGTTTTCATAATTTTTTTTTAAGTTACCTGTGAGCCCTGGGGACAATGGTTTTGAGTAATTTCATATTGTTTCCATAACTGTACAATACAGTGATAGACAGCTGCAGGTTTAAATCTCTCCCCTTCATGCAGAACCAAGGTAGCTCTACAAGGGAGACGACAATTCCCACTCCTCCATGGAGAAAACTAAAAGATTCAAACACAGTGAGAACTGTCACAAAATATTTTTGTTTCAATTCAATTCAATTCAGTTTTATTTATATAATGCCAATTCATAAAAGAAGTTATCTCATTGCACTTTTAGATCAGGTCTAGACCGTACTCTATATAATATTATTTACAGAGACCCAACAAATTTCAGGTTATAGTTGTCATGTAGTAAGTACGTAGTGGAAAACTGTTACTTCTTACAGTGTTTTAAGAATTTTTTATTTTTTTTGTCTAGAAGTAAAACCATTATTTTACAGTTTTTGGAGTGTAGTAATACTTTCAACCACAGTTTATTGACAGTTTTTGAGCATAATAAATTAGGGATTATCTTTAAATTAACATGTTTTTACTGTAAAACTACAGTAATTTTATTTTTACATTATTTTAAAGTTACCATACATATTATAACATGAACTGTAATCACAAAAACTGTAAATATAAAGTTAGAAACATTTTAATATGCATTTTTCAAGTATTTTTAAAGACTACATTTTTTGCAAAAGTGAAACTTTTTTTTTATCAATCTTTGGAATGTATTTGTACTTTCAACCACAGTTTACTTAAGGTATTTCAGTGTAATCAGGGAATATCTGTAAATGAATGGTGTTTGGCTGTATATCTTTTAATTAAAAATTCTGTAATTGTATTACTTTTTGTACTTTATTTGAAATACAGCATTTTACTTTAATTTTATGGTTTTTGTTTGGCAGCTATTTCTGCCAGTCAAATGACCGTTTTACCGGTTTTTGGTTTTTGGCTGTCTGTTATTATTATGAAATACAGTAATCCTTTCTCATTGTAGGGGCCAGAGTAGATGGCTTTCCACCTTTGTCTTATGCCCAGGGTCTAATGAAGACATAAAAAACTGTGACAGAAACAATGTTGTATAATATTATAAAACCTCCCAGTAAAAGTGTCACACAAGCAGTGTGTTGAGAAAAGAGGGCTGAAAAATGCTGAGATTTCAGATTGTGCAGACTTTTTTATAAACACTTCATTACTGACTATCCAAATAACTACTACAAATGCATGTGTTTACTTGTTGATGCAGTTATTTGTACAGGCATGACAATGGATGTATTAAAAGGGGAAGAGGGCCCACTGCATATGTACACGGCCCAGATATTTGTGCTACTACTGCTGAAATTTGCTAAATAGCTTTTATTCTTAATTTTGCAAGCAGAAGTGAAAGAGTTTTACTTTTATGTGTCACTTAAGTATTTTAGCAGTCTTTTATCTGATAGGCCCCAACCAGACATTCAATGCCAACTTTCAGTACTTGCAATTTTAGATACTCAACATAATCTCCTCTCCTCTGATCTCTCCTGTCCTCGCCTCTCCTCCGAGGCGTAATGGAGGGCCTGACATGGTTGTATTTCATCCGGAGCTCGCTGACATCAGGGCTCCACACGGGGGAGCAGCTCAGGACATAGACCCCGTTGGTGGGCCGCGAGGCAGCGAGAGCTCCCCAGAGGACAGCATAGGGATGGAGCCTTTTATGTTCAGCAAATCTGTTAAAGGAACATCCATCATTGATGCCCCGGCTGTCCAGCCAAGAGGCCGTGGCAGACGTCAGATACTCATCACTCCATCCATTGTTCCTCCTCACTTGTTTTACCTCACCCTTTTCAGATAAATTATCTCTTCCCGCAAAAGTACAATAAGCTGACACACACACACACACACACACACACACACAAACGCACCCCTCTCAGTCAAACAGGATGAATTGCTGCAGAGGACAACAGAAATGGGTAAAATAGGAGAAATTTGCTTCAATCTTTATGCATTCAGAAACAAAATAAGTCCCCGGTCCTCAGGACGCAGTCCAGTGGCTTTTTATATTTTGATGTCACAGAAATGCAATTCTCAATTCACCCCGTTCTGCTTTAGCGCTCCCAATGGTCGACCGCAATATATCTCTTACCCACACACACACACACACACACACAAGACAAGAGGCAGTAATATATCTCTGGGAGAATTTAAGTGCACCACCACCAACATTTGCATTTCTGTGGAACGAGTGCATCTGATTTATAGAAGCACAGGCCTGAAGCATGTTGGGAAATGAGGCGGGTGGATGGAAACTACGTTTCCCAGAGGCTGGATGTTTTGGCCATGTCAGCAGCAGGCATTTCAGAGATATTGTTTTGCTGTGCTGGTGAATTTCCGAAACAAGAGAATGAGGGAAGGAGGAAAGAAGGAGAAATGAATATGCAGCAAAACAACTTTTTGTGTGAGCATGAATTTTCAAGAGGAGACAATTTTTTTTGTTAAACCGAAGTTTGAGCAGAGAGAAGTTGGGGCTAGTTTCTTCAAGCAGAATGAGTTGTTCTTTGGAGCATCAAAGCCTGCTTCCCAGTGAACAAATTAAGTTGTTTTGTGAAGAATATAGAGAGAAGCGAGTAGGAGGGTAAAAAGAGGAGAGGGAAAGAAGCAACGAGCTAAAGCAATATAGAAATGGAATAAAAGTGGGAAGAGACAGTGGGAAATAATGAGAAAAGAGAGTCCCATGAGGAAACCAGAGGGAGATAATACAGAGTGGTGAGCTGACACAGAAACAACAAACCTTTTTTGTCATGCTATCATTACTGCTTCTCCATTCCTGTTCTCTGCTCAGTAAATAAGAGAGGGGGATGAGTGGGGGAACAAACTGGCTCTGCAGAGAGGAAATTACAGAACGGATGGATTTAACAGAGCTGAAGGACTGAGTGGGAAAGAGAGATGAGATAGAAAAGTGAAAACACTGAAGGCAGACAGCAAAATTAGTGGACATAAGCGGATAGAGGGATGAGGGGAAGAGGAGTGACGAGAGAGGGCGAGAATCCCCGCCGAGTTGCTCTCTGTATTATCTATCAAGTGTGACTCATAAATTTCCTGTGTGCACTGAGAGCTGATTTATCTGCAGTCAGACGGGTAATTCTGCCTCCCTGGGGACTGAAAACCCTGCTGTCCCTCCCACTACACCTTCTAACTACTGCAAAAGTCCACATCCCACAGCCCAGACTGCCTCATCTGGGGATTTCAACTCACAAACTCCACAGTAGCAAATCCTTCTTCTGTGAGTCTTTTACTCACTTTACTTCATTCGCAATGTCTTAGCTTTTTCAGTGATGTCCCACACAAGATCTGCATGCCTCATCAAAGCAGTAGTATATGCAATACAAATTAGTGTCTGCAGTCTTTTGGTTGAAATTAACAAAAGTTTGAAACAAAAAATTGCTGCACAGACACAGATTCTGTGACCGTTGCTCTGACTGTACGGACGATAACAAAAGGTCACAAAAGAGCAAACGGGCCGGGTGGTATGTGTAAAAGGATTACATTTTTTTATATCAATATAAATACGGAAGTAGCCCTACATATAAATTATACATATAACAGAATTATATGCTAGCATGGGTGTTTGGTAAAGTAGCTTGCTACTGTTAATTGAGTGGAAATGAAGTAATGCTCAAGTGACAGCTGCAATTTCAGCATGCAACAGCACTCCTAGTGGGTTGGCAAAGTGTAAACTTGAAAAGGAAAAAGAATATTCAAGCTATAGACAGAATCAGGCAGTGTTATAACTGACAGAGGGAATATTCTTTCCTCTGTTATCTCTCTGATTTGAAAACAAGTCTTGCTGATAAACTGATACAGTGATGTTGATAGTTTTTCAATGTAGTGAGTCCCCGGGACCCACAGGTGGTCATTTGAGTGGGTCCCAGGGAAATTGAGTGGGTCCCCAATAAAATTTGTGTTTTTTGACAAATTGTAGTGTTAAAGTCATGTTTGATGTTATATGGTTATAATTATGGTTATTCATGTATCGTAGAAAAGGTTTCAGTCGTAGTCATCTGGACACTGTTTTCAGAATCAAGACATTTCGGCTCCCATCCGGAAGTCATTCTCAATTGTGATTGTTATTGTGATGTATCTGAAAATTAAACAAATATAATCCCAAATCTCTAAATACACTGCAGACACACAGCAGCTGACAGGAAGAGGAGGTCATTTTATACAGAGAAATATTAACTTTTTCTGGGTAAATAAATGTTCAAAAGGGAAGCTAAAGGGCAACAAGAATGCTGAGCTTTCAAGTTTCATCAGGAGTCATAACACCATCAAGCACATCATGTTTAATTAGTAACATATTTTAAAAACATGCACACAAAGGGCAACCATATACTACATGCTAATTGTACTACAAATGTTTGTACAATTAGCTAATTAGCCTTATTTTGTTTTATTTTGAAATAGCCTCCTTCCCTTGTGTCTTGTTGTTTCACTTCCTGTCTTGGTTTGCTTTTCCCTCCAGTTTGATTGTTTGCCTCGCCCTCATTAGTTGCACCTGTGTCTCGTTATCTCCTCTCACCTGAGTGTATTTAAGTCTGTGTCCTTCCTTTACTCAATTGTCAGTTTGTCGTTATATCTCTGTCAGCACCCTGGTTTCTTGTACCTTGCCTGTCTGTGGCTTTTGGATTTTGCCTGCTCACTGTTGGACTTGTTTTTCTGTTTTCGACTGCTTACCTGCTGAGAGTTGCTTTTGCCTGCCAGTTCAGTGTAAGCCTTTTTTGTTAATAAATTATTCATCTAATTTCTGATTGGTCAAGCTCTGACCGGTGGGGAAGCGGTGGTTTGACTGTCTGGATCGATGTGTTGTTGGGTCACAGGCCAGCCCTCGTGCACAGCAGTTCAGCTACTGTGCTGTTGGAAGCCGTGGTGGAAGACACCGGGTGTCTACATGCTACATGCTAATGCCAACCTCTAACGTTAATGGTGTAGCATCGTGGTGTTCCTTAAGATAAGGGTTGGCTAAATTGATCGTACAAAATGATATCTTGTTAATGGCAACGCAGTGAGAATTTATTATTTTTTTTTTAAGTTTTTGGTAATGATAAATTTTAAACAAATGCAAATTAATGTAATAAAAAAAAGCAGGTGTGTGAAGATGGTGGTGAAATAAACAAATACTTGCCAGTCCAGGCAGGGTTAAACTGATGGTTTTTATTGTCAAATTTACGTTTCACTTTGACAGATGAATTTTCAGTAGAGCATTTCCCTACTTGTGACTGTCAATAGCCATGTTTTGAAAAGCTACTAAGTGTGTCCGGAACTCAAATGAGAAAACTTTGAGAAAGATGATTGATGATGATTGGCGGTGTCGCTACATCCGTAAACATCCTGCCTAATCGGTACTGCACATGTGGAACTATCAACAGAGATGAAAAGGAAGCGAGATGGCTCACTCGTTCGCTACTTCCATATACTAATATATGTAGTTTACTTATTTTGTCATATATCAGATTTATGTATGCTGAGCCACTTGGAGGTTGCTTCTGGGCCGGATGTGGCCTGTGGCCGCCAGTTGAATAGGACTGGTGTAATTTGCCTAATCTTCCCGGGTCTTTAGACTGCGGTGGAAACGCACACAACTGGCTGGCACAATTGGCTGAGGGAAGTTTTTAGTTCCTTGAAAAGTAGCTCCTGGGGATAAAAGTTCCTGGAACTCTTGGTGGAAAAGCAGCTGATGTGTTTGCCTTATGTCTTTGTCCATTTTGACTCTGATGAAGACACAGTGTGTGTTGAAACATTGGTCTGTTTGCACAGTAAAAGGCTGTATATCAATCAGTGTGCTCCAGTCCTTTTTTTTCCCTTTGGAAGTTTGCTGTCCTCCAAAATGTTTCAACTACACTTCATCTCTTCAATAGACCTGAGGGACAGAGCATGCCTCCACAAAAGCTACTAAAAACAATGCTGGATTGTGGACAGACAAATTGCCTCACACTGATTCTCCAGCTGTCAGCAGCTGCAAGGGTTTGTTTAAAATGTAATCCTCCTATTTCACCATGTTGGAGAATATGGATAGTCTCACATAATAATAATAATAATAATAATAATAATAATACCTGTTTATTTAATATGGCAGATTATTACTGAATCATATCATGGTTTCTAAAATCTGAAGAAAGAAAAGGAAAAATAACTTGAATCAAACTGACTTTAATTAAACTGAATTAAATTGTGAATCAATGAAAAGTTGATTAAGAGCTGAATATTTACTTAAACTTAGCTAAACTTTGTCTCAGTCTGAATGTTGAAAGTTTTGCCATGACACTGCAAGCTTTTGAAACCATAAATACCATTAAAGCAAGGTTACATTTACTAAGCGATGTATATTAATAACTTCATATAAACTGCAGTAGTGTGAGAAGCAGAAGTTTTTGCTGCAATATAGAGCTCTCCTCCCTAGCCACTGTTGTTTTTTGTTGGAGTTAAGAGGAGGTTAATTGGACTGTAAACTGTTGTGTATGAGACATGGTTGCACCACATTAAATGAAAGTAAAAATAAAGCCATCGTGGAAACAAACACTGCCTTATGAAACCTGAACTGTGACATCCAGAGACCTTAGAAATAACAATGTAATTTTTATCCATTTAAAGCATTTCTTACAATAATTAAATGTATGGTCACAGACTCACATGTGCATAAAGAGCACCATAGGTACAGTGTAACTGAAACAGTATATGTAAAAGTATCCACTCCAGTTAGTCCTTTATCCATCTTCAGCACATGTCTTTGGGCAAGATCATCAAGACAATGGCCGGTGTGGCGGCTCCATGTTGAGCAATCTCCAAAACCTCTGGCCATTTTAACATTTAATCAAGTTGATATCAGATCGGTCAGTCTTACTGTATGCAGGACCACACAGCCGAAACAAAGTCAAACTCTGCAGTTAGACCTCATGAAATAAACATAGCGGCCTGTCAGGCCCCACAGCGTCTGCGTTTGGTTGAGGTCCTTATCTACGAATCAGTTCACTTTGGAAGTGTATATGGGACTATATTCAAATGATCATGTAAACTTGAAAATGTAATTCCACAACTGCATTATAATTGCTATTGCTCCGTCTTGTCGTCTTACTTTTTCCAACTTTTAGCTTTCCTTTTTCCTCCAAACTTGAGTAACTTGTGTGTAAGTATATTTTAAACAACGCTCTTTCGCTGTGAAACTTCTTCTGCTACTCGGTCAGGGCACTGCTGCAGAACAGCTGCTGCATTGTTTACACCAGGGAACAGCTGATCGCGCTGAAGCCGAGTGGCATGGCGCCCAGGACAACCAATATCCCCACTGAGATCTGGAGAAGGACACACCGATGATGCAGAGGTGGAACGAAGCATTGAGGGAAGAGAGAGGGCTCCAGACAAAAGAGACTTAAGGCAGTGGGCTTGCTGTTCTGGTCAACGACAGATGGTGTAACCCTGGTCATGTTACTATCAAGCAGAGTATCTGTAGCCCAGACATTGAACTGTTAACTGTGGGACACCGGCCATATTATCTGCCATGTGAATTTTTACATGCCATTGTTGTGGCTGTTTACATCCCCACCTCTGCTAACCTGGCATTGGCGTGCAATGCCATTCACACTGCCATAGCACAACTCCAGACTCAACACCCAAATGCACTCATATTAATCTCGGGTGACATCAACCATGTCAGTGGTATGTGTATGCTAACGTTAAGGACGCATACAGCTCATCTCCCCTCCCCCCTTGGGTAGGTCAGACCACAACCTGGTTCACCTCAAACCCTGCTATGTTCCTCTGGTTAAAAATTAGGCAGCCTGCGACCACAAGGACAGCGAGGAGATCAGGGTCAAGGGAGGCCCATGAGACACTGCAGGAATGTTTTGAAGTGACAAACTGGGATGCACTCTGTGAGCCTCATGGAGAGGACATTGATGGGCTCACTGAGTGCATCACTGGCTACATTAACTTCTGTGTGGACTGCAATGTCCCAACTAAGATGGTCCATTGTTATCCAAATAACAAACCGTGGGTAACAAAGATGAAGATGGGAGGCCAAGGAGAAGTACAGGAGGACGCTGGAGTAGAAACTGCAGCAGAACAACATGAGAGAGGTCTGGAGCGACATGAAGAGCATCACTGGCTTCAGACCGACTGGCAGCAGAGGAGTTGAAGGCAGCTTGGACAGGGCCAACAAACTTAATCTGTTCTTCAACATATTCGACACACCGGCTCCTGCTCATCCCCCTCTAACTCAGCTGCTGTCGGCCCTCAGACTCCTCTGAGTCCACTGCTCCCCCCTCCTCCATCTTCCTGGGAGAGTCCTGCTCCCCCCTCAACTGGCTCTCAGGCTAACGGCCCTCTTCAGACTGATGACTACCCCCCTTCCCCGCCTGTAACCTCTGCTATGTGCCTGACTACTGACCAGGTGAGAGGACAGCTGATGAAACTCCACTCAAACACGGCTGCAGGCCCCGATGGAGTTAGCCCCGGGGTGCTAAAAGCCTGTACTCCCCAGCTATGTGGAGTCCTTCAACATGTCTTCAACCTGAGCCTGAGTTGTCAAAGGGTCCCTATTCTGTGGAAGACATCTTGCCTCGTTCCTGTGCCGAAGATGCTGCATCCCAGTGATCATCCCATCCTGACTGGCAGACCACAGCATGTACATCTGCAGCACTGTGTGTCGGACAACATGGTCAGCAACACTGGGGCCCCTCAGGGGACTGTCCTCTCTCCCTTCCTCTTCACTATCTACACCATAGACTTCAGCTACCACCCAGAGTCCTGCCACCTTCAGAAGTTTTCTGATGACTCTGCTGTGGTGGGATGTATCAGCGGTGGTGATGAGACTGAGTACAAGGCTGCGGTGGGTAACTTCGTCTCGTGGTGTGAGCAGAACCATCTGCAGCTCAATGCGACAAAGTCTAAGGAGGTGGTTGTAGACCAACAAAGGGCCAAGGCACCAGTGACCCCGGTTTCCATCAGGGGTCAGTGTGGAAATTGTTGAGGACTACAAATAGTACTGGAAGTACACATGAACAATAAACTGGATTGGGCTTAGAATACTTAAGCTCTTTACAGGAAGGGCCAGAGCCGCCTCTATTTTCTGAGGAGGCTGAGGTCTTTCAACATCTGCCGGACAATGCTGAGGATGTTTTATGAGTCTGTGGTGGCCAGTGCTATCCTGTATGCTGTTGCATGCTGGGGCAGCAGACTGAGGGTAGCGGATGCTAACAGACTTAACAAACTGATCCGTAAGGCCAGTGACATTGTGGGGGTGGAGCTGGACTCTCTGACAGTGGTGTCAGAGAGGAGGACGCTGGCCAAACTACATGCCATCTTGGACAGTATCTCCCACCCACTCCATGACATGCTGGTCAAACAAAGGAGTACCTTCAGCAGAAGACTTATCCCCCCAGGAAGCACCACAGAGCACCATAGGAAGTCATTCCTGTATGTGGCCATCAAACTCCTCCCTCTAAGTGTTAGTCTATATGACCCTAAGTCATTAAACTGGACATATTCATTAAACTGGATCATTAACATCACTGCAATACTTATCGTCAACTGGTAAATCTTCTTTGTACTTTACACTTATTTTAATTTTATACTTATACCCACTTGGTACTTAATTTATCTTACCTGTATAATAGTGTATTATATTCTGATTTGCTTAGAACTTTTATTCCTGTGTGCACTGACGTGATAGTGAGCTGCTGTAACAAAAGAGTTTCCCCTCTGATTCTGATTCTGATATTAAAAGGAAAATGGAAAAGCTGTTTGACATTTAAGTCAAAGTTGTAGTAATATTGTGCAGTGGACAATATTCAAATGCAATAAGCGAAACAGCGCAGGCTGCTTTCTCGCCTTTCTTCAACAAGCAGACTACGCACATGAGCAATGCAGCTGATGTTCAAGCAAGTGACGTCCTAATTGAAGACCCGCCTTGATGAGAGCACAGATTACATTTTCATTTTCATTTAGACACCAAAAGAGCATGGTAACATGTAAATGCAATAGACTGGGGTGCTGTTTTACTTACTGCATTTGAATATTGCCCACTGTACAGCAGGTTAAGTCTTCGAAAATGAAATGTCAAATGCAGCTTTCATTTTCAAATTGTTAAATTTCATTTTCATTTTGACTTATTATATTGCTTGCATAAATGGAAAATCAGGTTACATTGTTTATACTACATTTTGATTTTCAAATTTGAATTAACATTTGAATATTGTCCACTGTACAGCGGGGTACAGCTTTGAAAATTAAATGTCAAACAGTTCCATTTTCATTTTAATATAGTCATAGAACACAACACCCATATAAGTATGTGACAATAAAAATGAAAATTGGGTTGTTTCATTTACAGTTTACATTATCATTTGAGTATATTGCCCTATATGTTTATATTTCAGAGCCGAAGATGAGCCATCCCGCGTTGAGGTCAACTCACCTGAGTAACCCGACTCTGACCCCTGTCAATAAACCTCTCTGTCTATCGCTCTCCCCCCTCTCTCCTTCTGTTTCTCCATGGCTCTCTCTCTCTACATAGCCTGTAGTCCATATGAAAGATCATATCTTTTACAAGACACAGTACAGCATGGAATCTACACTTTAACAAAAAGCTTCCATGTAACACTGACTTCATGAGCTTCTTTAATATTAAAATTTTAACTATTAGAGAAAAAAATCATCATATCCTGCCCTCAACCAGTACCAACTTATCTTCAAACACAGGAACCTTAAAAACAACTGTAAAACCTGATATATATTTTGACTGCTTTGCTCCTATCAACCTTCTTCAACTAATTTCGACGATTAATCCATCTAAGCCATCAACCTTTCTCTTAGACCCCATTCCAACTAGGCTCCTTAAAGACGTTTTACCCTTCATTGGCACTTCTTTACTGGATATGATCAATCTGTCTTTATTAACAGGCTATGTACCACAGTCCTTTAAAGTAGCTGGAATTAAACCTCTTCTTAAAAAGCCCACTCTTGATCCAGGGGTTTTAGCCAACTATAGACCTATATCTAACCTTCCCTTTCGCTATAAGATCCTTGAGAGAGCAGTCGCCAATCAGTTGTGTGACTTTCTACATAACAACAGTTTATTTGAGGATTTTCAGTCAGGATTTAGAGTGCATCATAGCACAGAGACAGCACTGGTAAAAATTACAAATGACCTTTTAACTGCATCAGACAATGGACTTGTTTCTGTACTTGTCTTGTTAGATCTTAGTGCTGCATTCGACACTATTGACCATCACATTCTATTACAGAGACTGGAACACGTAATTGGCATTAAAGTAACTGCACTAAACTGGTTTAAATCCTATCTATCAGATCCATCTTAGTTTGTACATGTTAATGGTGAGTCCTCCGTGCACACCAAAGTTAGTCACGGAGTTCAACAAGGTTCTGTGCTTGGACTGATTCTGTTCACTTTATATATACTTCCTTTAGGCAATATTATTAGGAAACACTCCATAAACTTTCATTGTTATGCGGATGATACTCAATTATATCTATCAATCAAGCCAGATGAAACTAATCAGTTAGCTAAACTTCAAGCATGCCTTAAGAACAGAAAAACCTGGATGACCTACAATTTGCTGATGTTAAACTCAGACTAAACTGAAGTTATTGTACTTGGCCCCAAACACCTCCGAGACACATTATCCAAAGACATAGTTGCTCTAGATGGCATTGCCCTGGCCTCCAGCAGCACTGTAAGGAACCTCAGAGTTATCTTTGATCAGGATTTATCCTTTAACTCCTACATGAAACAAACTTCAAGGACCGCCTTCTTTCACCTACGCAATGTTACAAAAATCAGGCACATTCTGTGTCAAAATGATGACTAGTCCATGCTTTTGTTCCTTCTAGGTTGGACTATTGCAATTCCTTATTATCAGACTGGCCAAATAAGTCCCTTAAGACTCTCAAGTTGATCCAGAATGCTGCGGCACGTGTACTGACAAGAACTAGGAAAAGAGATCATGTTTCTCCAATATTAGCTTCTCTGCACTAGCTCCCTGTAAAATCCAGAATATAATTTAAAATCCTTCTCCTCACCTACAAAGTATCTTAAAGAGCCCATAATACCTTATTACCCGACTAGAACACTGCACTCCCAGAATGCAGGGTTACTTGTGGTTCCTAGAGTCTCCAAAAGTAGAATGGGAGCCAGAGCCTTCAGTTATCAAGCTTCTCTCCTGTGGAATCAGGTCCCAGTTTGGGTTCAGGAGGCAGACACCATCTCCACATTTAAGAGTAGGTTTATGACTTTCCTCTTTCTCTTTGATAAAGCTTATAGTTAGGGCTGGCTTTCATGAGTCCTGAACCATCCCTTAGTTATGCTATTATAGGCCTACTCTGCCAGGAGACTTCCCATGATGCACCTCTCTCCTCTCCCCTTCTCTCCCTCTCCATCCATATGCATTTTTGTCCCATTACCACATGTTACTAACTCAACATCTTCTCTCTCCCGTAGTTTTGTGCTTTCTCATTTCTCTCCTCTCTCCCTCTGTCACTTTCAGCAGATATTTCTACCTCCGGAGCTGCAGAGGCTGGATCTGTGGTTGTGGGCCACCTGCTGCCCCGAACTGCTACTACAGTAGTTGTTGTTATTGGCTCTGTTACTATTATTGTCATTATTATTCCTATGACTGTCATTCCTATTATTATTAATGTATTAATATTAATATTTCCACTACCATTACATTATTACTAATTTAAAATTGTAGGTTGTATTTGCATTGTGCTTCCCTGTCCCCCCTCCCTCTCCCCCACCCTCCTTCTCTCTCTCTCTCTCTCTCTTTCAAAACCTATGAATTGGCGCTATATAATTAAATTGTAATTGAATTGAACACTAGATCACATTTCATTTGGTCTGTACCACGGTACATGCTGTTTTCATCTGATTCTGCTCTGGGCCCAGAAATCAGAATCAGAAATTCTTTTGTTACAGCAGCTCACTATCACGTCAGTGCACACAGGAATAGAAGTACTAAGCAAAAAACTATAATACACTATAATACAGGTCAGATAAATTAAGTACCAAGTGGGGATAAGTATAAAATTTAAAATAAGTGTAAAGTACAAAGAAGATTTACCCATTGATGATAAGTATTTACGGTATAATAATACAATGTAATAATACAAGTAGTAAGTAATAGTGCATGAACTGTCAAGTTAAGTGTAGCCTGGATATTGCACAGTAATAATAGAAGTATGAATAAGTATCAGTAAATAGGGAATTTTAAACTGAAAAGAGTATATTGCACAGCAGTATTAATACAGAATATTGCACAGTTATGTCAAGTATTGCAGTGATGTTAATAATCAATGTCCAGTTTAATGACTTAGGGTTATATAGACTAACACTTAGAGGGAGGAGTTAAAGAGTTTGATGGCCACATACAGGAATGACTTCCTGTGGTGCTGTGTGGTGCTTTTTGGGGGGATGAGTCTTCCGCTGAAGGTACTCCTTTGTTCGACCAGCACGTCATGGAGTGGGTGGGTGTCCAAGATGGCATGTAGTTTGGCCAGCGTCCTCCTCTCTGACACCACCACCAGAGAGTCCAGCTCCACCCCCACAATGTCACTAGCCTTACGGATCAGTTTGTTGAGTCTGTTAGCATCCGCTACCCTCAGTCTGCTGCCCTAGCATGCAACAGCATACAGGATAGCACTGGCCACCACAGACTCATAAAACATCCTCCTGCAGATGTTGAAAGACCTCAGCCTCCTCAGAAAATAGAGGCGGCTCTGGCCCTTCCTGTAAAGAGCTTGAGTGTTCTAAGCCCAGTCCAGTTTATTGTCCATGTGTACTCCCAGGTCCTTGTAATCCTCTACAAGGTTTGAAAGGTTCAGAGTGTATCCCATACGACATGTTAATGTTGACAACTGGAAAAATGTAAGGGTGGAAGGAGGGATGGAAAAGAGGGATTCTGATATGACATGAATTGATGAATATATGAATAGATTCGTAGACTGGGTATGTCCAGGCTTATAAGGGCCACATTTAAGCATTTTAAATAACCTTTAAAAAAATGGTATAAAAAGCACCCTTGAATATAGGGATATAATTACATTGGTTCTAGTGCTTAATGTATTAGGTTGCATTAAGTTGATCATGTAACTGATATCTGATTTTCTTGTTGTCAGAATTGTAAATAATTTGACATAATTGCTGGTAGAGCTCTTTCTTAGACCAACACTGTGTTGAATCAGGTGAAGTTTATATATGGACTCTCTTGGTCACATGTTGCGTGATGATGATGTAATGTTAAAATGTTGTAACTGTACATTTTCAACAATTTGGGGATTTGGATTTGTGGTGTTTTTGCTTTATTTCTGATACAGTATAAGGATGGCGAGGGAATGTGGGGAGAGAGAGGGAAATCATGCAACAAAGGTTCCTGGCTAGATTACAATACAAAACAATTTTGTTGTCCAAGTGTCCTATTTTGTCTTTGACCGCATCTTCAGAGAATGTAACATTAAGACAGAAACAACATGTGAAACAACATGCATTTTTGATTCGTAAACCATGGGCTGCTCTTCACCAGCAGTATCCGCTCATACTATTGGAGTCATCTAGGCCACAATGATGCCCTGTCATACTTAAAATCTTGACTTTGTGCCTAAATCTTTAATGGAGCATTGATTCTGTGTGCAGGCACCTCTTTTTTCATCCTCTCTTTTTATTGTTTTTGCCTTTTCGCCAACACTGATAGAATATTGGGATGTGCATGCTCTACTTTGTGGCCTTCACTGAAAACTTTAATTAGCAAGGTTATAAAAAAAACTAAATAAAACTTTATTGAATTGAATAAAGCTGTTACCACTAACCCATGCTGTACCACTAACCCATGCTCCAGATTACCGTAAAACTCAGTATACAGCACAAGGACACTGCACTATTGTGAACAAATAAGACCTCTGGACTAAACCATTTTATGTAGAACTGAAGGGTTTGACATGACATTAAAATGTCTCATTTGCATTTCTAATGCTGAAAATATAGACCAGTTAAGTGGTGTGAACAAACCTTTTACATCATAAGAAAGCATTATAAACTTGGATTTAGTTTGTCTGTGTATTATAAAGGGTTGGTTCACCCAAATTACACACACACACACACACACACGAACACACACACACAAATTCTCACTGACCTTTACGTCTAAATAAATAGATTATAGTAGAGGCAAGTGGTTAAAACATCGTATTCATTCATCTTATATCATCATTATTTATTATTATTTATTTGTATTTTGGGTGAACTGATCCTTTAAAAGACATACTGTCAGTCAATTTGTGAGTGACAGCATGTTCCAGTTTTAAGTTTTGCTGATGGAACAACAATTTGTGTACATTTACAAAAGAGTTCTTTAAGGTTAGATCAAACAAAATCTGTAACTTCTTTAGGACACACAACTACCTGTGGACCAGTCTGGATGGACTACTGATTACAGTAGATGCCAGATGGACAAAAATGACAGCTTGATATGCAGTGACATAAAAAATCTAATTAAACATAAAATTGTGTGTGTGTGTGTTTGTGCGTGCGTGTTGAGGACTCCCTCCTCAGCTGTGTTGTTCATGTGGTTGTTTATGTAGACAGATTAAACTGAGTGTACGGTACTCTGAGCCGACACAAACCACAGGTTGTGTATTCCCTGTTGTTCACCTCAGCGAAGGCAGGCCGGCACTGTTTGGCACCAGCTCACAGGCGCAATATGTGGGCAGTCTGCCTGCATCAGAGACAGGTGTGTGTGTGTGCGTACATATGTTTAGAGAGAGAGGGACTGTGTGTGTGAAATTATTTTGTGTGTTTGTACATCATTGCTACAGTGCATGTGCTGTACTAAGGTGTGTGTCACCCTGGCACTGTTTAGAGCCTTGATGCCCACTGGGATAAGCGCAGCACCCCGTTGAGGTCGTTGAAGAGAAAGGGACCAGCTGGCACTGCTGAGAGAGGGACAGGGTGTGGACTGAGAGAGCAAGAGAGAGAGAGTGTGTGCGAGAGAGAGAGGTGAAGGTGTTTATCTGTGATATCGGAGGCTAGCAGTCATCTAGCCAGAACAGTATTATTGTATATACTGTAAAATTATAGCACAAAATCACCAAAAAACCACAAAAGTTTTTCAGGTGATGTTAAAGACCGTGGCCATTCCTTTTAAACTTCACTAATCTTAATGAAGTAGTCATTTTAAACGAAACTACAGTGTTCCCCTAACTCTGAACTAAGAACTTATTTGAACCCAAACCATGATCTTTCCCTAAACCCAACCAAGTGGTTTTTATGCCTAAGGCTGAATTCAGACCAAATCAGGCGCTGCTGCGATTAGCCAGGCGTTGTATGGTGGATAGCCCCTGGTTTCAGTGATATTTCTGGCTGATTGTCTAATAATTTGACCGGTCTGATCGCCAGATTGGCCACAGCAGAGTGACGTTGAGTTTCTCCAAAAGTTAATTTTGTTTAAATTTTTCTACCGCGTTTTTTCCCCCCATCCCCTGCAGCCCCCACCGCCACAGCCTAAACCGACTACCCCCACTCAAATGAATGGGAGGACTGGCGTTTTTGCCACAGCGCCTGGTCTGACTCTGCCTTAAACCTAACCAAATCTTAACCATAGCATTGTCACATAATAAAACAGATTTCTTTTTCAACAGGGATTTTTAACAGTTTTGGAAGGCACAGACAAATTATGTTGTCCTGCTGACACATAAAAGCATAGACATATTTTGTCTTTTAATTTGGAGAACTTGTTGTCTAAAATGCATCCTGGAATTAGCTCCAGATGCCCCATTATCCTCTGATTGACCTCCTGACTATTTCAAATAAAAAACAAGGAACTCTAACAGCAGCACAGGTTACACACATATATAGTTCATGACAAAAATGAAGAACAGTCAGAGGCTATTTAACTTGAACATTTCTCTGTGATAGGATGGAAGGTGTGTGTGTTTCCTTTCTAGAAGAGCCTAAAGGAGGACCTTGTGGGGGTACACCATGTTTTTGTGACACAATCCTGTTAACTATCAAATTATTACAAAAACAAATCCTCCCCATGTCAAGGATAGTTTTTTTGGTTTTGGTGCAAAATGCAAATACACTGACCACATTTATGGTGGTAAGAAACTATAGAGGTGAGTGAGAATATTTAAAAATAAAAAAAAAATAAAATAAATAAATATAAAAGTCTTTTTTTTTTTTTAATTAAAGAAGCAGGCCGTTTAACTAATACCTTCCTCCCTTGTCTTCCCTTCCTTTCCTCTCTGTATACGTTTATTCGTCAGGGCCGGGTGAGGACAGCAGAGGCGATAGCATCTCGTTATGTGTGAGGAGTAAATGACTTACCGCCTGCCGAATATTAAAAACACACAGCACTGTTTCCTGTATGGGCCTTATCTCTGCCTGGGACAACACACAGTTGTCATCTTCTGCAAAATGATCATGAGAATGAGAGCAGATAGCAGCTGTTTGATCCCGCAGCGTGCAACTGCTATAACCCCAAAATTACAGCATGTATGTGTATGTGGGTGTTTGTGTGTGTGTTTTCTATGACACGTTAATAAACACTGGAGAAAATGTATCAATAAGAATGTACAGAGAATGAGCAAAGACACTGATTGAGGGACACAGATAATTTGTGGATAACTGTCTTCAACATTGCTTCTGTCTGTTAATATTATTGAATATTAGACCATGGCATTAGCATATTTGAAAGATTGTAATTGAGGTTATGGTATGTTAATGAATTTAGGTGTTTTGTGCGAAGCAGACAATGGGGAGATTGTCC
Organism: Siniperca chuatsi; assembly: GCF_020085105.1. Classification (NCBI taxonomy): domain Eukaryota; kingdom Metazoa; phylum Chordata; class Actinopteri; order Centrarchiformes; family Sinipercidae; genus Siniperca; species Siniperca chuatsi. Next base: position 24,070,434 of record NC_058061.1, read on the forward strand.
TCCCAAGAAAAACAAGCGCATCCGTTACTTCAGTAAATGCCCCAAAATTTCACTCAACATTTTTTTCATTGAATCTTGGTACATATTTGGATGAAAAAATTCATTGACTTTTGCTCACCATACTAATTATATATGTTTTTAATGAATGCAGTGTCTTTCCGGAGTAAGGAGGTCAATTGGCTTGTGGTGTTTATGAGGCACTGGTACAAAGTGTGCTAATCTACAATGCAACACCCTGGTATGGGCATCTTGGTTGTAAATATAAAAACACTCCAGCTGAAGTCATTGGAAAACCTGAGAACCAGCTGAACAGAAAGCTGAACCCCCCCCATGTATGATCAGTTTGAACTGCTGCCCTCTCTGAGATGATTTAAGATGCAAAAAAGAACATTTACACAAGGTATTTCATTCTCAATGTAATTTGAATGAAAATCATAGTTTATTATGCTTGTATTTATGTTGTATTACATGTTACAAGTCTAATGTTCCGTTTATTAATAATGTTTTATTCTACAAAGGTGTGGTGGACAATAAAGTTGTAACTCTGTCAGACTCACTCATGAACACTACGTCCAGGTGCTGTACCTGTTTTCATAGTAAAAGACAAGGAGAAATCTGCAATATGTGCAGTACATGTGTGCTATGTATGTGGGCACATCTGTGTGTGTGAGAGCTTCCAGGTTAGAAGTGTTCAAGCAGGTGTCAGAGAGTGTTGGCTCCCCAGAGTCTAAACCCTGTAATCTGCAAATGGCGATTCACTATTAAATGGTTAATTCCTCTGGATTAAAGGATTCCTGCGAACACAATCCCCTCACCCACTTTCCTCTTTCTTGCCCTCTCTTCTCTGTCTCTCTTTCTATCTCTCTCAATACCATTTTGGTGAGTGAGTTTGCTCAAGGTGTCGCTTTAAATAATAATGAGGGGATGAAGGGATGAAGGAGAGAAATTTAGAGGCATGTAATTTCAATTTGGGAAAAGAGAAGAATGGAGGAGAAAGGCTGCAAGGGGCTGGGGGTGGGGTGGCTGGCTGGCTGACAGGCAAACACACATGCACACACACACACACACACACACACACACATTTTGTACTACAAACTGCTCTAACTACAACGCAGAGCCAGTGAATAAAGCATCTTGATAAATGTAGGCATCAAAGTGCCTACACAGTGTGTTTGGTTTTTGAAAATGATTTTTGCCCTTATTTACAGGAATATTCGTTCAACAGATAACAGATACCCTGATTGGTTCATTAGAGTTTCAAGTCCCTCATAAATGCCTCATAGCAAACAATGCCTTCCTCTTAAATGTACATGACTCTGCGGTACTTGGCATGCAGTATTGGTGCAGAAAAAAGAGATGGCAATTATTCCTTTTCTGCATGGTGAGCGACAATTCCTCCAGTTTAAATATCATATTTCCCCTCTAGCCTCTCCTCTATGCTACTACTTACTTAACTTTGCCTTGAAATCCAATTACTGTGGCTGATATTAATTCTGCTGTAATTACATATGAGGTGAAAAGTAACCGGCTCATCTGTGAAATCAAATGAATGTAAAACTAGGTCTAATTGGGTCATAATTTTGACTAAAACCCCATTATTGAACAAATGTCGTGGACATTATTTGCAGCAGAGTGAAACAGCGGGGAGCTACTTTCCTAATTGCATTAGCCAGCTCTTTGGTAATAAAGCAGATTAAGTAATAAAGGATTTACAGATAATTTGAAAACAATAACGGCAGGTGAACTCACACCCTGAGGCTGCAAAAAATGAGATTGTTTTCTGTTATAATTCTAAAGCCATTTACAGAAAGAGTCAATATTCATTGTTTTGAAAGCCTGCAGTGACAGTGATATTTCACTATGGGCTCTTACTCACATTTTCCCTAAAATCACCTGCTGAAGCCATAAAAGAAGTGACATTTTACTTTCCTCTGGAACAAATTCATAGACTCATTAAATATTTAAACAAGAAATGATTTCACAAATCCATGACTCAGATTTAAAAGTTCCTTGTAGTAAAAATCAAAGGATGCAATGACTACATACACACAGCAGTGGTGCAGTGTGCTCGGGTAGATCGGATAAACAGCGCAGACACACACACTTGACTGGCTGTCAAATTAAGCTGTCAGATGCCTCACATCGTCTGGTCAAAAAGTGATAGCAGAGAGCAGCATTTACATAGGCTTGACAGCACAATCAATACTGCTCTGGCCATTTCTAAAGGAATATTAGGTTATGGTATTAAGTTTAGAGCCATCTGATTAATTCTGTATGGGACGAGTTGACTGTGAGTCAGTACTATGTCTGTACAGAGTTTGAAGCTGCTACCAACAAACTCCCTGCTGGCCATGAAACTTCTTATTTTCCCTCCAGAGCTGGGTTGGACGTGGAGCTTCAGCTCAATTTCAAACACCAGTTACAGTAAACACTTGCTGAAGCGCTCTTGAGCAAAGGTACGGATCCCTACCTGCTCAAGTAAGCACTGCACTATGAATGATACTGAGTTGACATCCCTCCTTAAGAGGAAAACAATTCTAAGATGTGAAAGTAAGTTTCTAGTTATTGTTATTATAACGCCATTATTTGAGGGTCAAATTTCATTCTTGACCATGGAAACATTGTCATGTTTAAAAAAGAATACAATAAAGAAAACAAAAAACACAATTACAACATAAGTTTTCTTTATTTTAATTCCAAATGAAGAGGTATCCTCCTTTACGGTAAATGACCAGTATTTGTGTGCCAGCTTTCAGAAATGAACCGTGATGGAGTGCATTATTGTTTTATATATGGTTTATTTCACAGATCTTGTGCTCCACAGAAAACTGAGCATCAGTGTCAGCCCAATATTACTGTCTGTCTCTAGACAACTTAAGTCCGGGATAACCAAGCCAGATCACTGTCCGGGCTACACTCTCAACGAGATCAGCTCTAACCCAACCACGATTAACCCCTGTGACCGCCATTTTGTGCCCAGCTGCACAGCAAGCCCCTGGAAAAGCCAGCAGGGAGTGAGGAGCCCCACAGTCCTCTGGGGAGTCGCCTTTGTTAGCATAATAAGAAGCATGTTTGCTACAAATAAAGGCAGAGAAACACACTGAAAATGATAATGCAGTAAGGATCACACACTCGTTTTCCTCCAAAGAAACAATCATCCAGTCAATACAGACTTTGTCCTCTGACCTCAAACTTTGTGACAGCCGATTGGTGAAGCTGAGTGTGCAGGAATGTTGCTTGTGTGATATATGTTCTCATTAAAGAGCAGCTACTATTAAACAAACAGCGGGAAGACCCTGCTGCATTCTGTAGGTGCATGCATACACTGACACAATGAGTTGAAGAACATGTTACAAACACGTTACAAATACACACACTAACACACACACACACACACACACACACACACACACACACACACACACACATTTGGGAATTCCAATGCTAGCATAAACATCCTCTCCTTGTGCTGCATGTCAATAGAGCATTTGTGTGCAGAACAACCAAGTGCGATCAACTAAATAGACAAAGTGATGCATTGGTAAACACACTCTTATCCCGTGTGTGTGCATGTCGAGGGGGGGTCCATGTTTGTACCCTCTACACTGTATATTCATGTTGAGTCCACAGAGACCCCAACAGGGCATGGAAATGAATGTACCTGCAGGTTCTGAGGCCATGCTGTCATATGGTCAGTACAGAGAGTCCACACAGGCTTGATGTGAGTGTGTGTGAGTGTGTGTGTGAGAGAGAGAGAGAGAGAGAGAATGAGAGAGAGGTGCTTTGAAATTGACAAAGGTGGCCATTAGAATAAACAGAAGCCTAGAGAAGAGAGACTCTGTAAACTAATTTACAGAGCCATCTGTATATAATGTCCATAGTACCACTTGTAAAATATTTTCATAATACTCCTCTATCCTGCATTTATGCACACACTTTATATCCTGCACTTTCTTATTGCACTTCTGCTTAGACCTAAACTGCATTTCGTTGCCTTGTACTTGTACATGTGTAATGACAATAAAGTTGAATCTAAATCTAATCTAATCTAATTTAGGGAAGTAGAAATGGAAATCCATATGAAATCAATGAGGCTTTAAGACACCTTACCGGGCATTTGGCTCTACGAAGAATGTGCACTTACACATGTTTAATTGGCCAATGCAGCCAACATGTTATCATTCCCAGCCGTCAAATACCGACGTTTTGTCATGCCCGTCTGTGTCGTATAAACACGCACAAGGTACCCTTTGGCGTTAGTAGGAGACGCCTTCAGAAAGAATGTAACATCACTTAAGAGTGTGGTTAGGTTTAGAGAAAAAAACCCTCGGTTAGGCAGAAGGAAGTCACATGACAAAGTCAACGTTAACTTTTGGTTTCAGACGGCACACGAACCCTGGTCTCCTGGGTGAAAGTACTGGATTTGTTTGACCCATCCAACCACCCTACCTTCTCCTTAAGCAGACTTTTTCACTCTTTGTCGCTCTTTAAATTATGTCACTTGATTTCAAGGCTTTCTGGCAGCCATGTGTGTCTAATACAGACGCTAAGGGGTACATTTGCCTGTGTGTTTATATGACACCGAGGGGTGTGACAAAACATCAGTATTTGACACCCTGGGAATTTAGAATGGGCTGATGGGCTGATGGGCCACATAGTTCCATTATATTCAAAAAAGGCAGACATCTCTATGGCCTTTCCGTTCTCTCTAAGATCCTTGAGAAAGCAGTTGTGTTACTTTCTACATAACAATAGTTTGTTTGAGGATTTTCAGTCAGGATTTAGAGTGCATCATAGCACAGAGACAGCACTGGTGAAAATTACAAATGACCTTTTAATCGCATCTGACAATGGACTTGTCTCTGTACTTGTCTTGTTATATCTTAGTACTGCTTTCGACACTATTGACCATCACATCCTATTATAGAGACTGGAACATTAGTAGTAGTATGCACAGTAGTCCATGCATGTGTTACTTCTAGGCTGGATAATTGCAATTTCTTATTATCAGGCTGCCCGAATAAGTCTCTTAAGACTCTCCAGTTAATCCAGAATGCTGTAACTTGTGTACTGGGAGGCACACCATCTCCACATTTAAGAGTAGGCTTAAGACTTTCCTTTTTAATAAAGCTTATAGTTAGAGCTGGCTCAAGTGAGTCCTGAACCATCCTTTAGTTATGTTTAGACTGCTGGGAGACTCCCCATGATGCACCTCTCTCCTCCTCTCCCTCTCCATCTGTATGTATTCTTATTCCATTAATGCATGTTACTAACTCGACATCTTCTCTTTCCCATAGTTTTGTGCTTTCTCATCTCTCTCCTCTCTCCTTCTGTCGCTTTCAGCAGGTATTTCTGCCTCCGGAGCTGCAGAGACTGGATCTATGATTGCAAGGCACCTTCTGTTCCTGCTCAACAACCACTATTTTATTAATATTAATATTACCACTACCATTATTAATATTGTTTTAAAATTCTATGTGAAATTTGCATTGTGCTACTGTATGCTCTCTTACCTCCTGCTCTCTCTCTCTCTCTTTCTCTCTTAACCCAACTGGCAGCGGCAGATTGCCGCCCACCCTGAGTCTGGTTCTGCCTCTTAAAAGGAAATTTTCCCTTGCCACTGTCGCCAAGTGCTTGCTGATGGTGGGAATTGTTGGTTTTCTGTAAATAATATTATAAAAGAATAAAAAGAAAATTCTAGGTGGTATTTGCATCGCCCCCGAACCCCCCACCCCACCCCCACCCCAATTGAGTCTGGTTCTGTCCAAGGTTTCTGCCTCTTAAAGGAAGTTTTTTCTTGCCACTGTCGCCAAATGCTTGCTCATGGTGGGAATTGTTGGGTGTCTGTAAATAATATTATAAAGAGTACGGTCTAGACCTGCTCTATAGGACAAGTGCAATAAGATAACTTCTGTTATGAATTGGCGCTATGTAAATTGAATTGAATTGAATAGAAGATATGCATACATCCATGCAGGTACGGGTATAAAGAACCTGTATACAGAACACACAGTGTGGATGTCAAACTGCTAAGGATTGGGGAACAAAGGGAAGAGATTTGAAAGCTGGAGATGACATTAAACAATAGCTATTTCCCAGGCTGCCCTGGTACACAGGGTGAGAAAGGTAGGAATGATGGAGTTAGGGGAGAGGGGGAGAGAGAGAGAGAGAGAGAGAGAGAGAGAGAGAGAGAGAGAAGTAAAAGAAAAAACAGACAGAGGGAAACAGGCCATGTTGAGAGGTATAAAAGTCTCTGGTAATTTATATGAGCAACAGTGCGGCTACTGTGTACTGCAAAGGGCTGTGTGTATGAGTGTGCTTTTCTGTACACTCTTATTTCTACCTTGCACTCTCTCTCTCTGCCACAGTCTCTTGCCCTGCCCTATAAATCCTTTAAAATCGTTCAATAACCTATAACATTAATGTCTCTGGGCTGCTGTTCCATTTACTGTACTCTGTGTGTGTGTGTATGTGTGTGTGTGTGTGTGTGCAGGTGCAAAACAAGCTCTTAATGAGCTGCACTGGTTATTTGGTGTGTGTGTGTGTCAGTGTGTGGAAATAGAAAATTTATCCCACAAACCACAATGCGTCTCAAATGGGTCATTGCCATTCGTGGTGAGATGGTTCCTGGTGGAGGGCTAAAGGGAGGTAAAAGTCAGCCAAAGAATTCTCTGATTTATTTTTTTATCTTTATGTCATGACTGAGACTTTATATTTCACATGGAAATCTGTCAGTCAACATCTGTCATCTGTCAACATTTCCGCTGCAAGATTTCATGTTTTTTCTCTATATTTCCTAAAACCCTTTCAAGGTAATATGTGTTCTTTTTCTGACTTGGAGGTGCTCAGTGTTGTGCACACAAGATTATTTGTAGTTGTTCTCAATCTGCTGATTGCACTTGTATTTCACTATGGCTAATGATTGCACTTTTTTACTGCAGTCACACAATAAGATTTCATTCAAAGCAAACAAGTGAATCCTACTTTAAACATGTTCTAACTATGAAAAGCCATGCCACAATCACTCAGAAAGCAGATTGAAGACTCTAAAACCAGATATCAAACTTATAAAACCTTCTCAAATGTAACTGAAATTACCTGTTTCAATCCACTTTTATGTAATGTAGACTTATGGTGCAAGTACATTTCATAAATCTAAATGTTAAAATGGTAAATTTCCTTCAAATTGTTATAATTAAATACCAAATCAAAACTTTACAATTGAATGTATGTATTTTGCTCATAGTATCCCAAACAAAATTTGTATTTGTTCTATTTATTTCATGAGGGTACATATTTAGTTTGACTTAAGTTGTGATAATTGCATTAAAAGATCTTGATGGTTCCTCAGTAAAGTGCACTTTCCAATCAAAAATCATAATCATCATCATTTTGTTATTGTTGCCTGTAAGGAAAAGAGTCATTTGTATCCGAAAATGATTTCAGAAGAACATTCTTAGAGTTCTTTCTTGAAGTCTTTTTTGGCTCTAGAGGGAGCTGTATAAAGTCTGATAAATCGTCTAAAGTGGTGTCACTTTTACCTTACATTACATTTATTTAGCTGACGCTTTTATCCGAAGCAACTTAAAATAAGTGCATTCAACCATGTGGATACAACCCAAGTATCATGCAAGTACATCAACGTCATCAAATATGCTGAACTACTTAAAGTGCTGAAACAATAAGAGTTTATTTTTTATCATGGGCCAAGGTGCAGTCTGAAGCATGGTAGGAAAGTACCAGTGTCTTCAGTAGAATTCGAGCAGCCACCGGTAGACAGTGCAGGGTGCAGAGGAGCGGTGTAGTGTCACTTGAGTCAGTGAAGGTTGGGTCTGAAGACTACAAGTTTGAAAATGAAAAGAATCCCAATGTCCACCCTTGCGATTTGCAGATTGGGCCTTTGCAGACATTGGTTATATGTACTTGAAGTTTCTGAAATGCCCATCTTAAAACGTCAGTCGAATGTAGAAATCTTGACCCTTTAATCTACCTCTGAGGGTTATTCTGAACGTTTCTGAAGGGAATTCACATCTGCAATTTGAGTGTCATATCTCACTAAATAATACAAATGTTTTTGATATGTTGGTGCTACATATTTAAATTAAGCTCCAAATTATTATTATCATTATAGTTACAATTATCATTATCAGTGTCATTATTATTATCATTATTATTATTACATCGTCACATCCATTGTAATCTTCTGAATGAAATTTAGTATCAGAATCAGAAATACTTTTCCCGATGGGAAACTCTTTTGTTACAGCTGCTCAATCACGTCAGTGCACACAGGAATAGAAGTACTAAGCAACTCAAAATATAATACATTATAATACAGGCAAGATAAATTAAGTACAAAGTGGATATAAGTATAAAATTAAAATAAGTGTAAAGTACAAAGTGGATTTACCCATTGATGATAAGTATGAACGGTATAATAATACAATGTAATAATATAAGTAATAAGTAATAGTGCATGTACTGTCAAGTTAAGTCTAGCTTATTAAGATGAACCCAAGTCCTCTGTTTGCAAAAAGTGGTCTTGAGGCATTTTGGAGACTTTGTCTTGTAGATTTCAATACCCCTCACAGAAACACACCCATTAAAGTCAGCAAGTCTGCAAGTGTGAGTCTGGACTTTTGGATTTAGTCTAAATAAAGGCTACCATAAACTTGAACAGCACTTTTGTTTGAACCATGGCTTGTTGGGGGTGAATAAATACCAGTATATATATGTATATAAAAATGGAGAAAACAACACTGTCAGTGTTGCTGGTTTTCATTTTGGAGCCTCTCCTGGGACATTGTGAATAGTTCTGACACCAGCAATGCAGCATATCTAAGTATAGCTTGTTTGTGTGTGTGTGTTACTGCGGCATCCTATACTCTGAATGATTATGCTCATTACTTGGCCTTCTTTAACTGTTCATTTCGTGCTCAGCCTCCCTCCGCCTACTGATCCTGATCCTGCTTTCTCCTCTCAGCTGCCTCGCCCATGTAATGCCCAGACACAGGGTGTGGACCCCAAGGCTGACCTTGTGCTGCCTGTTGTGCTGCCTGTTGTGCTGCCTGTTGTGCTGCCTGTTGGGGGGGGTGGGGTGGGGGGTTGATCGATCGCTAGATAGCTAACTTTATTGCCTTTAAGCCCCAAGCTCTCGTTTGCTACAACCTGTGTGTGTGTGGGTGAAATAAAAGAGAGCTAGACGGGGTGGCAGAGAGGGAAAGATACAGTCACTCTGCTATCGACATTACCAGTTGACCTGAATGCACAGGATCACTTCAACTCATACATTGAACCATTTTGTTCATTAAATTCATGACTAGATCAATGGTGGCCTCTTTTATTTGGAAGTCTATTACAAGTCCAATCAAATTTGATCTAATTACACCTCACCAATCACAGATAAGACCTAAGTATCTCAGGATAGTGTGAAAAAGGTTTATGACCATGCACATTGAGTTCAATGGATAGCAGTGTTTCCTCCAGCATGTTTCACACAACATAGACTTTAATTACCCTCTCCAATCTTCCCAGTGTTTAATTCTTTACTTAAAATTTTCTTTAACCTTTATTTATTCACAGACAGTTCAACATACTTCTGCAGCAGCACCCTGCTTCACATTTTTACAGTTCCACAAATTTCCCATTAGAGAGCTGCCCGGAAGACCCACAGTCTGCTACTCTTGGCCTGTGGGAGCTGCCAAGGGGAGGAACTGCTGTGTCAGGGTTACCAGAGAGGATTAGAGACACATACACACCAATAAATAAATACAAAATAAATTAATTTAAATTCAATTCCAGTTTAATAATTCTGAGAAAGGAGTACTAATAATAATAATAATAATAATAATAATAATAATGAATAATTACACATAACATTAAAACCAGAATTGTAACTTCAATCTCATGAATGACTGTATTTCTGTAACTCTGCATAGTCAGCATTTTTTTTTTCATGACTCCAATGCTTCTTAAAGCTTGTCGGATTGTCAAACAGCAAAATCAGGATTCAGAGATTAAGAGGGACCTGAATACAATCAAAATTGGTCCAAAATTAGAATAGAGAAAGAACCCTCCACCAATTGGCAAGCACATGAGTCGAAAAGAGCAGAAATACATGTCCTTAGAAGCAGTTCACACTCTCTGTCTGCCTCAAAGCTCTAAGCAATTAGATTTGGATCCAGCTCAACCTAATGTCCTGGGTCAGGTCTTGGTTACTAGGAATCAATTGGACCCATGACCATCTCTACCCTAATCCTCCCCCCCATGTTTTTTAATGTTCAATGTTGTCATATTTAAAATTCTTTCTTTCTACAGTATCTGTGCAAGGCAGCTATGGTATGTTTAAGTTTACAGAAAGAACATGGCTGTAGTTACACAGAAGCAAAGATGAACTTTTCTATAATAAGATGCAAACTCCTGGCTCCCTTATAAAAGTTGGATGGACCATATGCTCATCCACCACCCTTATCTCCACGTCGTTATATCCACTTCGCTACATATAGGGCACACTACTTCCTGCATTGGCACTGAATGTTGGCATTAGACATAATCCTTGTGGTGCAGAATGTCCAAGATGAACATAATTTCTAGAGATAATAGGCTCCTGTACACTGACACTGTGTTGAGTTAAACTCACATCAAAAGTATTTCCTATTTGGTCCTAGATTCGAACCAACAACCACAAACCCTCAGTCCCCTAGTCTATCTGGCTCTCTGCCCACACTTCATGAAATGAGTGCCTGTCTACAGTTAAACACTGATCTGGGGTCAACGATACGAAGCAGGCAACATTCAGTACTGTCGCTGTGGTGATAGCATTCTGTCGTCGAGGAGATAACAGAGTGACGGCGCACTGACCTTTCCCTGGTGGTCCATCTGTAAACAGTGCTAATGATTGCTCCAGGTGATAACACCTAGCTCCGCTGCTGTCTTTCTTTCTTTCTTTCTTTCTTTTTCTTTCTTTCTTTCTATCACACATTCCTTCCAGCTTCATCTCTCTGCTGCCATTCTGCTCCCGCTCCTCTTTCTCCGTCTGTGGTGTTAAAGCCTAGGGTAATATCCTCCCTCCCACCGATATCCTTTTGTACTCACATGATAAATCCTAGAAATCCCCTCTCCTGCTCGCCTGTTTAATCTCCTTATCGGCATGGAGATTACAGCACAGTGAATAGAAGGATGAGCAGCAAAGAGCCACGCACCAAGTGAAAACTGCTGTACTGTGATATGGTAGGACTCAACGGATTACAAGAATCCCAAGCAAAGGATGGCTACACAGCTCTTCTGAGGGCTTGACCGATACCAATACCAAGAGTTTGGATAAGATTTTGTATCAACAAAATGCCAAAATATAAAGAAATACTACTTTTTTAAAGATTTTTTGTATTTTTTCAATTCAATTCAATTTTATTTATATAGCGCCAATTCATAACAGAAGTTATCTCATTGCACTTTTCCTATAGAGCAGGTCTAGACCGAACTCTTTATAATATTATTTACAGAGACCCAACAATTCCCACCATGAGTAAGCATTTGGCGACAGTGGCAAGGAAAAGCTTCCTTTTAACAGGCAGAAACCGAGAGAGAGAGAGAGAGAGAGAGAGAGAGCAGGAGGTAAGAGAGCATACATTAGCACAATGCAAATTCCAAATAGAATTTTTTTAATAATAATAATGTAATAGTAGTTGTAATATTAATAAAATAATAATGACTTCGTACAGTATTTTGTATTTATTGGAAATACTGTAAATGTTTACAGTATTTTGTATTTATTATAAATACTGTAAATATTTACATTATTTACAGTATTTGAATTAGAATTGCATTTTTTTACATAACATTTTACATGATTACATTTTTAAAAAGAGCTGCTCTTAATTCTACATACTCTAAAGCTAAGTTACATAGCAGATATTCATGCTATAGTATATATGATTTATTAATGACCCCTCACATTTGTCCTTAGATCCAACCCATACCCCAAACTAGGGCTGCCTTCTAAATGTCAATAATTTGAGCCATCCAACCCATTCTCATTCCCAGGTCATCCAGTACCGACATTTTGTCACACTCCTTGGCACAAGGTACCCTTTAGCGTCTGTATGAGACGCACTGGGCTTTCAATGAACTCCAATGTAAAATCATCCGCGGCATTATTAGACGCCCAGAGGAACTGCTTAGGCCGTCCTTTCATCCAATATTAACCTGGCTGCAGAGCTATATGACGCTGTGAGCATCATTCCCAAGACTTGAGGACCCACCACCCGGAAATATTTTCTTCACTGTTAATACCCATGTTAAGGTGATAGCCTCAACATTTCTCAACAAAAAAACCCACAAAGTTGTCCTTGATAATTCAACAATAGGTTATTGTTACCACCATCAGTTTTAATTATTTCTCCTTCGATTCTGAGAAATTAAGGTTTATTTTAGTCAGTTTTGTATAGCCAAAGGCTAGGCTACATTACCCATGATGCTTAGCCACCGCTGCAAGAGAAATCCGCCGCTAAACCTGACGTCTGGTGGAAAACATTTGAATTACTTAATAAAGTACTTATTGTACAATGAATTTTAAGTCATAATCAGGCATAGTGTGCCACATTGGTTTTTGGCATGAAATGCTCCCTGATCCAGGGGAAAACGTTATTTTTTCTCTTCCCACTGGCTGTTTTTGGTGTCAGTCATTGACGTCATGCAGAAGTTGTAAACCACAGGATGTTTGACTCCTTTGACTTTTTCTTAACGTAAATTATTTAGATGCAGTGTAATTACTAGTTCGGCTGTACTAGATATTTGATATATTTTGATGATTTTGATATATGTTTTTACAAATGTATTTGCAACACTATTTTTCAAACCGGAAGAACTACCAACCCAAAATCTTTTTTTTAGAATACTCGCTAAAATATCTGAAATAAACATCTTTACTTTTTCTTAACATAGATCTTCTAGAAAAAGTGTAATTACTAGTTCGACTGTACTAAATATTTGATATATTTAGTAGATATATCTTTTTACGACCCTATTTACAACACTACTTTGAAAACCGGAAGAACTACAACTGTGGTGCTGATTTGTATCAAGCTGCATGGCGGGCCTCTAGGAAATTGTATTTTTTAGGAAATATTAGTGTCCTCGAATTGGAAGTTGTAAATACTGAAATGAGAGTACACTGGGGAGTTTAAGGGGCTGATAAACACATCTCTGTAATTAGATTTTAAATATTAAATTCTTAAATGGGTGGAAAATTATTTTAACCATATTTATTTATCTCAGGTTTTATATCCTAGTTATTCATCTATACATATTATATTACCTACACCTTATATGCACATTTATAATATAATATAAAAACACATTATATTATAATACATATTGCACATTATTCATATGTATACAATGCAATTATCCTGCACAATTATTATATCTATTTATACAGTACAACTGTCCATATATATATATATCAGTCTCAGTCCCTTTTATATATATATATATATATATATATATATATATATATATATATATATATATATATATATATATATATATATCTATTTAAATTCTACTTTACTTTAATTTATATACACTGTGCAACCACCTCCTGCTGTATCCTGTGCAATCAACTCTTCATATTCATCCATCTTGCAAGGCAATATTTATATATATATTTAGCATAATGCTACACACCATGTGTGTATTACAATATCTGTGCAATTATTCTGTGCAATTATCCATCACATATATCTGTATAGTTTATATAGCTCTTATTTTCTATTCTCTATTTCTATTTTATTTTTATTTTATGTGGATTTTTTATCTATCAACCTTTTTCCTGTATGTGTTGAATCTTGAGTTGCTGTAACAAGTGAATTTCTCGGTGTGGGATCAATAGTTTATCTTATGTTATTAGACAACATCCCTAGTTGTTGACTATACTCGCATGATAGCTAAAGTCAAGAGCTCTCTATAACAATTGGTCCCATGTCTGTAGCCTCTTTTGTTGCTGGATTATAAGCCTTCAAACATGTGCCAAGGTCAAGTTTCAAAGGTCAGTATCTCAACGCAGGAGCCATGAAGAATCTTCATTCTAACATATGTTAGTCTCCAGGTCGCGACCTTTCCAACAATGAGTAACACTTTATTTGAAGGTGGCGTCATAAGACTGACATGACACCGTCATAACCATAACATAACTCCTGTCATGAACATGAGTCTTTATGAAGGTTTATGACTGTTGGCATTAAGTGTCAGTCAATTATGTCACTTTTAATGCAGTTGACTTTGTTTGAGATGTCTTTGTCATGACAACTTGATATTAATAACTGCTAACTGCTGCTAATTGTAACTGTTAGCTAATTAGCACAGTTGGACCTCTGCAGCCAGCCGTGCTATTAACTAGCTGACTCAGCCCCGGGATCCCAGGAGGCAAACCTGGCTAGAAAACCACTTTCAGTACTGTATTTCTGAGATACATTATTCAGATGGTATAAGACCTACCTATGAAGGTCTCAAAGAAAACTTTTTGACATTCTGATAAACAAGCAGACTCCAGGAACTGATAAGGAGAATAAACCAGAGCAGGCAGGACCTTCTACATATGACATTCGAGATATTGCTGCAGATGCTTCGAAGACGATTGGCATGCTGTGATACAAATAATTGCAGATATATACGCAGATGTGAAATCTACTCTAGTCAATGTTGTTAATTCTTTCCTAATGAATTCTACATGGGTCATGTGTTTTGTTTTTGTACTTTTAGTACAACAATATCCAGAAACCTGGACAAACTTTTCACCAAAAGATGCAGAATTTGTTGTGTTCGACAAAAAATCAAACAAGCGGGCCAATCTAATGCCATTCCTCTAGAGATATTAACATATATCAATTTATGTAAAATCAATATATATCAGGTTAGTTTAAAAGAATCATGAATGGTGTATATTCGTCACAGACAAATGCAATATCATGTGTGCGTGTAAAACAAATCATCATATCACTACCTGAGAAATATGAAATATGTAAACAGCATTTAGATCGAAGTTTTGTAAGTACCCACCAGCAACAACAGCCATTTTTCTACAGAATGCAGGGATTAGTTGGACTGTCTTCAGACCAAGACGAAATCGACGCAAAGAGTCCTCGCGGGAAAGTGCTGTTGGGGACCTATAGCCAGACATATATATAGGGTAAAAAAAAAACAGTCCCTCACACCTTTCTTACTTTTGATGTCTTTGTTGTTGTCTGTTGGATCTTTTTGACAGTATTTTACACCCCCTTCACAGCCCCTACACCTGCCGTGTATCTCTGTTAACTTGAGCGAAATAGAACCAAATGTCTTTTAGTAGCATACTGTCCTGATGCAGCTACTGTGGGAAAATACAAAATTAAGTTAAGAAACAATTTTATAACGACAGAGGTACTGAGCGTTCCTTGTTACCATAGTAACGTTGTCATTCCTACATGCACACACATCACGAGAGGAGAGGAGAGACGTGGTGCTGCGGAGATTACTCTGCGTATCATGTGGAATAAAAAAAACAATATAAATATATGGAGGCTATAGTTCTCCCCACTTTACCTCTGACGGTATGAGTAACTCTTTAGATTGACGCGAGTCGCGGTTCAATGAAGAAAATTGAAAAGCCCAGCAAGAAAAGTCGCCGTTGTAATCATCAGATGCAAAAATAATTAATTCGTTAAAAGAAATGGCGATCGGTATACATGTTGGGACGTGTTTTAAAACTTAGATTTTTTTAGATTCAACTTCATTGTCATTACACATGTACAAGTACAAGGCAACAAAATGCAGTTTAGGTCAAACCAGAAGTGCAATAAGCAAGTGCAGGATATAAAGTGTGTGCATAAATGCAGGATAGAGGAGTATTATGAAAATATTTTACAAGTGGTACTATGGACATTATATACAGATGGCATTACTATAAACAAATTAAAGTATACTGATGGACTTGTCCCAACATAAAAAAGGGACACGTTTATATGATAAAAGGGCTAGATTTTTTTCCTCTACTCAACACCTCTCATCCAATGCTAATCACACCCCCATGTCAGGATGTATCCCCACTTTTCACATCCCCTATCTGTCTGCAGCGTATCACCATTAGCTTTGGGATATATAACCAAATATCATTTATTACCTTTGTATCCCAGTTTATCTAATGTAGGAAAATACATATGAAACAGTAAAAAGAAGAATAAATATAACACCTCCAAGGAAGAGTCAATGACCCCCTTTTTACCATACACACACACAGAGGCTGAAGAGTTGAAAGAAACCCACACTGTGAGACGTGACCGGGCATGTCATGTCACTCATGGATGCTCGTGCTCCATAGGTCATGCATGTGCACATGAAGGTCATCGGTTCGTATCCCAAGTGAAACCAAAAGTCAACATTGACTTATTTAAAGTTTCAAGTTACGTAATGGAATGTACTTATTTTAACCCAAACCATGATCTTTTCCTAAACCTAACCAAGTAGTTTTGTTGCCTAAACCTAACCAAAGTGCGACCTTTTCACAACGTTAACTACGTAACGTACTTAAGGTCTGGTATGCCTGTCGTTGGTACTTTCCAACGGTCATATATGTCGTTTTGGGAGTCAATGGTAATCGACCTATTCTGTCGTTTAGGTGTGAGGACGTGTTGCCAGACTGCGGTGCCGCTTTGTCCACTGACACCTCCAGATATTCAAAGCATCAGCCCAAACTGACGAATTAGATTTGACTTGGAAGAGGCGCCCCGGTAGCTCACCTGGTAGAGCACACGCACCATGTACTGAGGCAGAGTCGTTTACTGCATGTCATCCCCTGTCTCTCCCCCTTTTCTGTCTCTCTTCAGCTGATGTAATAAAGGCAACAGCCCCGAAAAAAAGAAAAAGATTTGACTTACCCCAAATCAGTACAAACTTACCAAAACACATTTATGTTACAGTGTGTGCATCTGCGTATTAGATGGGACTGTGGGATATCTGAATACTATTGAGTCAAAGTCCTGACCTGAATCTTATTGAGATGGTGCGGCATGACCTTAAAAAGGCAGTTCATGCTAGAAAACCCTCCAATGTGGCTGAATTACAACAATTCTGCAAAGATGAGAGGGCCAAAATTCCTCCACAGCGCTGTAAAATACTCATTGCAAGTAATTGCCACTGCTTGATTGCAGTTGTTGCTGCTAAGGGTGGCCCAACCAGTTATTAGGTTTAGGGGGCAATCACGTTTTCACACAGGGCCATGTAGGTTTGGATTTTGTTTTCCCTTAATAATGACAACCTTCATTTAAAAACTGCAAATTTGTGTTTACTTGTGTTATCTTTAACTAATATTTAAATTTGTTTGATGATCTGAAACATTTAAGTCTGAAAAACATGCAAAAAAATAAGAAATCAGGAAAACACTTTTGCACACCATTGTAGCTGTAGCATCAGAAAGGTTCTCTTTACACTTAAGATGTTAATAGTACTTGTATCATCATGACTTCATCAGATGTACCTGTAAACCATCATCAGTAGTGATTTCTCAGTCATCATCAAAAATCAGAAAGGTAGTCAGTGATTTAATTAAAAATGTTTAGTTTAAAGTGCTTTACAGTAAAAATGAACAGGGAAATAAAATACTTCCAATGTAAATGAAAATATTACTACAACTGATCATGCAAAAGAAATGATTTGAAATTAAGACTATAAATGCTTTTGCATTTTACAGATTGCTTAGTAGATTCCACCTGTAGACTCCACTTCACTATATCACCTTTGGACCATGTGTACGCTTGTCTGAAGTATGTGCGGAAAATGGCATATGCATATTTGTTGTGCGTATATGCAGCCTCTGATAAAAAAAAGCTTCCTTTTCCGTCAGTAATTTTAAAGCAGCAGCTGTTTGCCAGAGCTTGCTTTTGGCCGTAACTACGATTAGAGGCCACAAACATGGATCAATTAAAGCATTACTGAGTGAACACTGGCAGCACTTTGTCCATTTAACAGTTTGACACCGTTCTTGCAGTGGAGAAATACATGGATTACACCACTGACTGCCAGCGCCTCGTGACCACACTGCTTCTGAAATGAATATGGAGAAGAGCAGAGATTCACAGACACTGCAGCTCTTCTAACAGCAGTGGTAGGAACAACCACACTTCTTGCCTGCTAGCTTGTCACTGAGCTAAACAAAGCATGTAGGCTTCTACAGAGTAATGTCAGGCATTGGATTTGGAAAGTTTATCAAGAAAGTGTATGGAGGATGTGGCACACTGGCTGTGCAGCCTCAGCTCCCAGCTGACAGCCTGCTGCCACAGTCCATACCTCCTCTCCACACACACTGATATATGAGTTTACCAATAAATAATGCCTTTGTGTACCTTTCGTAGAAAAGGTTTCAGTCGTAGTCATCTGGACACTGTTTTCAGAATCAAGACGTTTCGGCTCCCATCCGGAAGTCATTCTCAATTGTTTTGACTACGACTGAAACCTTTTCTACGATAGAACACTCCTGGACGAATGAGGGACTACACCGTCTTATTTTGTGTACCTTATTGTAGGTCAGATCTGGTCCAACAGCATGGTCAGCTTCTGACATGATGGATATGATGTTTTTATTTTATTGTATATGCTGTGGGAAAGCCTTACACTGCAATGATTCTAATTTGAAATTTAAATGTTTTCATACCCATCATAAGAAAGGTTTCATGTTCATTATTTTGTTTATGTTCACTGTTGGCTCTGTTTGTGTGTTTTTGGTTGTATTTGTTAATTTATTTCAATTGTCAAACAAAAATATATTAAACAGAACAATGAGTGATTATGTTGATTATTTTATAATAATCATCAAATCTGGTTATTATCATCTAGAGTATCAATGAAATGTTTAGGTGTGATATTGTGAAAAGTATTTTAATATTATTCATTTTGATTGAATATTATACTAATACCACATGAGAAAATGCAATATAATTCAACAGCAGCAAAGACTACCGCACAGTTGAATCAACACCTCTGTAAAACAAATTTTCAACCAAACTGAACATTAGAACTTATATGAAGGTAGGATTTATTGCAGGAGTGTTGGATTAGACTGCATTAGTTTTAGTTAGGTGTACCTAATAGACTGGCAACCGAGTATATGTCACAAGGTATAAATGTGACACCACTGACAGAGAAATATTACAAGTTATATTGTAAATGATCATAGTTAGAAATTATATGAAAGAAAGCAGAGTATAATAAATTCACTGAAAAGTCACTAAACCAGATAAATCCTTATAGGATTATTATAAGATTATGCAGGGCCGTAACAAATTTAAAATTTAGGCTAGTTATTTATCATTCACACACAAATAGAATTGGTTAAATAAGCTACTTAAGAGTGGAAACACTAATTGAATGGCATAGGAGACTTATTTCCCTATTTTAAAGATGACGGAACAAGTGTTTGTCCTAAGATTTCTGTCAGCAGCTGGAGGTAAAAATGAGTTTGTCGGACAAATCTCAGTGGTGAACTGAAATGTTACAGATCTCAAATAAAGTTATGTTTGACTGTGAGGAGATTCATGATATCAGAGACAACCCATACAGCATAACATTTTTAATTATCTTCACTTTTTCAGTGTTATTGCCAGGTTTGCAAATACTACCACTACCAGTTAATATCACTGGTATATATGTCCAAGGTCTCTCTTTAATGTGCACCTTTGCAAAGCTGTTTAAAATGCAGAGGAGAAGTAGATAGACTACATGCTCCTCTCTAAAAACCAGAGTGAGTGGTTAGAGAGTTAGCTAAGCCCAGCTCAAGTCAAGCGTAAAACAGCAGGATCGAGCAGGGCTTCATCCCAAACACCCTCAGATCAGGGCATCTGAGATGGAGGTATAGCGAGTGAGGAGGATCAAAACTGAGACAAGCAGAAGAAGAAGAGGAGTTTAAAGGATGCAATCTCTATTCTGGAGCAAGTCCTAATTTCACTGTCTAGCGCTCCAGCAGGCCTCCCTCTCTCTCCTTCTCTAACCCATGCAGTCCCTTGCTCGGCACACTCAATTATTTATCAGCTTACAGATGCACTGAGGAGAGCAGAGAGGAGGGAGCCGCAGACCTCCTCACTGCTCTTCACTGTTGCTCCTTTCTTTCCCTCTTCTCCTCTTCAAAAGTGACTATCCCTCCATCTCCATCCTTCCATGTATAGCGTGAATAATTAACACTTATGACCCTGCAGGCGCAAATGAGTGGAAGGGAAACACGCTGGTCATCACTTCTTCCCTTTCTGTGTCTCTTGTAAGCACCTGAATCCTGACCCGCCCTCCAGCAGCTCTCTTTCTCTCACAATCCTTCCCTCTTTCTCTTTTTCTTTTTCTTCCCTCCACCTACACCTTCAATGTACCTGTTCATTAGTTCCGGCTACTTGCTTTGTTTCCTCTAGCCGTCATCGTTCTTACATTCCCCGCACCGGAGGTCTTTGTTCTTGCAGAGAGTCTCCGAAGGGACAGATGGAAGTACTTTAACTTACTGTTGTCAGAGCGGCATCAAGGAGATCACTGCCACCTCAGCACTGTGTGTGTGTGTGTGTTTGTGTGCAGAAGCACTGCAGTACAACTAGGTCATAATATTTTAGTCTGAATACATTTAACAATTGACATTTTCAGTTTAGTAGTCAAAAGTGTAAAATATTATTCTGTTTGCCATTTTGCTTATTAAATTTGTCATAAACATGCAGGTGTGAATATATAAGTGTGTGTGTACATATCATCAGAACCTGTGTGTGTGTGTGTGTGTGCGTGTATGTATAAGCATACATTAGCCATGCATCAACAGCCTGACGATGTTTTTGTGCGTGTATATGTGCATATAAATTCCTTGTGTGTGTGTGCTTATTTACAGTATATTTGTGTCTCAGAGAAAGAGAAAGAGAGAGACAGAATCAGTAAGCAGCGGTGATGAAGCGGAATAGCTAATGTCAACTGGACTGGGTGCTGCCTTGGTATCAAAGCTCCGTGCTTGCTTCATATCTGCAGACAGCCACCTGCAACAGACTCCCCATCATTAACTACTGTACAGCACACCGGGCTGAGAGAGGGAGAGTGGAGGAGACACTGAGACAACAGGAGGAAAACACGATAAAGTGAAAAAGACTGCCTAAAAGAGACAGAAAGAAGGAGGAGGGCACCAATTAACAGCATGACAGAGGAGGCTGAGAGGTCGCCACGGCATTGTTACATCACCTTTTATTCTTTCATTTCTCACTTATTTACTTTCCCTTTCTCTTCATCATTTACGGAAATTCAAACCCCACCACTGGCATGGTCAATGTGTAAAAATGTGACACCAAACTAGAGCAAATTAACACCATTTGTAGTAAAGTAGATATTCTTTTGCCAAAAGCCAGTTAAAGGCAGTGTGGCGTGGGCAGATCAGGAGGGAGGAGGCTGGCTGCTCCATTAACAGGTTTTTGCATCTTTTAAGGGATGTAATCTGAACAGTGTTTCAGCAGCTTCACCCTCTGATGACTGCTTACTTACAATTAGAACTCTTAAAGCAATTACTGCATACTGAATCCAGGAGTCTCACACTAAATAGGGTGAACTAAGCCTGAGGGGAAGATCATTTCTATTCAGACTAAGTTCCCATAATGCATAGTGTTGTGCTTTAAGTTCTGAAACTCAGAAAAGCTTGAAAGCGACACAAATCTATGGGTTGTATTGAATTACAATGCAAAGCCAGTACTAAATCGATAAGCCAAAGCCTTAAGGTTTGCTCTTAAACAATACCCACCACCCTTACTTCAGAAGTTAAACCAGAGAACCATTAACTTGGAAGCACACTTGATGAGCATCCCTGCACTACAGACAGCCAGGGAGAACTTGCTAGAAGCCTCCTGTAGGTCTGCAGTACACTGGGCTTCTTCAGGCGAAGGCAGTACATGCTCTATCGTTGTGTTTCCAGCTGCACATCAATTAAAAGCCTCCTTTACACACTTTCAGCTGAATCTCCTGAATCTCCTGTTTAGGCCCAACTCCCATGACTGGCACTGTGGAAACACACACTAGCACTCACATTTATGCTCACACAGTGTGACCCTGATAATGGGGTATAACTCAAAATGATGTGTGTATCTATTTATTAAAGAACAGAAAAAAACTATATAAAACTATACAATATATACTGTGTGTAAACAGATTGTGAAGTCAAACATCTGGATACGGGATGTGATTCGATTCCATTTTGCTCTGGGTTTGAAAATAGTCTTGAATTTTGTAGATAGTTAGAATTTCTCTTTATCACAAAATTCCATGTTTTGAGTCAAGAGCTGCAAAAAGAATATATATACAGTATATCAGAATGGATTGTGCAGGTGGTATCAAAAAGAGGGAAAATGATCAGAACCGCGGGGGTTGAACTATCAGAAGGCTACATTGCAGATTCAGGTTCAGGACACCTACAGATACCTAGGAATCCTGCAAGCAAACGGAAACCATGAGGAGGCAGCAAGGAAGTCAGCCACAGTCAACCATACCTTCACAGAGTAAGGCAGGTCCTGAAAAGTTGTCTGAATGGGAAGAACAAGATCCAAGTCATAAACACACACACCCTGCCAGTCATCAGTTACCCCGCTGGTATAATAAACTGGCAGAGGAGATAGAGGCTACTGATATCAAGACGAAGTGGCTGATATCAAGAAATTCTACCAGTGGCTGGGAAAGGCTGGACTAAAGGACAGCACAGAAGCACTAATCATGGCAGCACAAGAACAGGCACTCAGTACAAGATCAATAGAGACAGGGGGTCTACCACACCAGACAGGACCCCAGGTGCAGGCTGTGCAAAGATGCCCCTGAGACAGTTCAGCACATAACAGCAGAGTGTAAGATGCAGGCAGGAACAGCGTACATGGAACGCCGTAACGCCATAACCTGGCATAGTGTACAGGAACATCTGCCATGAGTATGGGCTAGAAGTCCCAAGGTCAAAATGGAAGACACCCCTAAGGTAGATCCTGTGAGACTTCCAGATACAGACCGACAAACTGGTAATGGCTAACCAACCAGACATCGTGTTGATCAACAAACAGCAGAAGAAGGCAGTGGTGATAGATGTAGCAATCCCAAGCAACAACAATCAAACATCAAACAACATCAAAAAGAAGGAACACAAGAAGCTTGAGAAATACCACGGGCTGAAAGAGGAGCTAGAAAAGATGTGGAGAGTAAAAGCAACAGTGGTGACAGTGGTAATCGCAGCACTGGGGGATGTCACCCCCAAACTGGGAGAGTGGCTCCAGCAGATTCCTGGGACAACATCTGAAGTCTCTGTCCATAAGAGTGCAGTCCTAGGAACAGCTAAGATACTGCGCAGAACCCTCAAACTCCTAGGCCTCTGGTAGAGGACCCGAGCTTGAGGATGACACATACCATGCAGCCTGTGGGAGAGCTAAACACACTCTTCTTCCTTCATATTATTACTTTCCAACTCAGTAGCGACACTGCTCACTCCCATGCATCAGGTGACAAATATTGTGGGACCACTGTGGTTCTTTCCACAATCTAGAATAAAATCATAATAAACAACAATGTAACACACACCTAAGTCTGAATGATTCCTGCAACAGATAGTTGAAGCCAGTAATGTTACATATTCATGTCTGAAAAGACATGATCAAGTTAGATGGAATGACAGGACAATAAACATCTCACCTGAAATGTAAACTGACCCAACAATAATAAAAGCTTCACCTGCAAAAATAATATAACCAGTTCGGGTTTACTTTGACAAACTGTCATGTGATGTCGCCATGCTTTAAAAAAGGAATTAATCACCATTATCATCACCTCATATCTCTCTGTAACATCTGTTTAATTTGCTGGAGATTATTTGGAGAGCTACAGCCAGTAACTTCATTTGCTGTGGTGACAACTAAATTTATACTAGTCTGTTATCGAATTGAATATTTTGTTTAATATATCAAACATACTGGACCTCTGTAACCTTTGATTAAAGGACTTACGAGGAGGAGATACGAGGTGCAAGTCTTGTCTGACACTGGCACTGGAGGTTTTTCAGACTTCAACCTTTCAAATTTCAATCCTTGAAATTTCAATCCAAGGAATATCTTTTCTTTTTTCTTTTTTTCTTTCTTTAGGAACTTGCACAGTATGTGGTATGCGACAATGATCTGTCTTTCTTTGGAACATTAAAGTCACTCTCATGTGTGATGGACTACTTTACTTGGAGGACACAAAAAATAATAATTTCATTAATTCCTTAACAACCATTTATGGCAGTTCCACATTCACAGCTTAAGCAACATACACTCACACACACAAAGTTCCCAGGAGTGTGACAACTGTAAAGCCACAACAGCATCACATCACTATACTGGATTAAACCTGAAAGTGCCTGCATAGACAGTCAGTGTCTGAAATACAGTGACATCAATAATGTCTGAAACTTTGTTTCTCTAATCTTCACTTTGAAAGATTACACGCTCTTACAGATGAAAAAAAAATCTCCCAACCTGTTGTGGCGGTAATCCTTTGGAAAACAGTGTTCCTGACACTTTGGAGATACAATGTTACCTCCTGTAAGACCACATCCCTGTATTTAAGTGCATTTCACAATTCCAAACATCCCATTTTTACACATGACCTCTATTACTAAGGATAAATGCAATTTCTGCTGTATCACCTACAGTAAAATCATAAAACAAGACATCATGCTCTTGCTTACTACAGTATCAGAGAGGGAAAGTATCACTGTAACAGGGGTGTACCTAATGAATGGCAATAAAAATGCTGGATCATTAGTAAAGGGCTGCATTAGTGGGAAATTATATAAACCTTTATGTCTTGTCACTTTACTCACTCTCTCTCACACAGGCGGCAGTTCAAAGAAATTCTTTGCTACGCACTTTCTGGTACAAGATAATAAAAAACCATAGGATCAATGAGCACACATCTTTTGATCAACTGGAAATAAAGAGCTGAGATTAGAGAACAAGCACAGAAACTCACAGTCACACACTGTATGTCAGTGTACAGTAATGTCTTTGCTTTTATGTGTGTTTCTCTGGTCCCTCAGTAGTGTTCAGGAACCCCTGCAAGGCCTCAGTACTCACCCAGAAATACATCATCATCTCGGCTGAAAGGGGATGGGAGACCAGGGGGTAGAAGGCAGGGGTATGCAAGGCCAGCACTCTTCCTCTTTTTGTTTCTCTTTGTTGGTGTGTTTGTCAGTACGTCTGTCCTGTTCTGATCTTCTTCAGTCACTTGACTTTATTTTTTTCTCTCAGGGAAGTTTTTTTGCCAGTGCTGTCTGCTCACTCTTATCTGACGGCGAGCTAATTGCCTCTGTCTTTATGGTTTCGTAGCTGTAGCTAGAGTTATAGTGTCCCTTTTATGTGTCCCTTTGCCCCTGAGGACAGTCTGTCTTCCTCTCCCGCTGACTCTTCTGAAGCGTGACTTCGACTCTAAGACTCGCCACTGAGGCTCTCACACTGCTTCTCATCCCCCTGAACCTGTCAAAAGACTCTTCCTCTGCTTCTTCACCGAAGGAGGAAAGAAAGAGAAAGAGTAAAGAGAGAAGCAACAAGGAGAGAAAGTGCTGCGAGGCTTTGTTACTGTACCTCCCTTTCCTTTTTGTTCTCTAATTCACTTCTCCTTCTCCTGCTTCTTCTTCCTCCTCTTCTCCAACGTGACACCCTTCCCTGCCCGCTCAGCTCTTCCTGCCTCCTCTATTTCTCTTTCTTTGCTCGCTGTAAACTATCCTGCTCTCTATTTCACTGACATACACGGAAGCCTGTCTCCTCTTAGTCTGAGCACACTCTCTCCCTTTGATTTTCTTCGTCTCTTGTTCCGGGTAGCTCCAGTCCGGCAGCTGTGCTTTGAGGGGAGGCAAATCTGAGACGGACTTTCTTCTACAGCGTTCCTGGGTGAAGAGCGCTGGAGAGGCTGGGTGGTGGGAAAAGCTGGAGATCACCACATGGTACAGTAGCACAGAAGCTTTCAACCGGGGAGAGACAAGTGCAGGGGAAGGAGTGAGGGGGCAGAGAAAAGGAGAGAGAGAGAGAAAGGGGGTGAGCTTGTGGAGCGATGCCGGTGTTGCAGATACACGCTAGGAAGTGGAAGACGGCGAAAGGCTGTATAGAAGTTGTGGGAAAGCTAATGGAGAAGCCGGAACGAGGGAGGTAATGCAAGACAAGATGAGAGAGGGAGGAAAAGAGATGCACAAAGCTGGGAGAAAAAAGAGACAGAGGGAGCAGCTTGATGTTGTTTATGCTAAAGAGCCAACAATATCAGCCGGTTTCATTAAGTTGCAGTGGGAGCGTCGGGGAGGAGGAGGAGGAGGTTTGGAGGTTCGGTGGTGGCGCGCGTAGGGGGTAAGAGGCTAGAGAGCCGTCAAAACAAAATACAATTTAGACCGCTTGTGTAACCTATGAAGAAAGGGGTAGAGGAGGAAGAGAAGTGAAAGAGATGAAAACAGCTAAATTGGAGCTGCTGCCTCTCTTCTTGTTCTTTTGTTCTCTCCATTTTTCATTCTCTGGAGAGGGAGGGGTGGTGTGTGCTCATGTTAATGTGTAAATGTGTATGGATGTATGTGTGTGTGTTGTGGTGTGTATTGACTGGGTTGGCCAAGCTGGTCTGGCCCACAGTAGAACAGAAGGAATATTTTAGCCTGCCATGTACAAGCTGTGCGCACATATATGTATGTGTATGTGTGTGCAGTGTGAAGGAAGTGTGTTTTGCATGTTTCACTCTGTAAAATTAGTTTGCAAATTACTTGTATCACACACACAGACACACACACACTGACCGCTAATATGTTTAATATGACTTTCCATCTGCATGATCATACACAGGTATAAATTGTGTGTGCCTGCTTACATTGATGGGTGTGTTTGCAATGTGGCTGGGCGAAAGACAGGCAGAAAGAGAGAGAGAGGTGTTGTAGCCTGCCTCAGCACATTTTGCCCCCCACCCACCCCCCACCTCAACCACCACCAGCACAGTCAATACACCACTCAGGCAAGCTGCCACGTTAACCCCTTCACTGCCTGAAATACTGCACTACACACACTGGGAACACTGGAAATACTGGGCAACATTTGTGGCGCTATGTTTCTGTGTGTCAGCGTCACAGTGCCAATTGAAATCAGACTCAATTTCTTTTTTATCCAGAGCTGAGAAATACAAACAAAATATCCATCCTGTTAAGAAGTCATAAATACTGTAGGTCCTCAAGAGATGAATCAAATACTGGCTGCATAAGAAACAAACACCATTATAATTGACATCTAAAATGAAAAAAAGATTCATCGGTTGAATTAAACTCAGAGTTTCTCTCTCATGCCAGGTTAAAAACATAAATAGGTCCAGATGAAACCAGTTGGCTGTTGGCATAAAGACAAATTTCTGTATGTTTAAAAACTAAGACTGCTTGTCAGTTTCCAATTCCGGCAGCTGAGTGATAACATCTTATAATTAATGTCATAAATGTAAAGAGGAAGTCTTGTTTTCTCTTTGTTGAAGCATAAAGTTGTGCATATTCTCTTTTTCATTCTCAACAAATCCCATTTGCAGACGTAAACCAACACTGAATGTATCCCTCTTATTCCTCTGTGCCATATAGCTGCTTATGTTCCAAAGACTATTAAAAACACACCAATGAGCCACAACATTGCACTGGGTGACATCTTCCTGCATTACAATGAACACACACACTGTAGTTTGTTTTGACTCAATCCCACGTACACCGCCCTGCTAAATACTCACTAAAGAAGTAGTTCCCAAACCCTGGGCCAGACTGGTACCAGGCCACAGAACATTTGCTATTAGGCCGCAAGAAAACAATTATGTGGCAAAGAAAACCGAATAATAACCATATAACTTATAGGCTATTACAGGCCATTTTTTGCAGGAAATACCTTTCATCATAGAAATAAGTAAAAGTAAATACAAGTCAAAGCATACTGTGATTATCGTAGAAAAGGTTTCGGCTCCCATCCGGAAGTCATTCTCCATTGAGAATGACTTCCGGATGGGAGCCGAAACGTCTTGATTCTGAAAACAGTGTCAGATGACTACGACTGAAACCTTTTCTACGATAGAACACTCCTGGACGAATGAGGGACTACACCGTCCCATACTGTGATTAGTAATCAGAATCCTCATCACAGCAAATGAAAGACAGTGGCATGGAGAGTCAGAATACATAGTCAATACATGTACGAGGGTGGATTCTGAAGTCTACAGGGCTGATTCAGAGAGAGGATTTATGCACATTGGCTCCTTTTTAACTCTTCCACTTCAAATATTGCAGAACTTATTTAAAGATCTGCATTGGCGGAATACATTCCATATTAAAGTCGCATCCAACACTTTCAGCATGGTAAGGTTTTTTTTTGTTCAATACAGTTTTGGAAGGTTATGTGTATCATTTATCCATCCATCCATTTTCTACCGCTTGGTCCCCGTTAGGGGGTCGCGGGTGACTGGAGCCTATCCCAGTGACTTCGGGCCTTAGGCAGGGCACACCCTGGACAGTGGCCAACTCGTCGCAGGGCGAACACAGACACAGACAAGGACAGACAACCATTCACTCACACATTCATTCAATACGGGCAATTTAGAGTTATCAATTAACCTACACATGCATGTCTTTGGACGGTGGGAGGAAGCCGGAGAACCCGGAGAGAACCCACGGTAACACGGGGAGGACATGCAGACTCCACCCAGAGAGATTGTGTGATGTTGGTCCGGTCCGGGAATCGAACCCACGAACCCACGATCTCCTTATTGGGAGGCAGGAGCTGTAGCCGCTCTGCCACCGTGCACCCCTGTGTATCATTTAATCATCAATAATACAATCATCAATCAAACATTGCCTCGCCTCAGCACTGCATACATTTTTACATTCCATGCTGGGCTGTATTTAAAGGAGAAGCTGCTGAACTGATTTAAGGCACAAAAGCTGGTTGCTTTGCAACACAAACCATGTGGGCAGTACCATCCCTACACCCTCTTCATCATTGGAAGTAGTGGAATGTATGGCAAATGTCTCAAGTTTGATATAGAGACATTTACTAGGGTTAAGATATACCGATTCACATCTGTGCACCGGCATAAAAGTTCAAGATGCACTTGCGCTGATTAAAAAAGTGTGCACTTGTTACAGAGTACAGTCTAGACCTTCTCTATAGGAAAAGTGCAATGAGATAACTTCTGTTATGAATTGGCACTATAGAAATAAAATTGAATTGAATTAAATTGAATTACAATTTAGGATGAGTGATTGATTTGTTTATTTTGAGTTACTTGGGCTTACAAGACATTGGATAACAACAACAACCAGGATGGCCACATGATCAATCACAACATACAGTTCTACAAATTCAACTTGTCAAAACATTCACTTTCCATAACAAATAAGGTCTTATTATGATATAGTTTTCTCTGTCGTTTCCATGCATTTTCTATAAATCTTGCTAAAGCAAAAACCTCCTCATTAAAGAGCCAACATATTACTGTACCTTCCAACAAACAAAACAAATCAGGGTTCCTCAACTTCCTTTGTTTCATACAAATGATTCCTCAAGTCGCTGTACATGGGGCAATGGAATACAAAATGAAATTCATCCTCAACAACACTAAGAAACACATAAACACTGCTCTTCAGTAATACCTTTATATCTGCCTACCTCAATTGCCAGAGGCGAGGTACCAGTTTGTAACTGAGCACACAGGGACCGCTGCCCTTTCCGTAAATGTAACTGTATGGCTCAGTGTAGTAATCCTCTTTGATTTGAACATAGTTTCTGAGCTTTGGCTTATTCCAAATCTCATCCTTCCATTGTTCCTTACGTACCTCATGGGATGAACTCAAGATGTATCATTTCATCTTTAAAATCAGATTTATTTATATACAATTATTAGTAAAGGCCTTATGCCTTTATTATTTAGAAATGTGACCAATAATTTGCTATCAATAATTTTACATTTAGATTGATTCCTCCTTTCTAAACTGTTTCTCAAGCGCGCTCTCTCATTTCCACTGCTGTCCAAATTCCTCCAAATCAAATGTTTGGCAACACTGGATTTTTCAAGAGAGACGGACAACTTGACAAGACGCCCTAACCCTTTGCTACTAAGTACACTGGCAGCACGATCTTAAAAACTCACCTGAAGCGGTGACATGGTGTGAGTGTGGAGATGTCTGCCTCCCCCTCGGATTCAGCCCTAGCTAGCCCCAGCGGTACCGCTAGCATGACTGGTGAGCAAGTATTGCAGCTTCCTTAAATTGTTTGATTGTTAAATGTGTGAGATGTTATACAAGTGTAACTGGAGACAGAGAACAGGAAAGAAGAACTGATTTAAGGCAAGGTCTGGGCCCGTTAGCCTAAATGAGATGCTTACTGAGTTGCAGTACTAGAGAAAAAAGTGAAGTAAAAATGGCACTTTTTTAGAACCATAGAAATAAAATCAAACTCTCTGTACCATATTGAATTGCATAACATCATATTATTTTGCCTCATGTTGAATCGCGTCAAATAACATCGTATCGCATTGAATTGTGTTGTGTTGAATCAAATTGTGTCAAATCACACTGCATCGCTATAGAGGTGAATCATATTGTACCGCCTTGGTAGTTGTTTCATATGTATCTTTAATGTGTCGGATCGCTGGCAATGCATCAAGATGCGTATCGCATCGGCCTCAGATGTACATCCCTAACATTTACCGATGTAAAAAATAATGAGCTAATTCTTAGTTAAAATAGATTATAAAAAACAATTTATCTGCCCTTCGTGCTGAAATTGGTTTTTAAAACTTCCTTGAAATAAGGCCATTTACAGTGCATACATGTATGCATGTATGGTGTGCAGCATCAGCTCTCACTCTCCTTCACTCCTCCCTCTGAGTTGATCAAGAGCTCAGAGACGGGCTGGCTTCTCTCTGTTTTTCCCTAGCAACTACAATTCAACAGAGAATTTTCCTATCAAATCTGGGCTTCATGCTTTTTCGGGGCCGGGTCATAAATAAGTTAGTCCAGACTCTGCATATGAGTGAACTAATGCAAAAAGACGACAGACTGGTGGGTTCTGTCAGGGTCTAGGAGGAGAGGAGCAACATCAGGTCAGTCAACTGTCTCCATGAAGTGTGCATCCCATCATACTCGTCGTGCTCGAGGTGACACAGACGTCAAGGGAGATATTCACTAAGCCAAACAAAAGGTTTTTCAAATTGACTCATTTATAAAGCATTAGTAAACAATTTATTAACCATTAATGAAGCCATTATAAGCATTTTATCAAGAGTTTCTTGTTAGAAAACTGTGCCTCTTCGCTCAAGAAGAGGACCATCCATGTGCTAAGGATGTACTTCTGTACTTAACATGTTGAACTCTTCATGGTCAACATAATGTTTAACATTTTGTTGGAGTGCCCAGGACAGTACTCAGAAATACACTGGGCCAGATTTACCAAGAAAATATTGTTAGGCAATCTTCATGTATTCGGACAGCAGCTCGTGGACTGTACCTGGGACGACCTCCAGATGCATTCTGCCAGTGAGGGAGAGCTCATGGGCACAGTTCAGCAGTGGGATTTCTTTGAAATTACTAAGGTCAAAGAAAAAACTAAGAAAAAACTGGCTATTACGAGATGAAAATGAGATGAAGTGAGCAGCAGCTAAGAGTGGTGCAGGTGTGCGTGGAGATGGGGTTGATATGGATGATAATATTGAGATAAATGCAGCCACATGCTGAGGTAAATGCAACGTTTTTCAAACAAAAGAAAGAAAAGTTTAGCTACAGCCTGTAGTGATTTTACAGTTCATTGATGGTCAAATTCAAATTCAAATTTTATGAACACAAACCAAAATTCCCTGTCCACTGTTTGTTTCTGTCACAGTAAAAGGTTATTGTGCTCATTAATAATAGTCCAAATGCTTCATTTTTGTTTCTAATAATTGTTTTTTAGTTATATAGAAGCCTATATTTAATGCACATTTCTTTTCCCCACTACAACCTCCCTTGTGGCTTGTGTAAATCTCATCTGCGCAATGTTAACACTTCCATTCCAGAGGTAGAGAATTTTCCCTGCAAACCTGACCGTCGCAAATTGCCTTTAGTAAATCCAGTGGAACACATAATCAACCTCTGTTAACATGTCTCCTCGCATTATTTGCGCAATCCTCCCTTGAATGCATATGCAGTGAGGAGAGAGACGCACACTGTAAGCACCCAAACTGTGACTCCATCCTGCTGTGACTGTGTGAATTTACTTATCATTATTATTCCATCCACTACTGTGCTGTCTTCAAGAGACATCACAAAGTCTGAAAGTACAATGGTCCAGTTCCTCAAGTCAGGAACTGGAGTGTAATCTTTCACTAAGCTCTTTCATTTTGGTCTATGTTGCTTATTTTATATATTTGATAATAAAATAGAATCACACTCAGTGGTGAAAATGTATTTTGTAGATCACAGGCAAAATATTTTTACAACAGTTTTGGCCTTCCTTGACATTTCAAGTCAAACTGTGATTTTTTAAACACATAGCTGACATCAAGCCAACACTGTAAATGCCACACTGCATAATGTCATAATTCTCAAAATGCACTTAAAGGAGCTGTAAGCAACTACCGCCAATTCATAACAGAAGTTATCTCATTGCACTTTTCTTATAGAACAGGTCTAGACCGTACTCTTTATATTATTTACAGAGACCCAACAAATCTGACCATGAGTGAGCATTGGGCAACAGTGGCAAGAAAAAACTTCCTTTTAACAGGCAGAAACCTTGGACAGAACCAGACTCAATGGTGGGCGTACTAGGTTTTAAAAGAGAGAGTGAGAGGTTTGGGGGGAGGGATGGACACAATGCAAATACCACCTAGAATTTTTATTTTAAATAATAATAATGTAACTGTAGTGGCAATATTAAGAAATTAATAATAATAATAATAGGAATGACAGCTATAGGAAAAATAATGACAGTATTAGTAACAGAGCCAATAACAACAACTGTAGTAGCAGTTGTCGAGCACAGGGGCAGCAAGTGGCCCACAACCACAGATGCAGTCTCTGCAGCTCCAGAGGTAGAAATACCTGCTGAAAGCGACAGAAGGAGAGAGGAGAGAAACAAAAAAGCACAAAACTACGGAGAGAGAAGATGACGAGTTAGTAACATGCAGTTACGGGATAAAAATGCATACAGATGGAGAGCGAGAGAAGGGGAGCGGAAAGAGGTGCATCATGGGAAGTCTCCCGACAGTCTAGGCCTATAGCAACATAATTAAGGGATGGTTCAGGGCTCACCCAAGCCAGCCCTAACTATAAGCTTCATCAAAGACGAAAGTCTTAAGCCTACTCTTAAATGTGGAGATGGTGTCTGCCTCCCGAACCCAAATTGGGATCTGACTCCAGAGGAGAGGAGCATGATAACTGATAGCTCTGGCTCCCACTCAACTTTTGGAGACTCTAGGATTTAACCCTGCATTCTGGGAGTCGGGTAATATGGTATTATGAGATATTTAAGATATGATGGTGCCTGACCATTAAGAGCTTTGTAGGTGAGGAGAAGGATTTTAAATTATATTCTGGATTTTACAGGGAGCCAGTGCAGAGAAGCTAATATTGGAAAAATATGATCTCTTTTCCTAGTTCTTGTCAGTACACGTGCCACAACATTCTGGATCAACTGGAGAGTCTTAAGAGACTTATTTGGGCAGCCTGATAATAAGGAATTGCAATAATCCAACCTAGAAGTAACGAATGCATGCACTAGTTTTTCGGCATCATTTTGAGACAGGATGTGCCTGATTTTTGCAACATTGCGTAGGTGTAAAAAGGCAGTCCTTGAAGTTTGTTTCATGTGGGAGTTAAAGGATAAATCCTGATCAAAGATAACTCAGAGGTTCCTTACAATGGTGCTGGAGGCCAGAGTAATGCCATCAAGAGTAACAATATCTTTAGATAATGTGTCTCGGAGGTGTTTGGGGCCAAGTACAATAACTTCAGTTTTGTCTGAGTTTAACATTAGAAAATTGCATGTCATCCAGGTCTTTATGTCCTTAAGGCATGCTTGAAGTTGAGCTAACCAGTTAGTTTCATCTGGCTTGATCGAAAGATATAATTGGGTATCATCCACATAACAATGAAAGTTTATGGAGTGTTTCTTAATAATATTGCCTAGAGGAAGCATATTGTATGGCGAATAGAATCGGTCCAAGCACAGAACCTTGTGGAACTCCGTGACTCCGTAACTTGGGCGTGCATGGAAGACTCACCATTAACATGTACAAAATGGCTAAAACCCCTGGATCAAGAGTGGGCTTTTTAAGAAGCGGTTGAATTAATCGTCTAAGTTAGTTGAAGGTCGATAGGAGCAAAGCAGTCAAAATATATATCAGACTTTACAGTTGTTTCTAAGGTTCCTGTGTTTGAAGATAAGTTGGTTCCCGTTGGATACCAGGCAGGACTTGATGAATTTTTTCTCTAATAGTTAACATTTTATTATTGAAGAAACTCATGAAGTCGTCACTACTGAGGGCTAGAGGAATACATGGCTCAATAGAGCTATGTCAGCCTGGCTACAATGCTGAAAAGAAACCTGGGGTTGTTTTTATTTTCCTCTATTAATGATGAGTAGAAAGCTGCTCTGGAATTACGGAGTGCCTTCCTATATGTTTTAAGACTATCTTGCCAGACTTAACAAGATTATTCCAGGTTGTTGGAACGCAATTTCCTTTCAAGTTTTCATTTGCGGGTTTTGGGGTTATACCATGGAGCTAACCTTTGTTTTATTATCTTTTTTTTTAGAGGAGCAATAGAATCGAGTGCCGTTCGCAGTGAGCCTGCAGCACTATCGACTAGATGGTCAGTTTGGGAGGGACTGCGATTTGCATTGCAGTCCTCTGTTATATTGAGACATAGTGTTGAATTAAATGCAGATGGGATCGCTTCCTTGAATCTAGCCACAGCAATATCAGATAGACATCTAGAGTTTTTGCCTAGTGGCGTGTAGTCCAGTAACAGCAGTTCAAAAGTTATTAAATAATGGTCCGATAAAGAAGGATTCTGACTATTAAATGTTCAATTTCAATGCTATATACCAGAACAAGGTTGAGGGTGTGGTTAAAACAGTGAGTGGGTGCATGTACACTCTGACATAAGCCAATCGAATCTAATAATGAGATAAATGCAGTACTAAGGCTATCATTTTCAACGTCCACATGAATATTGAAATCACCTACAATAAATACTAATGATAAAAACTCTGAGAATTCAGATAAAAATTCAGATTAAGGACCAGGAGCATGGTACACTATAACAAATAGAATTGGCTGTTGTGTTTTCCAGGTTGGGTGTGAAAGACTAAGAACAAGGCTTTCAAATGAGTTATAATTTGGTTTAGGGTTGATAAATGGGCTTGAGTCGAAGATGGCTGCAACTCCACCTCCTTGGCCGGTACCTCGAGGAATATGAGTATTAATATGACTGGGCGGAGTGTATTAATTTAGGCTAACATATTCTTCATGACCCAGCCAGGTTTCAGTAAGACAATATAAGTCAATATGATACTCTGATATTAAATCGTTCACTAGTATAGCTTAAGAGTTCACTTTTGATTCTCCTATTTTGTTGTGCTATTTCAACGTTTTTGTTTAGGTTTTTATGTATAACTCCTCTTCTGTTAACTTTTGGTTTTATTAATTTCTCTGGGCCCAGAGAAAACTACGGAGTCTGACATTGTCTTTGCATATGTACACACCGACTCAACATTAACTTTAATGACCTCTAATTGGCGTAATCAGTAGTCGTTACCGCCGACGTGAATAACAAGCCCGCTCTGGCCCCAGGAATACACTTGACTATGGTCGCTGGTGTTGTTAACTTCACATTTCTCAAAATGGAGCTGCCAATAATCAGAGTTGGTTTCTCAGCGGGTGTGTCTCTGAGGGGGGAGAACTTGTTAGAAACGTGAACAGGTTGGTGGTGAACCGTGGGCTTCTGCTTAGGGCTAACTTACCAAAACCATTTTTATTAGTCTTTCCACTGTTCCATCAATCAACAACTCTGGTTTGGTTGAAATAAACCCCTAATTCACTGAAATATTCTGGCTCTACACCTCAACCGGCAGCCGCAAAACAGGCTGCTATGGCTGCTGGAGACAAATGCGCCAGTGTCTGAAAACATTATGGAAAGGATCTCTACAGAGATAGAATGCAACCGCAAGGGGGCACAAGCCAGTGTCTTCTTGTGCCAGTCCCAAGTCTGGATAAATGCAGAGGGTTGTGTCAGGAAGGGCATCCGACGTAAAACATGCCAAATTAAAAATGCGAATCGTGACAATGACTTCCATACCGGATCGGTCGGGGCCCGGGTTAACAATGACCGCCACCGATGCCGTTGATCCACAGGGTACCGGTGGAATTTGGACTACTGTTGGTCAAAGACGAAGAAAGAGAGGAGGAAGGTGTGTCCGTAGGCAGAGAGAGAAGAGGAAAGCTAAGAATGTAGGACTGACAGTAGGAACTTTGAATGTTGGGACTATGACAGGGAAGGCTAGAGAGTTGATTGACATGATGCAGAGAAGGAAGGTGGACATACTGTGCGTCCAGGAGACCAGGTGGAAAGGTAGCAAGGCTAGAAGCTTAGGAGCAGGGTTCAAGTTGTTCTACCATGGGTCAGATAGGAAGAGAAATGGAGTAGGAGTTATCCTGAAAGAAGAGTTTGTGAGGAATGTTCTAGAGGTGAAAAGAGTATCAGACAGGTTGATGAGTCTGAAGCTGGAAATTGAAGGGGTGATGTTCAATGTTGTGAGTGGTTATGCCCCACAGGTAGGATGTGAGTTAGAAGAGAAGGAGAAATTCTGGAGTGAGTTAGATGAAGTGATGCAGAGCATCCCCAGATGTGAGAGTGTGGTGATTGGTGCAGATTTCAATGGGCATGTAGGTGAAGGGAACAGAGGTGATGAGAATGTGATGGGCAGGTTTGGTCTTCAGGACAGAAACGCAGAAGGACAGATGGTGGTAGACTTTGCAAAGAGGATGGAAATGGCTGTAGTGAACACTTTCTTCCAGAAGAGGCAGGAACATAGGGTGACATATAACAGTGGAGGTAGAAGCACTCAGGTGGACTACATCTTGTGTAGACGTTGTAATCTGAAAGAGACCAGTGACTGTAAAGTAGTGGTAGGGGAGAGTGTAGCCAGACAACACAGGGTGGTAGTGTAAAATGACTCTGGTGGTGAGGAAGATGAAGAGGACAAAGGCAGAGCAGAGGACGAAGTGGTGGAAGTTGAAAAAGGAAGAATGTTGTGTAGTTTTCAGGGAGGAGCTGAGACAGACTCTGGGTGGTCAGGAAGTGCTCCCAGATGACTGGACCACTACAGCTAATGTGATCAGGGAGACAGGTAGGAGGGTACTCTGTGTGTCATCTGGAAAAAGGAAAGTGGACAAGGAGACTTGGTGGTGGAACGAGGAAGTGCAGGAGTGTATACAGAGAAAGAGGTTAGCTAAGAAGAAGTGGGACACTGAAAGGACTGAAGAGAGTAGACAGGAGTACAGGGAGATGCAGCGTAAGGTGAAGGTAGAGGTGGCAAAGGCCAAACAAAGAGCATATGGAGGACTTGTATGCTAGGTTGGACACTAAAGAGGGAAAGGTGGATTTGTACAGGTTGGCCAGACAAAGAGATAGAGATGGGAAGGATGTGCAGGAGGTTAGGGTGATTAAAGATAAGGATGGGAATGTATTGACAGGTGCCAGGAGTGTGATGGGAAGATGGAAGGAGTACTTTGAAGAGTTGATGAATGAGGAAAATGAAAGGGAACCAAGAGTAGAAGAGGTGACTGGTGTGGAGCAGGAAGTAGCAAAGATTAGCAAGAGTGAAGTGAGGAGGACGTTGAAGAGGATGAAGAGTGGATAGGCAGTTGGTCCTGATGACATACCTGTGGAAGCATGGAAGTGTCTAGGAGAGGTGGCAGTAGAGTTTCTGACTAGTTTGTTTAACAAAATCTTGGAGAGTGAGAGGATGCCCGAGGAATGGAGGAGAAGTGTACTAGTGCCAATTTTTAAGAACAAGGGAGATGTGCAGAGCTGTGGCAACTACAGAGGAATAAAGAGCCATACAATGAAGTTGTGGGAAAGAGTAGTGGAAGCTAGGCTAAGGGCAGAGGTGAGCATTTGTGAGCAGCAATATGGTTTCATGAGTACAACAGATGCAGTATTTGCTTTGAGGATGCTAATAGAGAAGTACAGAGAAGGTCATAGGGAGTTGCATTGTGTCTTCGTAGATTTAGAGAAAGCGTATGACAGGGTGTCGAGAGAGGAGCTGTGGTTTTGTATGAGGAAGTCTGGAGTGGCAGAGAAGTATGTTAGAGTGGTGCAGGACATGTATAAGAGCTGTAAGACCGTGATGAGGTGTGCTGTAGGTGTGACAGAGGAGTTCAAGGTGGAGGTGGGTCTGCATCAAGGATCGGCTCTGAGCCCCTTCTTGTTTGCTCTGGTGATGGACAGGCTGACAGATGAGGTTAGACAGGACTCTCCATGGACTATGATGTTTGCGGATGACATTGTGATTTGTAGTGAGAGCAGGGAGCAGGTGGAGGAAAATCTAGAGAGATGGAGGTCTGCTCTGGAAAACAGAGGAATGAAGCTTAGCCGCAGTAAGACAGAATACATGTGTGTCAATGAGAGGGACCCAGGTGGAACGGTGAGGCTACAGGGAGCAGAGGTGAAGAAGGTGCAGGACTTTAAGTACTCAGGGTCAACGGTTCAGAGCAATGGAGACTGTGGAAAAGAGGTGAAGAGGCGAGTGGAAGCAGGTTGGAACGGGTGGAGAAAAGTGTCAGGTGTGTTGTGTGATAAAAGAGTATCAGCAAGAATGAAAGGAAAGGTGTTCAAGACGGTGGTGAGACCAGCGATGTTGTACAGCTTAGAGACAGTGGCACTGAAGAAAAGACAAGAGGCAGAGCTGGAGGTAGCAGAGCTTAAGATGTTGAAGTTCTCTTTGGGAGTGACGAGGATGGACAGGATCAGGAATGAGTACATCAGAGGGACAGCTCATGTTAGATGTTTCGGAGATAAAGTCAGAGAGGCCAGATTGAGGTGGTCTGGACATGTTCAGAGGAGAGACTGTGAATATATTGGTAGAAGGATGCTGAGGTTGGAGCTGCCAGGCAAGAGGTCTAGAGGAAGACCAAAGAGGAGATTTATGGATGTAGTGAGAGAGGACATGAAGTTAATTGGTGTGAGTGAAGAGGATGCAGAGGACAGGGTTAGATGGAGGCACATGATTCTCTGTGGCGACCCCTGAAAGGGAACAGCTGAAAGGAAAAGAAGATCTCTACAGAGATAGACCTTTTTGTTAAACCGTAAGATTTTTTTTGTTTAGCCAGATGCAACTGTTTTATCTCTCTCACCAGACTCCATTGAAAAAAACAAAATTTTACCTCACAGCTCATCGTTAAACACACTTCATTTAAACTCGACAGAAACAAAAGTCTTTGTAAGTCTTTCCACTATTCCAACAATCACCAACTCTGGTTTGGTCAAAATAAATCTTTAATTCACCCTGTTAGATGAAAAAAAAGTACCGGCCGTTATATCGCACAAACAATTTCGCGCGGGATAACAACCATGGGTGTATAATAAGAACTGGATACAGCGACGCCGCTCAGCCTTGCAGCCATTTTTTTCCAGTGTCCACTTGCAGTATTGCAATGAAAATTTCCCCTGCAGCCCAAAAAGCATTTTCCCCATAGGCCACTATTATAAAAGAGACATCTATACCCCGTGCATATACCCCGGAAGTAAACCCGAAAGCTAGAAAACTTTTTTGGTGTATGCACCAGGTGAGCAATTCTCATTGGAATGAATAGGCGCCATTTTGGGGTCCGGTATCCAGTTCTTATAATACATCCATGATAACAACACAGGCAGAGGGAGTGTGATGTCATTCTCTGCTCAGGACGCCATTACTCCACTATATAGATATTATAAAGTGCACGGTCTAGACCTGCTCTATAGGAAAAGTGCAATGAGATAACTTCTGTTATGAATTGGCGCTATTTAAATAAATAAATTCAATAGCAAATAGTTGTTTACTGCTATATTAATGTTCAGAATCTCATATACTGTTATGGTACATGTGGCTGGACCCAGAAGGAACTCCAGCTGGCAGACCAGTGTGAAGTCATGTGTGGCCTAGAACCAGTGGGGAAACAGGAGATGTAATAACGTAAAACCGGATGGTTTCATGATGATTACCAGACAGAACTAGGGTGACCGGCAACGTACGGTGAGTCACTCGGGCCAAGAGCCTACCATCCAAGGCATTAGCAATGAGGGGCTTCTCCAGGGGTTACAACAGGATTTTATGCTGTGTCACCATCTCTTGGTCCAGGAAACTGTCATCAGCGCCTGAGTCAATGAGAGCTGGTACTGAAAATGACTGGTTCTGGTGACAGATGGTAGCAGTTAATTGCATGTGTGAACAGGATGGGGCTGAAACAGAAGTGCGACTCACTACTACCCCCACAGCTAGTGGTGAGGTTGATACTTTTGGCCGAACTGGACAGGATTCACAGAGATGACCAAGCTGACCGCAGTACATGCAACTTCCCATGTTTCTCCTACAGGTGCGTTCAGCCAGAGAGAGATGAGCTCGGCCGAGTTGCAGGGACTCCTCTGGCAGCGATGTGGTGGGCAGAATGGGGTGATTAGCTGACGGACACTAGTTCCACTGTGGTCTGGTCCAACAACTGTCCTTGGCTGGAGTTCGCTCGCTGAACTCCTGCTGGGTACAGATTAAAGTCAGCTGGGTCCATCTTGGTCAGATCGTTCTGTTATGGTACACGTGGCTGGACCCAAAAGCACGACTAGCACAGAGGGAGTTGAAGTAGGTAGTTTCAGTTTATTGTAACATACAATGAGTAACCAGGAGTGTGGAAGTAATCGCTGTGAGCGGTGGACTGGGTGAAGACAGCAGGCTGGCAAGAGACATATACAGAATGTTTAAGCTACTTTATTTCAATCTTTTTTCTATAATCTATATAAAAAAAACCCTGAGTGATATGTGATTAAACATAAACATTTAAAACAGTGTTGCTAATGTCCATTGCCAACAATAACAGCAATAGGACACAAACAGTTTTCTTTAATGAAAGTTATTCAAAATGATTAAAACATTGTTTACCTCAAGTAAACGTAAAAGAAGTTGTCTTGGGCCAACATTTTGGTCAACACTTTTCTTTTCACAAATGATGATGATGTTTGTGAAAGGAACCCCATACTTCGATGTATGCTGATGAATCAACAGTATACATATCAGCATCTACAGTTCATAAGTTAAATCCTGTTTTAAATGAGGAGTTGAAATCAGCGGTTGGGTGGATAATAATGTATATAAATAAATTAGTTTGAGCTAGCCATGAGAAACTTAAACAAATTTTTGCCTTTTAGTGGTTGTCATTACAATAGCATGGACTACTATAGAACCATTTATTTTCTCAGAGCGTGCCTGTGTATGTCTTGTGTTGTATGTAATGTTATATGTAATGTTATACTTGTGTATTATATGGATATCACATTCTAACTCGTTAAGTGAATGCCGAAAATAGTGTAGCTGTTGTGTGTTGTATTGTCATTGTCATTGTGTAATTGTGAGTTGTGTCTAAGCAGTTTTGATTTGTACTGTCAGGGCCTATATTCTTATATAGACCCCAGGAAGAATAGCTGTTGTGATAGAGCTGCTAATGAGGATCCAAACAAACAAAAAAGCTAACTCGCTAAAATTTAAAAAATAATGATCAAAATAAAAGTGTAAATTTGTCAAAGAAAATCTCAAGAATTTGTAACCTTTTCTAAAAACCCACACAACAAAAGCATGGCATCTTAATCTATTTCACACTTATTATTATCTCAACCAACAACGGCAACCTGCATTCACCAGCACAACCTTCGGGCTGGGAAATTTCACTGTGATTTTTAGAATGCAGCAACACACACAGACACACGCACACACACATTTAAACTCTCCTGGATGAGCCCCCTCAGCCTGGATGCTTACAGTGTGGGTTTCAGTGCTGCCAGCAGCCCTCTATCACGCCTTCAGAGAGCCGTGTTGCCAGCTCCAACTAATCTCAATCCTCCTGCCGGAGTTCCTCTCATTGACTCCCTGTCCGCTGCCAGGCACAACCGAGCAATCTCTCACCTGGAAAAACTCAGCAGGCTGCTTTGGCTCCACCACTGTTTACTCTTCCCTCTCCAGGAGAAAAAAAGACTGAGTTATTGTGCATTTGTGCCGCATCTCAATAACAGGTGTCTTTTTGGTGTGTTAGTGGACATATATTGGCATTCTCCTCGTCTCTCTTTTCCTCTAGGAATATCTGGGGACAATACTGGCTGCCCTATGTCCACTGCTCGGATAGAAGAAAAGAACAATGAAGAAAGGAGTAAAGTGTTTGTTCAAGGCACACAAGGAAAAGAGACCATACAAAAAGATAGATTAAGGGCCCTGTACACTGTAATTTTGACAATGTCACTGTGAGACCAACAAATCCCTATACCTAATGACAGATTAGGTCATTTGCCAATGACTTCCAAAACGGCATATACGACCATTCCCCAAAATGACATATATGACCGTTGGAGAGTACCTTCGTCATCATGGTAACAATAAATACGTGGTTAACGTTGTGAAACGGTCGCAGTTTGGTTAGGTTTAGGCACCAAAACTACACATAAACTATTTTACCATGTAAAATATGCAGTGTCAAAATACATGGACTCTCAGAGTTATTACAACAACAGCTTGAGTATGATGCCCACTAGTGTTAGTGAAAATTTTCGTAGTTAAAAGACGTGGTGTAAGACAATGTCGGTAAGAGGTAATATTAACGTTGTTAATACAATGTGGACATTTGATCATGTTGTATTCCTTGCAACGTCCATAGATTCCAGTAAAATAGCAAAGACTGCAGGTGTTGGGAGTTGGCTAAACCATCTAATGTTAATGTTTCACTAATATTAATTGTCTGTGGCTTATGTTTTTGCATGCAGGCATTTCCAGCGTACTCTGGAAAGCTCCGCCACAAGGAATAACATTATATTAACATTAACTAGAAGACAAACAAATAAAAATTTTATTCTGTTGAATTAGTTACTGCGTAGATGAATGGATGGAAGCGATGAAACGTTAAGCTGATGAGGACACAGTCTAAAAGAAGATGAATCTGACATTTGTCTAACGCCGCAACATGGTCCTCGACCCCCAGCAGTCAAGCAACATACTGTCCGAGGCTTGGTAATTATCTGTCATTATTTGACAGTGTTATAACAATTGAATAGTTTTTTTAGACAGTAGATGGGCATTGTAGTGATACTCTAACAATGAACAACTAGTAGTGAACAACTATTACCTATTAACTTTGGTTGGCTGTGAAATCCTGAAATTGTCACCCAACACCCCTACCCCAGGTTGAACAGGAGTTCTAATGTTTGGAGAAAGTGTATCACGTAAGCTTCTGGAGAGGTGGCCAGGCACATTCAAGAAAAAGATCATCCAACAATGCAGAAAGCTTCCACCCATCAGTGAACTTGAAGAACACCTGTTGGCAGCTGATCCTCCTCAGGATGGCACTCAGTTTAATTGTGCAATATTCTGTGTTAATACTGCTGTGCAATATACTCTTTTCAGTTTAAAATTCCCTATTTATTGATATTTATTCCACTTGGTTAAATGGAAACCACCACTGGCGCACAACGTCATCAGCTCCCTCACAAGAGCAACAGCTTCATCTTCTGTGGCTACTGACTTCAAACAGTCGTCCACATAGAAGTTCTTGAGGACTGTTTGTGTGGCTTCTGGGGTACTCTTTGATGCTGCATCTTCCGCTGTTCTTCTTAATGCATATGACGCACAACTAGGAGAAGATGTAGCACCGAACAAATGTACACACATTCTGTACTCTTCTGCTTCCACATTTAGATTACCACCTGGCCACCAGAGAAAGCGTAGCATATTTGTGTCCGTGTCTGGAATACGCCGATGAGGGTGTTAGTTAAGTCAGGCCCTTGCAACAACTGCTCATTTAGCGACACACCTTGGTAAGTTGCCGCACAGTCAAAGACGACTCTGAGATTCCTCTTTTTTGGATGGTAAACCCCATGGTGTGGAATGAACCATACTCTTCCATCACTGCGAATCAACTGTTCTTCTGGAATTCTTACTGTGTAGCCTTTTTCCAGTATGTTGTCCATAAAAGCCTTGTACTCTTGAAAGAAGTCTGTATTCCTACTGAACTTCCTCTTCAAAGAGTTAAGCCTCTGTTCTGCAATACCACAGTTGCATGGCATCTTCACCTTGTCATCCCTCAAAGTCAACTTGATGCGGAGGTGACCATCCACGAGCTGAGCTGATGTTGTCACTGTATGC
Source organism: Siniperca chuatsi (assembly GCF_020085105.1). NCBI lineage: Eukaryota > Metazoa > Chordata > Actinopteri > Centrarchiformes > Sinipercidae > Siniperca > Siniperca chuatsi. The sequence goes on from NC_058061.1 coordinate 24,114,866, forward strand.
ATGAACTGTTTGTCATGTTGCGACTGTTCTCGTCTGTCGTCACATCTTCTTTCTGGAAAATCTGCATTGTAGTGCTTCATCAGCATGTCTTCAACGCTTATCACAGAAATACGGTTGACAAGGAAACTTTGAATTTTGCCATCATCTGATTCCTTCTCTTGGCATTTGCTGACTGGCCCATTGACGACCCAGCCAAGAGCTGTCTTCACAGCGTATGGCCCGTCGTTCTGGCTATTAATGATCTCCCATGGCTCCATGGCTTTGGATGCGTTGACACCGATGAGCAGACCAACTTCTGCTTCAAGTTTTGGCAGATGGACTCGACTCAGGTAAGACCACTTCTCCAAATCTTTCTTCTGTGGGATGTTGGCCTTTTTTGTAGGTATATCTGGCTGAGTATACACATTGGGAAGCTGAATGTAATCTTGCTCCTCTAAGCCACACCCCTCCAGATCGGTAAGTTCATAGCTATTCACTTTCTGTTCTTGCGGTATAGTACAAAGCAGGAACTCTGTCTTTATGCCCCGCATATTCAACTTCTTTGCCTATTCTTCAGTGCAGAAAGTCGCTGTACTTCCTTGATCCAGGAAAGCATAGGTCTTGATTATCTTTGTGTCTTTCTTGTGTTTTATTTGCACAGGTACGATGGGAAGAATACACTCACTTTTCCTGGCCCCAGTATGGTCACCTTTTCTGCACCCTGCAGACACGAGAGCACTTGTGACTTCGCTCGTGCTTTGTGACCTGTCGTCTGCACTGTTGTTCTTTGATGAAGCATCTGTCTTAACAACATGCAAGACAGCTGGGTGATTGAGTGAACACTCTGGACAAGAGGCCCTTTTTTTACAGTCCTTGGACATATGACCTGCCGTCAAGACACCCAAAACAAAGGCTGTTCGTTTTCAAGAACTGAATTCTTTCTTTCAGAGGCTGTTCTCAAATCTTGTTGCACGCATTCAGTGCATGGTTATTCTGGCAGTAAAGACAGGGACTTTGAAAAACACTTGCTAACTTGGCTGCAAAAGATTTCTTCTCAGGTTGGCTTTTACTGACATTATTTTTGGTAGCAGACACATTGACAGCAAAGCTGCTTCTTTTCGACTCACTTTTTCTAATGATTGGTTGCTTTTTTGAGCTGTTCTGACTGCTTGAAGTGGAGTCCAGGATATCTCCAAATAGCGGGTCATTGGCAACCTTTGCTTGTCGGTACACATATTCCACTAAATCAGGAAATCTTTCTTTCAGTTTGAATGGAAGTTTGGATAAAATGGACTTCATGTTGGTAGGATTGTTCATTTTATCTATGTAGTCCACATCATTCACAGTGTTACAACATCCAACCAAGAACAAAGCAAAGGCATTCAATCCTTTTCTGTCTTCTGGCCTTATCTGAGGCCATTCCATAGCCTTTTTGATATAAGCTGTAGCGATGGTCATTTCATCTCCATAGTGACGATCAAGCAGTTCTCTAGCTTCTTTATAAGCTCTGTCGGGTGCTCGCAGCTCCGAATGAGATCAAGTGGCTCTCCACACGTGAACTGTTCGAGGTAGTACAGCCGGTCCTGATGACTGTCTGTTTTACTGTCGATAGCATGCTCGAATGCCCTTATGAAAGATCTGTAAGTCAGAGGATCTCCTGTAAACGTGGATATGTGTCTTTGTGGGAGTTGAGACACACTCTGTTGTTTAGTGAGCATCTTGGTGACTTCGTTTTGACGCTGTAACACTTCGTGCAGGCTATCTGTAGAAAAATCAGTGTGATCATGATGAGTGTGTGGCATGCTGCTGACAGCATCAAACCTTGATGATGATTTTCTTCTATCTGATCACCAACTTGAGTGGCTGGCTTTGGATTGAATGTAAGGGATGTCTTACCAGCTCCACGACGCACATAATCGTCTACATTGTGTTTTTCTTGTCTATACATCAAGGGTTCATACCTGGGTCCTGAAGGTAGCTCTGACAAATCATGTTTAGATTCATGAGCATCTTCAAATTCTTCGTACACCTTCAGTGTGGCGTCTGAAGCAGCAGGCTCAGTTCCAAGATCCAATTGCTCTTTTCTAATTCTCAAGCGAATTTCTTCCTGTTCTATTGCTTCTCTCTTTTTCATTGCTGCAGCTCTTGCCAACAGTGCTTCACGTTCAGCTAATTCTCAGCATTGCAGAAGTAGTACTGGAAGTGTGGCTTACCACGGAGTTAGCTTTGCCACACTATCATGTGGCATAATATCATCTTCCTCATCTTTTAGGACATCTGCAATCCATTCATTTGTGTCTTCTATAAACTGCTGAAATTCCGAACATCTGTTCTCATAAGCTTCTTGATCCGCTTTCTTATCATTTTCATCTATTAACTCACACAACTCTTCATTAATCCGTTCATACTGTCTTAAGCATCTTTCGAACCGTAGCAATTCTTAATCTTTAATGAAGTTAACATTGTGTTCCTTTTTCTTCAATTTGGCTAAATCATTCTTCTGTTTGGTTATTTGTGCCAACTTTGCCTTGCGTTCTCCTTTCAGCCTGTATAGTTTCTCCTCTACAGCCTTTTCTGTGAGCTTTGGCACCCTCTTTTGGTCAACACACGCTGCACTTTCATCTGCCATGTCATGTCACCTTAAAATCTTCACACAAAACTGTCACAATTCTTAATATTGTCCACAGCTTCTAATCTTCTTATAAACACTCGTTTAAAAGAGTCACTGATGTGCAGGATTTATTTATGTCAAACTCTATGACTTTCAAGATGAAATATCCAGTGAACACTTACTGTCACTTCTGGACGATGGCTAATCGTAGTCCCTCATTCGCCCAGGAGTGTTCCATCGTAGAAAAGGTTTCAGTCGTAGTCATCTGGACACTGTTTTCAGAATCAAGACGTTTCGGCTCCCATCCGGAAGTCATTCTCAATTGTGAAAATGGTCTGAGAACTCCGAATTTTAAGCTACTCTGTGTTGCTTAGGCCCTGCCCTCAGGAAGGAGTCTTCTTGAGTGTCTGCTGTTTACCCTGCCTAGTTTCACCTGAAACTGACCTAATTTTGTTTCTATGATGGCCCAGTAATCAGGCCTATTGTTTTCTGGCTGCACCTCCCTCATCACTGTTAAGTACCTGATTAGCATATGATTGGCTTGACCAAGGTACTAATACACTGTGGTAAACGTTGGGCAGATTGAATCTCAGACCACCATTTCTGTTCAAAGAGGGGTTTTCTTTTTTCACAAAAATAGCTTCTTTGACTCCTCTTTCAAACCAACTCTTCTCTCTACTTAGAATCTTCACCTCACTGTCTTCAAATGTGTGGTTTGTAGCTTTTAGATGCAAATGCACGGCGCTCTACAATCCTGAGTTAGCGTGTCGTCTGTGCTGATAAAGTCTTTTGTGAAGTGGCTGTTTAGTCTGACCTATGTACCGTTCTTTGCAGTTTTCGTCACTGCATTGAATTGAGTAAACTACATTGCTCTGTTTTTGTGTGGGCATCTTGTCCTTAGGATGAACGAGTTTCTGTCTTAAAGTGTTGCCTGGTTTAAAGAAAACAGGAACATCGTGCTGTCTAAAGATCCTTTGTAGTTTTTCAGACAGTCCAGATACATAAGGGATGGAGACACCATTCCTTCTTGGTTCTGTTTCCCTTTTGTCCTGTTTTTTGGCTCTTTTAACTTTGTTGAAAGCCCAAGTAGGATAACCACAGGCTGAGAGAGCATTCTGGACATGCCTTTCCTCTTTCTTCTTACCCTCTGAGTCGGTGGGCACTTCTTGGGTTCTATGTTGTATTGTCCGGATTACACCCAGCTTGTGCTGTAATGGATGGTGTGAGTCAAAGAGCAAGTATTGATCCGTATGTGTTGGTTTCCTGTACACTTCTATCTGGAGCTTTCCGTCCTCTCCTCTGAGTGTAGAACAATCAAGAAAGGCCAGGCCATTCTCTTTGGCATCCTCTCGTGTGAACTTGATGTTGGGGTCCACAGTATTGATATGCTCTGAGAACGCTTCCAAGTCCTGTTTTTTGATCTTCACAAAGGTGTCATCCACGTAGCGGTACCAATGACTTGGTGGTGTGCCCGGGAACGAGGACAATGCCTTCTTCTCAAACTGTTCCATGTACAGGTTGGCCACGATGGGAGAGACTGGAGAGCCCATGGCACAGCCGTGAATCTGTCTGTAGAAGTGTCCCCGGAATTGGAAGTAGGTTGTGTTAAGACAGATGTCTATTTTCACAATTGAGAATGACTTCCGGATGGGAGCCGAAATGTCTTGATTCTCAAAACAGTGTCCAGATGACTACGACTGAAACCTTGAAACCTGAAACCTTGAAACGACTGATACTACTTGTATTATTACATTGTACTATTATACCATACATACTTATCATCAACCGGTAAATCCACTTTTTACTTTACACTTATTTTAATTTGATACTTATATCCACTTTGTACTTAATTTATCTTACCTGTATCATAGTGTATTATATTCTGATTTGCTTAGAACTTTCCCTGTGTGCACTGATGTGATAGTGAGCTGTTGTAACAAAAGAGTTTCCCCTCTGAGATCAATAAAGCATTTCTGATTCTGATTATGAAGTGGATTTAGACTTTGGTAAGCTGTTTGTAAGCATACTATTCTTGTTGTAATGCACTCACAGACTTGTAATATAAAGTGGTGTGAAAAAGTGTTTGCCCCCTTCCTGATTTCATACTTTTTTGCACGTTTGTCACACTTGAATGTTTCAGATCATCAAACAAATTTAAATATTAGTTAAAGATAACAAAAGTAAACACAAAATGCAGTTTTTAAATGAAGGTTGTTATTATTAAGGGAAAACAAAATCCAAACCTGCATGCCCCTGTGTGAAATAGTGATTGCCCCCTAAACCTAATAACTGGTTGGGCCACCCTTAACAGCAACAACTGCAATCAAGCATTTGCGATAACTTGCCATGAGTCTTTTACAGCGCTGTGTAGGAATTTTGGCCCACTCATCTTTGCAGAATTGTTGTCATTCAGCCATATTGGAGGGTTTTCGAGCATGAACTGCCTTTTTTAGGTCATGCCACAGAATCTCAATAGGATTCAGGTCAGGACTTTGACTAGGCCACTCCACTTCTTCAGGCATTCAGGAAGGGGAGCAAACATTTTTACACACCACTGTATCTATATCATGTAGTGATAGGCTCAGTGTTAGGTTCAGCTGTAAAGATTTTTAGAGTGGGAGAGCTTCTTGTGGTCATATAGAACTGCAATCTTTTCTGTATTTTGTAAAAATGCTGCTGACATTGCAGATGCACTGAATGTTGTTTATGGTCCAAAAAATTAAGTATGTTAACATCAAACTTGTGTTGTTATAGGTTGGGAAAGTGACCTCTCAAAAATAATACTATACAAGAAACACTAACATTTATACAACACAGTCCCTAAGTCCCGCATACATAAGATGTGTTGAGTGAAAGTTAAAATAGTTAAAACTAATCCTAATTTATGAGAATTTTTCATTATAATATTACAACCATGTAATTCTATCGTCTTTCCATGTGTTTCTCTTCTCAGACTGGAACAAGCATCCAAGAGCATCTCAGTGCCATCACTACCAGTACTCAACCCTATCTCCTGGCTGTTGGGGTGAGGAAGAATGCAATCCACCAGTTCTTCATCATTCTTGACAAGAATGCCATACCTTGCAGGTCAACCTCTTCTTTTGGAGCGTTTGAGGCACATATTGTATTTGGCACATCATACAACACCATGCTCCACAACATGTACACGTTCATCCAGAACACTGTGTACAATGTTGATGTTGGCAAAGTCAAGAAGAGTCCTTGTGTTGCTTAGGGTGAGGTTGCTTCATTAGTGCTTGCTTCATTAGTGCTTGAAGTTTCTCCTCCATCACGAAGTGATTTGTTTGTCAGTTAACTTGTTCAAATATGCTTGTTAGGCATTTACGATTAGTTCACGGTTACTTACCCGAAAATAAAATCTTCACCTTAAATGTGCTCAGAATGGATGTGGCTGTGTGTTTGGTACTTTTCCTGGTTTTAGGAAACATTTAAATGATAATAAACTCCATCCCTGTGTTTTCTTCTCCCACAGACTCTGCCCTGTGGAGAGAAATTATGATCTTGGCAACTGGGAGCTTCTTGCAGTTAAGCTGGCCCTGGAGGAGTAGCGCCATTGGTTGGAGGGAGCAGACCAGCCTTTCATGGTGTGAACACACAAGAAGCTTGCCTACATCCAGTCGACTAAAGGACTGAACTCCAGGCAAGCCAGGTGGGCCCTGTATTTCGGCAGGTTCAAATGTAACCTTAACCTATTGCCCAGGGTCCCCCAACATTAAGTTTGATGCCCTTTCTCAGCAGTTGACCACTGAGGAGACCAGCTCTAATTCTGAACCCATCCTGCCATCCACCTGTTTTGTCGCGGCCGTTACCTGGGTAATCAAATCATTGGGAAAATGGGCCCAGAACCAATAGGCTGACCCAGGTAACTGTCCCATTAATCGCTTGTTAATGGGACAAGCGCCTTGTAACAGTAAAACAGTTGTTCTTACCATCATAGACTGTTTTTCCAAGTTTGCTCATTTTGTTGCCCTACCCAAACTTCCCTCAGCTAGGGGGGCCACTGAACTCTTGGTGGAACATGTTTTCCACTTTCATGGACTGCCTTCTGACATCATGTCGGACAGAGGCCCACAGTTTACCTCTCAGGTGTGGAGGGCTTTCTGTTCCACCCTGGGAGCCTTCACCAGCCTTTCCTCTGGATATCATCTGCAAACTAATGGCCAGACCGAGAGAGCCAACCAAGTGGTGGAGACCATGCTTCGCTGTGTCACCTCCTCCAATCCTTCTTCTTGAAGTTCCCTGGAGTACGCTCACAAAACCTTGCCCAACGCCTCCTCTGGTATGTCTCCTTTTCTCTGTGTTCTTGGTTATTAACCTCCCTTGTTCCCTTCTCAAAAGCAGGAGCTGGCGGTTCCCTCAGTACAGGCCGATCTGGAGGCAAGCCAGGATATCTCTGCTTCGCTCATCCACTGGGATGCAGAGACAGGCTAATTGGGGTCAAAAGGTATGGCTCAGCTCCAAGAACCTCCCAGTTAAGGTTGAATCCAAGAAACTGTCTCCACATTGTATTGGTCCATTTGAAATGGAATCCATTATCAACCCTTGTGCTGTTTGCCTTAAGCTCCCTGCGCATCCACCCTACTTTTCATGTTTCTCAGATTAAGCCTGTCTCTTCCAGTCCTCTGTGTCCTCCCAAGCTTCCCCTCCTCAGCCAGGATGGTGGACAATGAGCCTGTCTACATGGTCTGGTGGCTAATGGATGTGCACCACCATGACTGTGGGTTGTACCTGGTTTATTGGGAGGGTTACGGCCCGGAGAAGCATTCATGGGTCCCACGCCGCCACATCATGGACTGGTCTCTTATCTGGGATTTTCATTGGCTTCTTCCAGACAAGCCCAGACAGGCACCCATTGAGAGGGGGTACTGTCATGCCCTCTGTTTCCTCCTAGCCAGGAGTCACTCTCTCACTCTCTGTGTTGTGTGTCTGTGCTTGATTACAGGAGTGGAATCAGTTGTGTGTGGGTGTCGGCTGGCAGGTGGCCAATCATCTCCAATCTACTCTGCTTCAAATACTGGGCTTCAACTCCACCACGCCTCCAGATTGTAGACTCAACTACCCAGTTAGTCTCGCTCAAGCCTTTTGTTATCTGTTGCCTTGTATAAGCTAAATACTAACCCTTGTTTCTTGTGCCTTCAATTACTCCCTGCCTGGACCTGACTCCCACTTCATTCCCACTCCTGCAAGCCCTGGACTCTGAACATACTTCCTGGATCTCTGGATTTGTTCTGCCTGGCATCTCTGCCCGCTCCACCGCCTTGCTTCTGTGGCTCTCGGCTCAACCCCTGGCTCTCCCCAACTCAGACTCTGCTAGTATTGTGTCTAATAAAATTGTCTTTTGCACCAGCTTTCTGCCTCAGTGTTCTGTGTTTGGGTTCAGTATTTCAGGTTCCTGCTTAACAAATTTAAGCAGTGTAGGAGAGGCGGTGACAGCTAATGAAGATGAGACAGCCACAACATCTGAACTGTTGAGAAAGTCCAATAAGAGCACTCTAGATGTGTGTCTCTGCTGTCGCACAACTCAAGGCAGCTGGATTAAGTCAGTCTAAAAGTGTTTGAGGTTCATAGTCAGGCTAAAGATGCAGCTTTACTTATCCCCACAGGACACAGAAAATAAGAGTAAAATAGAACAATCGTTCCAAAAGTTGAAAAACCCCTTCACACCCTTAAATTCAGAAGGTAAACAAACACTTCACAGAGAAAAGGGGAAATGTTGAACCCACTGAAAAGGTACATGGCACAAGATTTGACAGCCGAAGAAACAAAACTACTGGGACATATGACCAGGTTATTATAACTCATAAGGTCCAAGTGCATGTGTTCCCATTTTGGAAAGACAATTTTTCAAAAACTAAAATTTGCAGACATGGCTAACACGGCAGTGGCGGATGGATATCCACCATTGAGTCTGGTTCTGTCCAAGGTTTCTACCTGTTAAAAGGAAGTTTTTTCTTGCCACTGCTTGCTCATGGGGGGATTTGTTGGGTCTCTGTAAATAATAAATAGTACGTTCTAGACCTGCTCTATAGGAAAAGTGCAATGAGATAACTATTATGAATTGGTGCTATATAAATAAAATATATTGAAAGTTGTACTAAAAACTGTCAAGATGCACACACAGCACTGTCAAACTATACAAACAGATTGTACTCTACCTCATGTATATGGTGTGCAACGCATTTGTTTGTTGAATTCACTTAAGTATTTCAACACAGCCAGCAATTTTTCTGTAGATATAATGCATGATATTTTAGAGGGGGTTGCTCAGTTTGAGGTGAAACTAGTTCAGCAGTACATTCAGGAAAACTTCTTAAATGCTGAACAACTTGCTGGTAGAATACATGCTTTTAAATGTGGTTACAATCAGCAGCAAAAAGGTCCACCAAGAGTAAAATTGTGTGATGGAAGGAAATATGTGTGGTTAAATGTCATACGTCATACATACCTTGGAGCTTATTGCACAATATGCCTTTGCTATTTGGTGATTTAATACAGACAGATGATAAGTCCTGGCATCTTCTCGTTTTGTTTCTACAGATAGTTAACATTGTATTTTCAACAACTGGCTCAAAGAGGGTGCAGAGATTGCAGCCAAATTTGGAGCTGTATTGTCAAATGTGTTTTCTGCCAAGTGGATAAAACATCATGGTACAGAGTACTGCTGTGACTTCATTATCTGTACTGATGTAGCATTTTGAGATGCCTGTCTTGTAAAATCAAGACTATTGCGGTGGAGATAACAGTGTATTGCTCTATGGAAACCATGTGTTTTGATCACCATTACCATACCTAGGCTGGGGTCAGGCTGCATCCAGACAGTGTTGTAAAGGTGGTGCACATAAATGAGCTCTGTTCAAACCATTTAATGTTCAAATTAAGTATGGACCGACAGATTTATCCTTGTATGTTGTTCAATATTGCCATTTTATGAGGACCTAAGATCAATGTTTTAAAAGTGGTTTTGTATTCTCCATGATTTGATATTTTGGCCTGAAAGCTGAAAATATAGTTGTTAAATGCATTATTTTGTGGTAAGTCGTGATGTTACTCATGTATGGTGTATATTTTAAAAGGCAATATTGAAGACAAATTTTGTTAGATGTAATTTGACACTACAGAATATTAAATTGTGTAAAATGAACACCCCTGAGATTTATTTTTCACAAATAGTGTCAATTTTTTGTGACATTGTGCAATGTTAATGGGTAGAAAAGGTTTCAGTCGTAGTCATCTGGACACTGTTTTGAGAATCAAGACATTTCGGCTCCCATCCGGAAGTCATTCTCAATTGTGAAAATAGACATCTGTCTTAACACAACCTACTTCCAATTCCGGGGACACTTCTACAGACAGATTCACGGCTGTGCCATGGGCTCTCCAGTCTCTCCCATCGTGGCCAACCTGTACATGGAACAGTTTGAGAAGAAGGCATTGTCCTCGTTCCCGGGCACACCACCAAGTCATTGGTACCGCTACGTGGATGACACCTTTGTGAAGATCAAAAAACAGGACTTGGAAGCGTTCTCAGAGCATATCAATACTGTGGACCCCAACATCAAGTTCACACGAGAGGATGCCAAAGAGAATGGCCTGGCCTTTCTTGATTGTTCTACACTCAGAGGAGAGGACGGAAAGCTCCAGATAGAAGTGTACAGGAAACCAACACATACGGATCAATACTTGCTCTTTGACTCACACCATCCATTACAGCACAAGCTGGGTGTAATCCGACAATACAACATAGAACCCAAGAAGTGCCCACCGACTCAGAGGGTAAGAAGAAAGAGGAAAGGCATGTCCAGAATGCTCTCTCAGCCTGTGGTTATCCTACTTGGGCTTTCAACAAAGTTAAAAGAGCCAAAAAACAGGACAAAAGGGAAACAGAACCAAGAAGGAATGGTGTCTCCATCCCTTATGTATCTGGACTGTCTGAAAAACTACAAAGGATCTTTAGACAGCACGATGTTCCTGTTTTCTTTAAACCAGGCAACACTTTAAGACAGAAACTCGTTCATCCTAAGGACAAGATGCCCACACAAAAACAGAGCAATGTAGTTTACTCAATTCAATGCAGTGACGAAAACTGCAAAGAACGGTACATAGGTCAGACTAAACAGCCACTTCACAAAAGACTTTATCAGCACAGACGACACGCTAACTCAGGATTGTAGAGCGCCGTGCATTTGCATCTAAAAGCTACAAACCACACATTTGAAGACAGTGAGGTGAAGATTCTAAGTAGAGAGAAGAGTTGGTTTGAAAGAGGAGTCAAAGAAGCCATTTTTGTGAAAAAAGAAAACCCCTCTTTGAACAGAAATGGTGGTCTGAGATTCAATCTGCCCAACGTTTACCACAGTGTATTAGCACCTTGGTCACGCCAATCATATGCTAATCAGGTACTTACAGTTTTTCCTCAATAGATTTGGTACATTTCTCCAAACTCAGGTAACAGCTCTCAAAACAGTTAACACAGTGATCAGTACACTTTGTAATTGTCCTAAACAGATAGTAAATTCTCCTTCATTTCAAACAAATCACATATCAAAAGCATCATTTTCTCAAAACACTGTGCACAAAAATCCCAAATTTTATCACAGCAGTTCATACAGCCAACCAAATCTTTAATATATCAGGAAAAACATTTGTAACTTTTTCATTGTTCTTCACAAAGATCACAAGCATTTTTGTACCATTTTCAAAACACAACAAATAAAACTCTGTGAATTGTAAAATAGTCAGTTGCACACCTTGCATCTTCAATTAACGCCAAATTGTTATCTGATGCGTTAGTAATCCACTCAACACAGAAAAAGCCAATTTCCTAATTGTTCACACAGCTGTCTTACGTAATTACAACAACTATAAAAGGGGAAGAGAAGAAGACCAAAGAAGACAAATGAGGAGATACAGTAAGACAAAAAAAAGAAGTACGAGCAGTGGAAACAGAAGAGGTTTAAGAGTGAGAGGTGGTGGCCAGGGTAGAGGGAGAAGAGGAAGAGGAAGAGGAGATAGAGAAAGAGGAGATAGAGAAAGAAGAGCTGAAGATGTAGGAGGAAGAGCGAGAAGAGCTGAGGATGTAGGAAGAGGAGAAGAGATTGAAGAGATGGATAGATTGGAGGGAAATGGTATAGTGGAAAGAGAAAATATAAGAAGAGGTGGACAGGGAGGAAGAGGAGGGCAAAGAGGAAGAGGAAGCCAAGGTGTAAGAGGAGGGAGGAGAGGTTGAATGAGGGTAGGGTACACGCGTGTTTCAAATGAAATGACAGCCACACTTATTGACCATGTCATAAATCATGGTCTCTCACTGAGAAAAGCTCGCCAGAGAGTTCAGCCCAGTATAAACAGATCCACAGTGGCTTCAATTATCCGTACATTTCAGAGGGAAAACCGGTAAGTAACTATATCATTCTACTTTTACAATGAGAGTCCATGTAGTCTTGTTTGACATAGGTCTAGATCTCTACAGTAAATTTTCCTGCTTGTCCAAACCTTTTTCAGAATTGAAGTTAGAGAACATTCAGGTGGACGAACAAGACTTTTTTCAGTTGAACAAGACCATGCCATTGTTGACATGGTGTTCCAGAACAACACCCTCCGCCTCAAAGAAATTCAGCAAAGAATAACACAGGACAATCAACTGTCCCACAATATCCACCAATGCAGTCTCTCCACAATTGACCGTGTTCTAAGAAGAAATGCTATCCGAATGAAGCAAGTATACAAAGTGCCCTTTGAGAGGAACTCCGTTAGAGTGAAGGAGTTGCGATTCCAGTTTGTTCAAGTATGTGCAACCCAATTACTGCAATTTTACTGTCAACTCAAAAATATATTTTTCCTGAATTTTAAGTTTGTGTCCATAAACTATTCCATGCTACTATATGTGAAAAGATTTAGGCATATCTATGTATACTGCTGCTTCAAAGTGTGAACTCAAACTTCAGCAACAATTTCACAGTAGTATTGACTGCAATCAATGCCATTACTGTAAAACACAAATTTACTATATTTTACCTTGTGTTCTTTTTACTCTAGAGAATCTTGGAGTTGGATAGCAGTGCAACTCATTATGAGTACCTGTATATTGATGAAGCAGGCTTCAATCTTCAAAAAAAAAGAAGAGGGAGAAATGTGATTGGCCATCGTGATACAGTCAATGTCCCTGGACAACAAGGAGGCAACATCACTCTCTGTGCAGCCATTTCTACAACTGGTGTTGTGGCACACAATGCTGTCTTGGGACCATACATCACAGCAAGGCTCCTACATTTTTTAAACCTCCTCAATGAAATCCTCTTTCCGCAGGGTGATCAGGAGCAAATGGTGCGGAATTTTGTAGTTGTTTGGGACAATGTCCAATTCCACCATTCAGCACTAGTGCGAGAGTGGTTTGAGAATCACCCACAATTCAGGATGGTGTTTCTTCCACCATATTCTCCTTTTCTGAATCCAATTGAGGAATTCTTCTCCTCTTGGAGATGGAAAGTACATGATCGCAACCCTTACAACCAAGTAAGTCTTCTTCAAGCGATGGAAGAGGCCTGGGTAGATATTGGGGCACAAGCATGTCAAGGATGGATACAGCATTCAAGGCGTTTTTTTCCCACGATGCATGACTCGTGGAAATATTTTCTGTGATGTTAATGAAATTCTCTGGCCAGATGTAATTGAGAGGCATGATCAATAAAATAATTGATTCAATGAATGCAGTACATTTATCACTTTATTTATTATTTACCTATGTACTTATTTGCTATAAATATATAAATATTGTGTGTGTGGGTTGACAACTTATTGTTATACACCTGAACTCCTCATTAAAGAACTTAATGAAAAACATGTATTTTCATTTATTTCTTTGTGTATCTTCAGCTGAATTTGTTATAAAATCAACAGAGAACACACTTTTAGTTTTGATGTTAATATTGAATTTTAATAAATGCACTACTAGAATAAAATGCTGTGTTTCATTGTGCAGTGAATACTTAACGGTTTCGCTAGTATAAGAGTGTGTTTAGTTTGCTGTGTTAACTGTTTTGAGAGCTGTTACCTGAGTTTGAAGAAATGTACCAAATCGATTGAGAGAAAAACTGTAACAGTGATGAGGGAGGTGCAGCCAGAAAACAATAGGCCTGATTACTGATTACTGGGCCATCATGGAAACAGTTAGGTCAGTTTCAGGTGAAACTAGCTAGATTAATCAACAGATACTCAGACTCCTTCCTGAGGGCAGGGCTCATGTAACACAGAGAAGCTTAAATTTCTGAGTTCCCGGTCCATTTTTTCACAATTGAGAATGACGTCCGGATGGGAGCCAAAACGTCTTGATTCTGAAAACAGTGTCCAGATGACTACAACTGAAACCTTTTCTACGATAGAACACTCCTGGACGAATGAGGGACTACACCGTCAATGTTAATGGGTGTTAGAGAAACATTTTCAGAGCTGGTTTTTCACTGCAAGAGTAAATTATCAACATAGTAGTGAGTAACATTGACACTTATCAGTTATTTGACCCTCCAGCATTAACTTTTAATAACGCAATGCTGTTAGTGAACATTGGAATTGAACTTAAAGTTGACTTGTTATCACAGAAGAGTAAATTATCAAGACTAATGAATATTTACACTCTCCAGAGTTATTTCACCTGTAGTGTTAAGTTTAAATAACCCTATACAGTGTATGAGTGTTATTTACTCTATTTATAGTTAATTTAACTCTAAAATTTAAAACACCAGGGTAAGAGTCAATTTAACACCCAATTCTGAGTTGGACCAAATAACTACTCTGGAATAGTGTTAAATTTCATTCAAGTGTTACTTTAACACTGCAAAATGCACTGTGTACTTTGTTAGGTTTAGGCACCTGTCATGAAAATGATCTAATAATGCACTCAGGACACAAAGCACAGAAAGGTTGAAGTATATAAAATATATATTTAATTAATTACAAGGAGATCACCAGGTCTTACCCCATCAGTTCCACGCTTTACATTCAATGGAAGGAGGCAAAGTCTTTCTGATAATGTAATGTCCAATGGCTCACGTGGCCTCATGTGGTTTCACTCAAACACATCTCCCCATCATGGGGGCCCTAAGATAAACATTCCGAGTTAAAGGCAGGAACAGAGAAAAGTATAGGATACTCACAATAGTTACTAAAAACTAAAATTAAATGAATAAATGATAAACATAATGAGTAATACTAAATTCTTTCACACACCAAAACTACTTGGTGAGGTTTATGAAAAGATCATGGATTGGGTTAAAAGTAAGTCATGTGACTTAACTTATGTTGACTTTTGGTTTCACACAGGACACGAACAGTGGTCTCCTGGGTGAAAGCCCTGTGTTTGACCCATCCAACCAGCCCGGCCTCCTCCCTATGCAGACTTTGTCGCTCTTTATACTACCTCACCCGACATCCTCTTTTGTCACTAGAGGTCGCCTCCTAACAATAAACGTAAATATGGGTCGTAATAAGTGCTTGGATGACACATACGGCCGTATTTTTTGGAGAGGAGGGCCTGGTGAGACACATCCACAGACAGCTGATTCAGAGCTTTGGGGACCAAAAACAGCATGTGTCAAAATTCTGACAGTGTCAGAAATTTAGAAGCAAATTCTCATAATGTAATTGCTGCTACAACCCATGTCTACAAACTAACCAATCAGAATACGAAATTAAATGACGAAGAATACACTGGCTGACAATGGCATTTTAAGCACTCATAGACATAAGTACGTAGATACTACATTGGTGTACCGTATATATCTATCCTAAGCACCATTTTTAGTAAAAAAAATAAATAAATAAAAAGTGCCAGGTGTCAGCGCTCTATGGTCAAAGTTGTTTTGTTTTTTTTTATCCCATGTCTCAGCCAAGGGCGTAGGTCTGGTTTAAAATTGATTACTGTGATTTCCATAATATTGATAATGCAACAAATAAATTGAAATGCTGTGTAAATTGTTGTATTATTACTGCACTAACTAATGATATAAAATGTGAACATTTTTACTGTCACTATAAAAAAATAGAGTAATTTTTTTACCTGACAAACACCCAGAGGAGAAGGCAGGGCTTTTTCAAATCTGAGTAGCGCCCAGTCTTCTTCTCTGGCTGCATATGGCCCCAAGAAACTCTAATAACTTGAGATTTTTATGGTCAATATATAATGAATGACAAAGTGTTACTATTGACAGATAAATGTTGTCAGTGTTCGGATACTAGGGGAACTTTATTTAGAAAAATATAACTTGCTGTGATCTAATGTCCACCATAGAATAAAACACTTAATGAAAAAAAATATAATATAAATATTTTCTTAACATCTAATATGGTGAGAAAGTTCTGCTTGTTTTTGTCCCATAAAAACACCAAAAACAACAATGTTAATTTGGCTCTCTATATTTGTCTCTCAATACTTTCTGACTGTTCATCCCTGTCTGTGGCAGCTCCAAGTCCATTGGTTATTACTGAAGATGCAAATCTTAAATGGAGCACAAAGATATAGGTTTTATTTTCAGTAATTTTTCAGTAAATTTCCTAAAACAGCTGGACACTGTAGGTTTTAGCAACTGTTACTCAAACAAGTGGAAATAGTGCATTTGTTAGGCACTATTTTCAGTGGCGGATTAATCCACATTTGGTGCTCCAGTGAGTATTTGGGGCACCAGGACGGTGTATGTGGAATTGCGTCAAAATAAACTACAGTGTGTGTGTTTATGGTAATGAAGGAACGTGTGCAACAGTGCAACAGTGTGGCTCATTTATGTGGTTTTGGACAACAATGGAACTCTATGGCACAGAAGAATATAGTCAGAAGATATGTCATGTATTGAATACACACACAATACGTGTTAGTAAGATACATTCATTGTTTTTGGCTCTTTTTATGGGATTTGATATGAAAAATACAGAATATCACTAGACTCATACCTTAAGTCATCCATTATAGTGCAACATTTTTCTCAAACTACTTTACTTTGAAAAGTCACAACAACACCTCAGTGATTTGACAGAAAAACAAAAAAAGGCTTATCCCATAATGTGTCAAGGAACCAATGTTTCTTTTCTCAGCACACTGAGCTGAACTGCCAGACATGCATTATACGTTGACTCAGATGCATACACGAACAGATACAAATACAAAGTGTATGTATTGCATGCACAAACATATACACACACCTCCTCATTAGCTTTTAGGGCAGTTGCCTTCGTCATCAGTTCTGGGTGCACAATAAACTCAGTGGAGCGAGTGCTGTAGAGCTGTAGTCTCTCTCTGTCTGCTGGGCTGTCTCTATTCATTTTCAATTAGCTCAATTAAAACATTAATTATGTGTTTCTTAGATAAAGGGACAAATCAGTGGCTTAGGAGAAGAAAAAAAGAAAAAAATCTTCTGACTCAGCCTATAATACATTATTACTGCTGTAACAGAGTTTGATGGCAACTTGGAGGTGGGATGGGGATTTTACATAATATACTATTCTGGGCTTTCATTTTTTAAGGGGTTCTCCAGCAATTTAGTACTTCACTCCTATAAAGTTTGGGGGTCTCAAGAGACATATAAAAGATAAATCAATAAAATAAAAAATAAAAACAATAGTCAAATTTGAAGCAGGAGACACTGGATCCTACATTTACCATAATGCAACTTGAGACTGTCTCTTTCTTACACCCTCCCTGTGTGTCTATGTCCCCATTGTGTGATGCAGAGTTCCTGTTGTAAATCAGTGGTGAAAATCATGTTTAAAAAAAAAACAAACAAAAATAAAAGTACTCATTATGCAGAATGACCCATTTAAAATAATAATAATAATAATAATAATAATTTTATATATATATATATATATATCAGAAGACCCTTATGGAGTATTTAAAATCAAGGCCAGTTACGTCGCCCGGATTGGCGCTACCGGGGCCCCACCCTGGAGCCAGGCCTGGGGTGGGTGCCCGACGGCGAGCGCCTGGTGGCCGGGCCTTTCCCCACGGGGCCCGGCCGGGCACAGCCCGAAGGAGCGGCGTGGGGCCGTCCTCCCGTGGACCCACCACCCGCAGGAGGATCCGTAGGGGCCGGTGCAGAGATCTGGGCGGCAGTCGAAGGCAGGGGCCGGCGACCAGATCTCCGGACACAGAAACTGGCTCTAGGGACATGGAATGTCACTTCGCTGGGGAAGGAGCCTGAGCTTGTGCGGGAGGTTGAGCGTTACCGGCTAGATATAGTCGGCCTCGCCTCCACGCACAGCCTGGGCTCTGGAACCCGTCTCCTCGAGAGGGGCTGGTCGCTCCATTTCTCTGGCGTTGCCGGCGGGGAGAGGCGGCGGGCTGGTGTGGGCCTGCTCATAGCCCCACAGCTCAGCCGTCACGTGTTGGAGTTTACCCCAGTGAACGAGAGGGTCGCGTCCCTCCGCCTCCGGGTGGGGGACAGGTCTCTCACCGTTGTGGCGGCCTACGGGCCGAACAGCAGTGCAGAGTACCAGGCCTTCTTGGAGTCCCTGGGAGGGGTACTAGATAGTGCACCACCCGGGGACTCCGTTGTTCTACTGGGGGACTTCAACGCCCACGTGGGCAACGACAGTGACACCTGGAGAGGGGTAATCGGAAGGAACGGCCCCTGATCTGAACCCGAGCGGTGTTCAGTTGTTGGACTTCTGTGCTGAGTTACAGTTTGTCCATAACTAACACCATGTTCAAGCACAAGGGTGTCCATCAGTGCACGTGGCACCAGGACACCTAGGCGGAGGTCGATGATCGACTTTGTTGTCGTATCATCTGACCTCCGCCGCGTGTCTTGACACTCGGGTGAAGAGAGGGGCGGAGCTGTCAACCGATCACCACCTGGTGGTGAGTTGGATCCGCTGGCGGGGAGGAAGCCGGACAGACTTGGCAGGCCCAAGCGTATCGTGAGGGTCTGCTGGGAACGTCTGGCGGAGCCCTCTGTCAGCAGGGTCTACAACTCACACCTCCGGGAGAGCTTCTCCCAGATCCCGGGAGGTTGGGGACATTGAGTCCGAGTGGACCATGTTTTCCACCTCCATTGTCGATCGCGGCTCGTAGCTGTGGTCGCAAGGTTTCTGGTGCCTGTCGCGGCGGCAATCCCCGAACACGGTGGTGGACGCCGGAAGTAAGGGATGCCGTCAGGCTGAAGAAGGAGTCTTATCGGGCCTTGTTGGCTCGTGGGACTCCCGAGGCAGCTGACAGGTACCGGCAGGCTAAGCGTGCTGCAGCCCGTGCGGTCACAGAGGCAAAAACTCAGGACTGGGAGAGGTTCGGAGAGGCCATGGAGGAGGACTATCGGTCGGCCTCAAAGAAATTCTGGCAAACCGTCCGACGGCTCAGGAGGGGGAAGCAGTTCTTCACCAACACCTTGTGCGGTGCGGGTGGAGAGCTGTTGACCTCGACTGGGGATGTTGTCGGACGGTGGAAGGAATACTTTGAGGATCTCCTCAATCCCGCTGTCACGTCTTCCGAAGAGGAAGCGGAGGCTGGGGACCGGAGGCGGACTCATCCATCACCCTGGCCGAAGTCACTGAGGTTGTTGGCAAGCTCCTTGGTGGCAAGGCTTCGGGGTGGATGAGATCCGTCCTGAGTATCTTAAGTCTCTGGATGTTGTGGGACTGTCTTGGCTGACACGTCTCTGCAACATCGCGTGGCGGTCTGGGACAGTGCCTCTGGACTGGCAGACCGGGGTGGTGGTCCTCTGTATAAGAAGGGGACCGGAGGGTGTGTTCCAATCACAGAGGGATCACACTTCTCAGCCTCCCGGTAAGGTCTATTCCAGGGTACTGGAGAGGAGAATTCGTCCGATAGTCGAACCTCGGATTCAGGAGGAGCAGAGTGGTTTTCGTCCCGGTCGTGGAACACTGGACCAGCTCTATACTCTCCATCGGGTGCTCGAGGGTTCATGGGAGTTTGCCCAACCAGTCCACATGTGCTTTGTGGATCTGGAGAAGGCATTCGACCGTGTGCCCCGGGCGCTTTGTGGGGAGTGCTCTGGGAGTATGGGGTCCGGGGCCCTTTGCTAAGGGCTGTCCGGTCCCTGTATAACCGGAGCAGGAGCTGTGTTCGCATTGCCGGCAGTAAGTCAGACCTGTTCCCGGTGCATGTTGGACTCCGCCAGGGCTGCCCTTTGTCACCGGTTCTGTTCATAATTTATATGGACAGAATTTCTAGGCGCAGTCAGGGGCGGAGGGTGTCCGGTTTGGGAACCACAGGATCTCATCTCTGCTGTTTGCAGATGATGTCGTTCTGATGGCTTCTTCAAACCAGGACCTGCAGCATGCACTGGGACGGTTTGCAGCCGAGTGTGAAGCAGCTGGGATGAGAATCAGCTCTTCCAAATCTAAGGCCATGGTTCTTGACCGGAAAAAGGTGGTTTGCTCTCTTCGCGTGGGTGGGGAGTCCTTGCCCCAAGTGGAGGAGTTTAAGTATCTCGGGGTCTTGTTCACGAGTGAGGGACGGATGGAGCGTGAGATTGACAGGCGGATCGGTGCAGCGTCTGCAGTGATGCGGGCGCTGTATCGGACCGTTGTGGTAAAGAAGGAGCTGAGTCGAAAGACAAAGCTCTCGATTTACCGGTCAATCTACGCTCCTGCCCTCACCTATGGTCATGAGCTTTGGGTAGTGACCGAAAGGACAAGATCGCGGATACAAGCGGCCGAAATGGGCTTCCTCCGCCCGAGTGGCTGGGCGCTCCCTTAGAGATAGGGTGAGGAGCTCAGTCACACGGGGAGCTCGGAGTAGAGCCGCTGCTCCTCCACGTCGAGAGGAGCCAGCTGAGGTGGCTAGGGCATCTGATCCGGATGCCTCCTGGACGCCTCCCTCGGGAGGTGTTCTGGGCATGTCCCACCGGGAGGCGGCCCCGGGGAAGACCCAGGACACGCTGGAGGGACTATGTCTCTCGGCTGGCCTGGGAACGCCTCGGGATCCCCCCGGAGGAGCTGGAGGAAGTGTCTGGGGCGAAGGAAGTCTGGGAGTCCCTGCTTAGACTGCTGCCCCCGCGACCCGGCCCCGGATAAGCGGAAGAAGATGGATGGATGGATGGATGGATATATATATATCGGGACGCATTGAGCAATGACCATCATCCAGTGTGGAAAGGCTGGATAGTTCGATTTGATAGGCCACGGGACACTCACGGGGGAACAAGGGTTCGAATCCCCCTCGGGGCGCAATGAGCAATGACCCATCATCCAGTGTGGGTCCTTAGGCAAGACCCTTCACGCTGCTGCCTACCTCATGATGATGAGTGATGATGAGTGACGATGAAATGATTGACATGCCGGCTCAGACGTCGCCCGGCCAAACAAGGTCTGCGTCAGGTGTTGGGGAACCAGGGCATCGAGACGACAAATGGGCTACTGGAACAAGACGGAAATGGGCGAGATGCGATAACAAGGCTCTGTTGGAATGCTACTACTCCAGTAACCCTAGTCAGAGGGGTTACATGCAGAGGATGTGGGATGAATGGTTACTTCGAAACCCACAATCGAGGCTTACGGCGAAGCAACTAGTAGCTCAGTGTTCCAACATCCACAAGCGGCAACTGCTATCACAACTTGAGATTGACGAGGTACAACACAAATGCTACGGCAAGGGGGAGCCAGGACTACAGGTCAGAGGGGAGCATCCAGCAGCTCCCCAACCAGAGATTGGGTACGAAGCCCCAAGAGAAATCACGCTGAACGAGGCAGCGACTGACCTGAAAGATAAGATCATGGCGAGGATGAATACAAGGCAACCCCGACACCAACTACAACGGCTAAGTGAAGTACCATCAGAAAGTCTCCTAGAAGATGTGAATGCAGCATTGAGAGCGATCCCTACCACAACCATCACTGAAACCAATGAGCTGATATACGCCTCAGCAGCAGTGATCCTAGAGATGCTTGGCTACAAGAGCAACCATGGGAGCCATGAGAGACAATACCCACCATGGAAACGAAGGTTGGAGGCAAAAATCAAGGAGGCCCGGAGAGAAGTGAGCCAACTGACAGAGGCTGAGAGAGGTGCAATGAGAAAGCAAGTACCCAAGAAGTACAACCAGATGCCCATACCTGAAGCACTCGAAACTGCCAAACAAAGGCTCCAAGCCTTGGCCAGCCGCCTAAAGAGATACACGAGAGAGATAATGAAGCCAGAAGAATAAACCGGCTGTTCGCAACTCAACCTGCGAAAGTGTACGCTCAATGGCAGGGTAATAACAGCAGAGCAGACCCACCAAGGCTGGAAACGGAGCAGTACTGGAAAAGTATATGGGAAAGGAATGCATCACACAACAGCGATGCACAGTGGCTGGCAGCCCTGAGAAAGGACCACAGCAACCTCCTGAACAGAATCCAGTCACCATCACAGCGGCAGACATCCAAGAAAGAGTCTCAGGTATGAAGAACTGGACAGCACCGGGCCCTGACAGGATCCACACCTACTGGCTAAAGAAGCTCACTGCACTCCACGAGCGCCTAGCAGCACAAATGAACCAGCTGCTAAGAGATGGGACGCACCCTGAATGGCTTACCGAAGGGCGCACAATCCTGATCCTGAAGGATCCCGCAAAGGGTACAGTCCCATCCAACTATCGGCCAATAACCTGTCTCTCCACAACATGGAAGCTCATGTCAGGCATCATTGCGGCTAAGATAAGTGGACACATGGATCAATACATGAGCAAAGCACAGAAGGGCATTGGCAAAGGAACCAGAGGAGCCAAACACCAACTCCTGGTTGACAGAACAGTCACCCAAGACTGCAGAGCCCGACACACCAACCTGTGCACTGCCTGGATTGATTACAAGAAAGCATATGACTCAATGCCGCACACATGGATCACTGAATGCTTAGAGATGTACAACATCAACAGGACTCTAAGGGACTTCATTGCGAACTCGATGAGGCTGTGGAAAACCACCCTTGAGGCCAATGGTAAGCCACTTGCACAAGTATCCATCAAATGTGGCATATACCAAGGAGATGCTCTGTCCCCACTGCTGTTCTGCATAGGTCTGAACCCCTCAGCCAAATAATCAACAAGACTGGCTATGGATACCGACTCAGGAACGGGGCCACCATCAGTCACCTCCTCTACATGGATGACATCAAGCTATACGCTAAGAGCGAGCGGGACATCGACTCACTGATCCACACCACCAGGATCTACAGCTCTGACATTGGGATGTCATTCGGGCTTGAGAAGTGCAGTCGAATGGTGACAAAGAGAGGGAAGGTAGTCCACACAGAAGGGGTCTCACTCCCAGAAGGAACAATAGCAGACATTGAGGATGGTTACAAATACCTTGGAATACCACAGGCAAATGGCAACCTCGAAGAGGCAACAAGGAAGACGGCAACGGCCAAATACCTTCAACGAGTAAGGCAAGTCCTAAGAAGTCAGCTCAATGGCAAGAACAAAGCCCAGGCAATAAACAGCTACGCCCTGCCAGTGATCAGATACCCTGCAGGAATAATAAGGTGGCCAAAGGAGGAGATACAGACCACAGACGTTAAGACGCGAAAGCTCCTCACCATGCATGGAGGGTTCCATCCCAAATCCAGCACCCGAGACTGTACGCTAGCCGTAAGGAAGGCGGCCGTGGACTAGTGAGTGTGAGAGCCACTATCCAGGATGAAACATCCAAGATCCACAAGTACATCCAAGATAAGGCCCCAACAGATGACGTGCTCAGGGAATGTCTCAGGCAATGGGGAACAGAGGAAGACGTGCTGGAGGAAGGACCATCATGGGAGGACAAACCCCTACATGGGATGTACCACCGGAACATAACTGAAGTGGCTGATATCAAGAAGTCCTACCAATGGCTAGAGCGGGCTGGATTGAAGGACAGCACAGAGGCACTCATCATGGCTGCACAGGAGCAGGCCCTGAGCACCAGAGCAATAGAGGCCCAGATCTACCGCACCAGACAAGACCCAAGGTGTAGGCTGTGCAAAGAGGCCCCTGAGACAATCCAGCACATAACTGCAGGGTGTAAGATGCTGGCAGGAAAAGCATACATGGAGCGCCATAACCAAGTAGCTGGCATAGTGTACAGGAACATCTGCACTGAGTATGGACTGGAAACCCCGAGGTCAAAGTGGAAACACCTCCAAAGGTGGTAGAGAATGACCGAGCCAAGATCCTGTGGGACTTCCAGATCCAGACTGACAGAATGGTAATGGCGAACCAGCCTGACATCGTGGTGGTTGACAAACAACAGAGGAAAGCCGTTGTGGTTGATGTGGCGATACCAAGCGATAGCAACATCAGGAAAAAGGAACATGAGAAACTAGAGAAGTACCAAGGGCTAAGAGAAGAGCTGGAGAAGGCCTGGAAGGTGAAGGCAACAGTGGTGCCCGTGGTCATTGGAGCACTCGGGGCAGTGACCCCCAAACTGGAGGAGTGGCTACAGCAGATCCCTGGAAGAACACCAGACATCTCAGTCCAGAAGAGCGCAGTACTGGGAACAGCAAAAATACTGCGCAGAACCCTCAAGCTCCCAGGCCTCTGGTAGAGGACCCGAGCTCGAAGGATGAGACCACCCGCGGGGGGTGAAGGACAAAGTTTTTATATATATATGTGTATATATATGTGTGTATATATATATATATATATATATATATATATATATATATATATATGTATATATATATGTATATATATATATATATATATATATATATATATATATATATATATATATATATGTATATATATATATATATATATATATGTATATATATATATATATATATATATATATATATATATATATATATATATATATATATATATATATATATATATATATGTATATATATATATATATATATATATATATATATATATATATATATGTATATATATATGTATATATATATATATATATATATATATATATATATGTATATATATATATATGTATATATATATATATATATATATATGTATATATATATATATGTATATATGTATATATGTATATATATATATATATATATATATATATATATATATATGTATATATATATATATATATATATATATATATATATATATATATATATATATATATATATATATATATATATATATATATATATATATATATATATATATATATATATATATATATATATATATATATATATATATATATATATATATATGACTGGATTATAATAATTGATGCATTACTGTATGCTATGTATGGGTAGCTTAATCTATAATAATACATCATAATTTATTTGTTGATTATATTTTGTATTAATCATCTGAATCTGCAAAGTAACTAGTAACTAAAGTAATCAAATAAATGTAGTAAAATAGTACAAAAGTACAATATTTGCCTCTGAACTGGTGTAGTAGAAGCATAAAGTAGCAGAAAATGGAAATACTCAAGTAAAGTACAAAGTTAGTACCTCAAAAGTGTACTAACTGTACTAAATTGTACTAAAAGTACTTGAGTAGATGTACTTTCCACCACTGCTGTTGCATTTATGTCAGTTTATTTAATGTTTATTTTCTTGGCTGATAGTATTTCATCAAAAATCTCTTCATTTAAAAACCTGATCCCTCCCATGTTGAATTTTGGCACAAGATATTGACTATTAACCACTCCACTCTGTATTAGAGTGTGCCATATCAGTTGAACCCATGGTGAAACACAGAATGTTGCATGACGTCCATTTGGTTTTTGTAGTACATAATATAAATAACCAACCAACAAATTACCCACTGCACGATCACCATCATCATCATCATCATCATCAATAAAGATAAAATAAATAAAAAAGATTATGGCCTTACTTTGCTTTGTTATAAAGCACACTGAATCTGAGAACAATGAAGAGAGCTGTGAAAACTAAACGAGGAGTTCAGAGACCAGCAGTTAAATTTAATCTGTTATAGAGCTCAAATTCCATGACACTCAACATCTGCACTGCTCTGAATCATGTGAAATAGCTGTAGGGGTGTGTGTGTGTGTGTCTGTCTCATACAGCATCACTGTAAATAAAACATGACCAATGTAGCTAATAATAATTTCTGATGATATCAGCTGCTGTATAGATTAGTTTAAATATTCACAATGTTGAAAATAAATATTGTATATATTTCCCAGTACACCATCTGAAAGTCTTACTCTTCAAGATTTGACAGTAAAACTGGTTTCCAGTTTCTAAACCGTGATACATTATCTGAATTTATAATATCTACAAAAAATCAAAGACAACAATTATTTTCTGTAAACCAAAATCAAAGTCAGTCATTAGCAGAGGCAATATGCAAGCAGACAAATTTGGGAGTGTGTGTGTCCCACAGGCTCATGGGCAAGTGATCAAACTGAGCCAGCAAATATCCTCTGCTGTATCTTGACAGGGAGACAACATTGATATCTATCAAATATAACATTTATCAGCAGTTCAATAAAACAGAGCCATCTGCAATCAGTTAGTGACGTGGAAGAGATTACAGTCTAATTCAAAGTTAATTGAAATACCACTAATATTGCATTAGTTTGTGTTAATGCTAGAACCCAATCCATTATTTATAGGGCTGGTCCTGAAGTTCACACGACAGCAACAACAATATGGGAACTTCTTGAGGGACCATGTGGTCGTTCGGGGTAGCTGAGCTAGCACTACAAGGTAATCTGAAAGTTGAGGTGAAAGAATAAATAAATGTGGCAGGTAGATTAACAAGCTTTACAGTGTTTTCCTCTTTTCTTTGGAGTGTTTTACAAATGGATCTAGGATAGATGTGTTTGTGCTTTCAAAAACATAACTAAAAAGAAATAATAAAAATGCATAAACTCCTAATTGGGACAATGAGCGCCTATTTTCATTCCTTTATGACCCCTATGAAAGATTTGTGCCAGGCGAGGAAAGGGGGCAAGTGAGGCAGAATCCAATACGTTTTGTAATTGTATGGGACAATATGGTGTTTCACCGTTCTCTTCCAGTCGCAGAGTGGTTTACAGCCCATTCCAAGACAGTGTCACTTTTCCTTCCACCTTACTCTCCATTCCTAAACCCCAAAGAGGAAATCTTTTTCTCATGGAGGTGGAAAGTTTATGGCCACCAGCCATCAGATTGGACACAATGAATACTGGATGTCTGCACATATCTGCAGAAGATTGCCAGGGATGGATCAGACATGCAAAGGATCCTTTCCCAGATGTATTGGGCGGCTGTGGCTTAGTAGTAGAGCGGGTTGTCCACCAATCGCAAGGTCGGCCATTCAATCCTACGTGTCGAAGTGTACTTGGGACACTGAACCCCAACTTTCGATGTGTGTGTGAACGATTAGTTAGTTTCTTTGAACTGATGAGCAGTTGGCCATCAGTGTGTGAATGTGATATGTAGTGTGAAGTGCTCTGAGTAGTTGGAAGACTAGAAAGGTGCTATACAAGAACATTCCATTACCATTAAGATGTAATGTGGCTGAAAATTTGTGGCCAAATGCAGAAGACAAGGTTCACTAACTGTTGTATCTGTAGCTATCTTGCACAAGTATGTATAGTGAATATGTACATTTTTGTATTGCATTACTGGAATTACTTTAGTTTCATTTTGTGCATTTGGAAAAAAATACTTCTAAATGAAGTATATTGCAACATTTCTGATTCATTTCTGTGACATATACTGTAATGTAGCACAATCTATGCAATAAAGAAGTGACCTTATTTTTGTTGTAATGGAAACAGATACTTTTACAAAGACAACAGTGACACTAATTGTAATGCTACCTGTTGTTAGTGTTTTTTATGGTCATTATAAAATGAGTGACAAAGTGTTACTGTTGGCAGACAAATGTTGGATGTGTTTTGGTTGCATTAGTGCATTTTGGATGTGAGATTAACTGTTGCGATGAGCTGCATGTTGCTAAAGACAACTGTGTGAAGAGTTTTGAAAAAGTTAACTTGTATAGAGAAATGTGAGTTAACAATTGTAAAAAAACTGTAACAAGTAATGTGTGTGCATATATGCGTGTGTTTGCACATGTGCCTGCATGTGTGAGAGAAAATGTGAGAGAAAAAAAGAGGCACAGAGAGAGATAAAGCTAGCAGTTGAGGCAAAAAAGGCAAAGCCCAGGAGAGAATGAAATTTAGAGAGAATCACAAATAGGAGTGAAATGAGGAAAAACCAGGAACTGACCAGTCTGGTGACGAGGGGAACCCCGAAGTGCCAGAAGTGCTCGTTGAACAGTCCGCTGTACACCACGTTACCAAACAGAGCAATTGTTCCCGGTTTGAACAGACCGCTTCCTGTCTTGGTTTCTGCAAAATAACACAAGTCAACAGTGAGAGGCTGTTAATAAAACAGATCAGTCCTGAGATACTGTACATAAACAACCAGTTAATCTCCTTCCTTAATTCCTTCCTTCCCTCTTTCTCATTTTCTTTTTTCTCTGTCTCCTCTTCCTTCTATCCCACACCTCCACATCATCATCTGCTTTGACAAAAGTTGTCCAGGCAGTCTAACAGCAGATGACCAGGGTGTGTGTATGTGTAAGGAATAGGGGTGTAATGCAAAGGGGTGTAATGCAAAGCTCTGTATCTGTCTATTTCACTAAAATATCAGGCCTACCCCAGAACCATGTATACATACCACCATGTACCTACATTAATTAAATAATAAAGCATGATTCCCAGCTTCAAACAAAAGTCTAAGATGTTCTAAATACAAGTTGTGTAACTGTTGAAGGTCTAGGTGGAAATCAATAGTGGGAATAGGACAGTAGGAAAAATACAAGTCAGAATAGCACATTTTGGAGGTTGTGCTTGCCATGGGACACTATCCAGATGAAGATAAAGCCGGTGTGAAATGTGAAATTTCTTAAAATATTTTGCCTGTTCATGTAAATAATATATTTGTTTACATCCCTTGTAAGGACTGCTGTCAGGTCATACTAGGATGAATGAGGTTAATTCAATTAAATTTTATTTATATACCTGCCTCCTGGTCTCAACTCTGGGTTGTCATGGTTTAGGTCCACTAATAATTAAATTAAATGAAATTTTATTTATATAGCACCAATTCATAACAGAAGTTATCTCATTGCACTTTTCCTATAGAGCAGGTCTAGACCATACTCTTTATAATATTATTTTCAGAGACCCAACAAATCCCACCATGAGCAAGCATTTGGCGACAGTGGCAAGGAAAAACTTCCTTTAAGAGGCAGAAACCTTGGACAGAACCAGACTCAATGGTGGGTGGCCATCCACCGCTGCCGTGTTAGGTTTTGAGGACTCCAGGACCCCTTGGCGAACAGGAAAGATTGTGGCCGACCTCTCCCACACCGGACACAAACTTCACTCCCCTCGGCTCTGCACATATTCTTTATACTTCATACTGTGAACTTGGTCAATGGTCAATGGTCTCGATGGTCTAACAACAGACTGAGCAATTACAGAAGACAAACACCACGCCACCCTGCACACACATACACACGATCAAACATGAGCAGTATTTGTGGGTGATAAAACAATGCACATAAGGCAAGAAATACCACAAGAGCGACAAAACAAACAAAAGGAAAGACACTGCTCCTCTGCCTCTTGTTTTTCCTGATTTAAGTTGCAGAGTGAAAACCGGGGCCATTAAAGTGTCACTTATGCTTATGGGGTGAGCCAAAACAGCAATGGAGTCACATAGAAAGAGAGTCAAACCATGTCATACCAAACCTGGATGGGCCGGGGGAACATTCCAGATTGGCAGGCTTTATGGATGCACTGCTGTCTTTGAAACTGCACTCCTGAGTCTGACTGTAGCACCAACTGTCATTCACTCATCCTACTTCCATTCCTGTCTCATTCACCTGCATTTCATCCATTCTCTTGGTTCCTCCTTTTTTACTCTTCCTCACTGCACCTTCTATTTTCACTCCCTTTCCTCCTTGGAATTCTGTTTGTTCCTCTCCACTATCCTACCTGCTGCCATCACTTCTTTTTCTTGTCCCCTCTTTCTCATTTCATATGGTTTTTGTAAGACAATGCAAATGCATTTGAATTAAAGCTGATAATTTTGTTGCAACATTAAGAATTTTTAATATTGCGCATTTTCATTTTCACGAGTGTCTTTAAAATGCATACTAATGAGTATTTTTTCCTATTGAAACATTTTAATGTTATTGCTCGGAACACTCACTTCCTCTGTGGGAATCAGTCATCTCATCTTATAACACTTTACTTTTCAGACAAACAGCCAATTACATTTAAGTTTTTAGGTCTTTTTTTATATCAAGTCTTGATTTTAACATTATCATTATATTGATCATATGCTGCCAGTGTTTATAGTGAATTTTCTCTTTTGCCTTATGAAAGATATACTTGCTTAATTTCTGACTTTCCACTGCTGCAGTATAATGCAGCTAATCAGCCAGTCAGGAAGGCAGGATTAGATGGGGTCACAGAACTGTTTGTGTCAGGTGTGTGAAAGGGTTTAGCCTGCAATGAAGCCTTGCTGTCAGAGCTGCTGACTTTCAGTGTTAAAGTCAGCTTTATAGTCTGCTCTGCTTAAAAATTCTAGCATTCACACAATGCTCCTCCTTGTGTTGCACGGTGAACTCAGCATCTATTCTATTGGTTACGTTATTTTTTTAAAATGACTCTGCAATGTGCACGTTTGGTCCTCACAGCCACAGTTCTGACAGGGACAGACTGGAGGTCTCACATAAGCAACACAAAATCCTGGATTCCTTTGTTCTTGCTATTTGTTTAATTGTCCTCTCTGGCTTATACAGCAGGGTGAATCTTCAAAGACACTAGTCATATTTACAGTATAAAATGATACTGTAATATTATTACAGATTTTTTAATAACTTTGACAAGTACAAAAAAGGTTAGATCAGTTTTACAGTCAAAGCTACCCAGACCATAGATGCTTTTTGAATGTATATGTATTTTGTATTCACCAGTTTGGTTAGAGAAAAAATTTCTGTCCTGTAACTAGTTGGAAATTCTTTATTAGGAATAAGCCCTTGAGATGTACCATCTTATGTTCAAGGGGGTCAAAACATTTAACAATAAGATAATTAAATTATACCAAATGTGACGAAAAAAAACAACAAAAAAAGCAATACATATCAAATAATAAGACATACAAAATCAGGAAATCATACCCCAAGCAGAGCGTGAAAATTGATCATTCATTAATAGATTATAGAGAAGTATTAATGTCAGTGATAGCATTAAGTAATAAAGTTTTAATACATAATTATAGGATTATAGGTTATTATGGACATGTACAACTGATCCTATAATAAGAAGACAGGGCATTTTTGAATAGATGTAAAGATGATATGGACTGAATATTTACAGATAGATTATCCCAATCAGTGGGAGCTTTAAACATGAAGCTTTTCTTAGGTAATGACTTATAACAGAAAAAATAGCTGTCTGTTAAAGTTACAGACAGGTGGGGGACACCGAGGGTGACAGGAATGATCTTTATTTACTGACAGCCAGGAGTGAAGAGTGTTAAGAAAGGGGAAGTGGATGTAGGGAAGTCCCTGGAGGTAAACCTAGACTGGGGAACCACTGGAGAAGCCACGGAGGACTGGAGACACAGGAAACGGGAAAACACTGGAAACTATCACAACAAGGTACTCAATGGTATGAAGAGTCCTAAACACAAACAAGGTCAGACACTGAATGAAGTGAGTGGTGTGCTTATATACTGGCTGTGATTGGGGCTAATTGAGAGCAGGAGTGTAACTGGGAGCAGGTGTGGGTGATTACAGGCTGGTGTGACCATGACAGGCTGTGACACTGTGTAGAGTGTCTCAATTGATAATCAGAGGAGAAAGGTTCCATAAACTGTCTTAAATAGTGCAGGTAATTGAAATGTATACATTTAAAAATAAACTGCAGCCAATGCCGCTGTCTTCTTATGATGGGAGATGGCAAATTAAAGTTAAAATTTGGAGCATTTTATGTGGATCAGTGTTGATAGTAAATACAGTTAATTGAAGCAATAAATTCCTCAGTACATGCTATTTTGACCAAGAAGGCTGAGTCTGCCAAGTAGTTCTTCCTGCATCCAGCGCCGTCATTTGATGTGACAGTGACATAGTTGGATGCAAGGAAGAACTACTGGCTACTTCAATGGCAATGGCAATTTTATTTACATAGCACATTTCATTACAAATAAACTCAATGTGCTTTACATTGAAAGACAAAATATAAAAAATATAGTCATAACAGGTAACACAGGTAACATAAGCTACATAAATGTAAAAATATAAGCATGAGTAGAATACAGAAACTGAATCAATAAAGCATAACCCCAACATACATTAAACATACTACACAGCAATATAAACCCAACCCAACATCAACACAATCAAATCTGGAATCTCAAATAGCACATGTAACCGACTGTACAAGTAACAGGTGATACCATACGAATACACACACACACAAACCCCACACACACACACACACACACACACACACACACATACACAAACAAACAAACACATACACACAGTAATTAATCAATAACCTGTGAGAATAGGAAAGTTTCAAGTTTCCCTTTGACTGTGTACACAGAATGGACCTCAAGTCACCAGGCAGACTGTTCCAGAGAGTAGGACCACAGTAACTGAAGGCACCCTCATGGATCTTATTCTGGGTATGGCTAGAAGACCTCCATCTGATGACCTGAGAGGCCTGATTGGGTTATAATCAGTGAGCAAGTCAGAATTGTACTGAGGAGCTTTATAGACTATTAGCAGGATTTTGAAGGTGATTCTGTAATGTACCGGGAGACAATGAAGTGTTTTCAGTACTGGAGTAATATGTTTTTCATGTACGTATTAGGACTCTGGTTGCTGCGTTTTGAATGAGTTGTCCTACTGATTGCTTAGATAGTCCTGCAAATCTGCAAATAGAGCGTTACAGTAGTCTAACCTGCTTGAGATGAATGCATGAACTAGTTTCTGAGAATCAGTTTGAGATATGAATGCTCTAAGTTTTGATATATTGTTTAAGTGATAAAACACTGTTCTGGTGATGTTGATAATGTGATTTTCAAAATTGAGATCAGTATCCAAAATAATTCCAAGATTTCTGAGGATTTCAGGGGCATCGAAGTGTGAATACATTTTCTGTCTCTGACTTTTAAGACCAACTATGAGTATCTCAGTCTTGTCTGTATTCAGCTGTACAAAATGTTTGGACATCCAGCGATTAATGTCATAAATACAGTTTACTAATTTGTTAATAGGCCTGAGATCACCAGAGGAAAGTGAAATGTGCAACTGTGTATGTTATGAATGGTATTATGTTTCTTTATGATAATACCAAGCGGTATTATGTATAGATTGAAGAGCAGTGGCCCAAGGGCTGACCGTTGTGGAACCCCAGAGAATTTTTTTGTTTTATGCAGATGTAAAACTACCTATTAAAACATAAAAGCTCCTGTCCTTTAAGTAGGATTAAAACCAGTTAAAAACAGGACCCACTAAGCTGGCTGAATTATGAAGCCTTTGAATTAAAATGTCATGATCAACAGTGTCAAAAGCAGCAGCAGAGATCAAGGATTACTAAAATCGAGGTTCTTTGTGAGTCGCTGATATGATTGGCTCCAAAACCCGATTGGTATGTATCGTATATATTGTGAATTGAGAGATATTTATCCAGTTGTTTGTATACAACTTAAAGATTTTTTCAGATAAAAGGAAGACTGGAAATCGGTCTGTAATTATTAATTACAAATGGATCTAGGTTGTTTTTCTTCAACAGAGGTGAGATTACAGCACGCCTGAGAGAAGCAGGGAAAATGCTGCAGGGAGCTATTAATAATATTTTTTATGACATTTAAAAAGCAATGAGAGACAGATTTGAACAGTTTGGTAAGGATGGAATCAAGAGAAAAAGTGCAAGACTTTAGGCGCTGAATTACTTCCTCCAGATCTCTGGTGTTAATAGGTGAAAATGTTGACATTGAGCTTATGACAGTACTTCAGTACTTCAGCTTGGATTTCTAGCTTCCACCTCTGGGTAACCAAGGGACGTGCTATAGATGCCGCTCAAAAACAAAATTTACTTGTTCTCATCGCTTGTATTTCAAACTAGCTACATTTCAGTAAAAATGGCATCCCAAAATATGAGTGCAGTGGATATTATAGACGAGGATACATTTTACAATGTTTTGGCTGACCATGCCAAAGAAATTCAGCGGAGAGAGGCTGAGGCTGTGGCTGCATTAGCCGTGCAAGAGGATATGGCTGGCAGGGACCCTGCAGAACCTGAACCGCCGAAAGCAGACACCGATTGGTGGTACCTTTGCTCTCCGATGCTAACAGAAACGTAATCATTCTGTTACAATGAATTTCAGCGTGGGCAGTTTTTGTTGGATGCTGTCGCCGACGTCAACCCAGAGAGAGCCCGAGTGTGCATTACTATGCATGAAAGTTTTACTCCTCACTTGGACAGAGGTGTGATGGAGAACTTCTTCAGGATCCCCAAGATAAACTGGAAAAGACCACCAAGACCGGCAGGGCCGAGAGGGCAGATGATCATTGAGTATTTTTGTCACCTAACACTATGAGCCAACAAAGTAATAGCTAATGTTGGGGCGATGCTGGACTAATATTGTAATACTGAGGGATAGTCAAGAAAAACTCTGTGAATGTTAAGCCTCATTTGAAACCAACTAAATAACAAAAGTAGTAGGTTAGATGCCGGTAATTGTTTTTTCATGTTGCGTTTTGTGAAACTTTATACTGCTAGCTCAGCTAGCATTAGCTTTGTTGTTATACGGAAGCCTGACACCGATATGTGTGTGTGTGTGTGTGTGTGTGTTGCTGCTGTATGTTTACTTGATAGACATGCCCTGACAGAACAATATAGCTACGTGTGAAAAAGAAATGCTCAAATGTAGGAATTAATTTGCTTGGCAACATTGATTAACACCGGCTCAGAGCTGTAGTGGCCCGCTGGTTGGGCAGAAGCTCTCACGCAATGCATCCTGGTACATGTAGGCACTGTCAGCATGACTCCGCTAGCAGGAAAACTTGGTCAATATAGCATGCACTGAGGAATGTATTGCTTCAATTGACTGCATTTACCATCAACACTGACTGGACATCCAGATAAAAGGTGCCAAATCTTCCCTTTAAGAGTTTCATACATTGTACAATGATGAGTTTTGAAAGGACAGCCAAGAACAAATCTGAAAAGTCTATTATAAACTATATTGAGAGGAAGAAGATTAGTTTTGGATGCAGCCTAATAAACAACATCAGCATGATCCAGTATTGGTAAGATAAGTTGTAACACAAGTTCTTTCTAACAGTAAATGAAAAGCAGTTTCTGGAACGGTAAAGAACACCAATAACAAAGTTAATTTTCTTCACAATTTGATCAATATGGCATTTAAATTCAGAGTCAAGCCATAAGCTAAGGTATTTGGTGTGTTCAACTCTTTGCAGTGGCGTGCCATCAAGACAGGCAATAACACATGAATAAGCTTTGGATATGGATTTAATGCTTTGCCGAGTACCAAAAATCATTTCGTGAGATTTTGTTTTATTGAGTAGTAATTTATTAGCTGCAAGCCAGTGTTGTATGGTATTAAAAGCAGATTGCAAAGGTGATTCAATCTGTATTAAATAATTTTGATGTGCATATTACCATATCGTCCGCATAAAGCTGAACACAACATTCAGAAAAAATCAAGGAGCGGTCATTAATAAAAATTGAAAAAAGAAGTGGACCAAGAGTTGAGCCCTGAGACAAGCCTCGTTGTTGTATCAGATTTGCTTCCTTGTATGACAACACATTTTTTTGTGTTATGAAGACTGGAATTGAGTAAAGTTTATCAAAGAGAAGGTAGTGATCAACCAGATCAAAAGCCTTGGTCAAATCAATGAAAATTGCATCTATTAATTTACAATTGTTAGATGCAGAAAAAATATCAATTGTAAGTTTTAACAAAGCAGTAGTTGTAGAATGATTTGATCAAAAGCCAGATTGTAATTTGTAATACAGTATTGTACTTTTTGGGATAATATTGGGAGATTCTTTATAATAACTGGAATTGGCATTTATGGTCATAGTTTTTCTCATATTTCTCAACTGTTTGTACAGTCAGTAGGATCCTTGGACTTTCGAAATGTGGCCCATGCATTTTGTCTCTGCCTGATTAATATATACTTAGAAGTTCAATAGTTATCCAGGGAAGATGCCTTCCCTTGACTTTGGTAGTTTTCAAGGGAGCATGTTTATCTATAACTTCAATGAATTCAGAATATAAAAAGCCCCAGGAATCATGAACATTTGGTATTAGTTGATACCTGTCCCAATTAATTGAGATTAAGTCATTAAAAAATGGATCTATATTCATTTTCTTATATTGCCTGATTCTAATTAATTTGGGTGGCAATTTGGGTAGTTTAATTTTCAAAATACAGTACACAATTGCATGGTCACTGAGGCAGTCAGACATAACCCCTGCTAAAAATCTATTTGGGTGTGAAACCAGCATCGAGTCAAGCAGAAAAGGATACTATTACTGACCAAATATAGTAAAGCAAAGCAGATCCAGAGAAATAAGTTGTAAGGCACAAAGATACCAGTGCACAATCAGTTCCAGCTACACACGCAGACAGGACGAAAAAACAAAAATTCATAAACACACACAAAAACAGCCCCTTGACCCCATAGGCCCAAGAATTTTGTTGAATAAGCCAAAACCACTTCCACTCTGAGCTTTGTCTATTTCAATGAAAAGATATATATGTAGCTGAAAAAACTATACTAAATTATAAAGGCTGCTCGGTATAACTATAATAATAACAGACTCCACTGGAGAAGTTGTTGCCTTGTTGGTTTAATTATGAGGAAGAGAAAAAAAACAAAGAGTCATTAACAAATGGAGGAAAGTATAATCTACCTCAAAAAGATGGGAAAAAGTATATATTTCCTCATAGTACAGCCAGTGCGACTTTTTACAACACTAGACTTCCGCTTAACGGCAGTTGTGTATAAACAAAAAACAAACCTATTCACGGCAGTGAACCTGCTGGATGTAAACATCCCAACAGTAGCAGCCAAAGTTACAGAAAAGCAGTAATTTCACATGTGGTTCATAGTGGGAAGATTTCATAAACATTGTGACAAATAGCTAGCTTAAGCTAGCCAGTAGCATCTGAAAGAACTTATGCTGGAGAGTTCACAGAGGCGTTCATAGAAGACATGAAGACAGCTTCAGCAGCTCTGTGGTCACTGAATAGTTGCTCTTAACCATCAACTAAAACAGTTGTGTACTCACACAGTGCATGTGTGCCTGTTGCCGTAGCTCCGTCTCGTCGTCTTACTTTTTCCAACTTTTAGTTTTCCCTTTTCTATCAAGCTTGAGTAACTTGTGTGTAAGTATAATTTAAACTATTACAGTTTACCCTCAGGGATCAATAAAGTATTTCTGATTCTGATTCTGACCTTGTAGTAGCTACAATTTAAATAAATGAGTGAAATAATATCTGTTCAATGATAGACCAAGTGAGCTGAACAAGCATTCCTAGTTTGATCTTGGTAGCATAGGATACTAAAGGGAGCAGTCACACCTTTAATGGAAATGTTTACCATGTTGTATTTTTACATTAGCATTGCCAAACCAATGAAATGTGGTGGCAGAATGAAAGTTATTCCAGGCCCTGTATCTTTAGCTAAGCATGGCAGACTTTTCTGCATGTCTCTGCTGTGTTTTAAATTGTCTGGTGGTCACACAAGTTAAAAACGCATGAAGAAACTGCTGAAAAGATGAATACTTTATACTATTTCCGACCCTGTCTTCTAAAAATTTAATTTATATACTTTTAAAAGGTTTGCCAAATACATTTTGTAGAAAACAGAATTTTTGCCTGGATTATTTTTGCTAAATTCACACCTGGGCACGAGATTTAAGCTTGAAACTAAACTCAGCCAATGTCCGGATCCGAGCCTGAGGAGACTCCGCCGCATACATAACTCAAACAGACTAAACTCATCAAACCGCTAGAAGAAGATTGCCACAAGAAGCAACCTCAAGTAAGAGGCTTGTGTCTGGGCAGAGATAGATTTTATAACTGTGACCCTGTGATTATTAATCCAT
The DNA here is from genome assembly GCF_020085105.1 of Siniperca chuatsi. Taxonomy (NCBI): domain Eukaryota; kingdom Metazoa; phylum Chordata; class Actinopteri; order Centrarchiformes; family Sinipercidae; genus Siniperca; species Siniperca chuatsi. Next base: position 24,152,569 of record NC_058061.1, read on the forward strand.
ATAAATAATTTTGATCATATTAATTTTATTAAGATAAATAAATATCTTTGATATTTTGCTAATAACCAAATCTGCCCTAGCTGAATCCCAACATTGAAAAAGCAAACACATTGTGTCATGTACTTAGTCTGTTGACTTTTTTTTTTTTTTTACTTTATTTATAGATTTTAAATAATACAAAATTGTGCATATGACTGACCATAAAATGGACCCAGTAGACACAATGTCTGACGAACTGGTCAAACTGGTCTTGGACCTGCTGAGCTTGAGGGAGTGTTGGAGGACAGCCAGAAGTGAGCAGTACAGGCAGACAGCCATAGCTGGGGCACACTATGCAGTGTCCTCCAAGCCTTGGCTGAGGGACTCTGTATCTGAGTGAGCCCAGGACTTCATGAATGCCCCAGGGCCTCAGCCTGATTCCCAGCCTGTTAGCAACCAGCCTGACTCCTGGCCTGCTAGGAACCAACATGCTAGCAGCCAGCCTACACCAGCCCTCTGTCACTCAGGATCAGATATGTTAGCCTGCAATCTGCCTGTCCTGAGCCGGTCCTAGCTCCGAACCTGTACCTGGGCACCTGTCTGGCTCTAGGTGGTCCTCGCAGTCAGCAGCCTGCACCCCGGCCTGCCAGTCATCAGCATGCACCCCGGCCTGCTAGTTCCTAGCAGATATCCCTGCATGCCTACCTCTTGTGTGCTAGTCACCAATCTGCATCTCAACTAACCAGCTGGCACCTCAGCCCGTTGTTGTCTCTAGTCCGGCCTCCGGAGGGGTTTCGGCTTCATCGCAGACCTCATGAGTTGCTCCGTCCCTGTACAGCCACTGGGCTGTCCGTCCGAGGTCCCCGGCTCTGCACCTGTCCAGCCCCCGGGCCGTGGTTCTCGTTTTGTGTAATTGTCTGAGTTTTGTCCTCTTTTCTGGTTAAATCTAAGGCAACATTGAGGAAGGTGGTTGTATATTTATAATTGATAATCAGTTGTATGCACAGGCTGCAAAGTGCCTCTTTAGAAAAGGAATGTATTGTTGATTTGGACATAAGGTCTCTGTCGCGTGATGTTCTTCCATTAGTGTATACGTTGACATTGAATGCAATTTATTTTGTACCCTAAAGGTTTTCTTTAACAGTAGTAACTGTCTATATGACATAAGAAATGTTACTGAAATGTTAGTGAAAACATGTTAAAACAGTTTAAAGGAGCTTTTCTGAAATTACCTCTAAAAGTGTGTAAAAGAGCGTACACTCCCAGAGGGGAGGGAGAGCGAGAGCGGGGATATGGACACATGAGAGTGGCCTGCTGCAGACAGACAACTTTTTGTTGAGACTGTGATGGACAGTGAATGATAACCCTCATTTCCATACTGATATTGATAACCCCACATCATTTTAGATTACATACTGTATTAACTTTAGCAAACTAAAACAGCACATTATTTGCAGGAATGTTTCAGTGAGTTAAAATAAACCAATGAGTTTTCAAATAAACCACTCCAAACACCTTGGCACAAGTGTAGCCTTTATTTAGGCAACCATGAGAGATGAGCAGCTTCCATGAGCTACAGGCCACTGACTGAATGGATGTGAAGTGTCAGTCTGCAGATGTAATTACAGTAAAACCCATAATACTTAATGTGATTGCAGTGTACAGCAATGAATGATTAGATCTAAATAAGGAGAGCAGATAAATGAAGCTCTCCTACAGGGTTTCTGAAATACACTTCAGCCAGATCACACTCTGTTTCACTACACCAGCTCTTCTTCTGTGCCATGATCTTGACTTGGCTGGTTTCTCCTGGCTCCACTTCGAATGGGTCTATCTTACATTCCATCACTCTAAATAGTTTGGCGCACGCACACACGCACACGCGCGCGCACACACACACACACACACAGACAGTTATGGCCTGTTGGTTTGGTTCTGGCTTTGGCAAGTGTGTATCTGCTAGGCTTGCATCCCAGTCAACACCCCATCGGTTGTGAGTGTTTGTGAGAGAGACACAGAAAGAGATTACTGCTCAGTCTGCTACCCCACTTGGCTCACCTGATGCTGATGGCAAGAATAGAAGGTCAGGAGGGAAAAAAAATATGAGCTGGGCATATGGAGGTGTTCGGAGGCCTGGGGTCGTTCGTTCGTTTGTTTGTTCTTATTTTGTATTTTTGACATTTTGGTAGAAAATGTAATTCTGTCTCTACATCTCCCTCATCATTGACAGCACAGCCTGTCCTCTCTGGGCAGCCAGGTCTGTCTGTGTCTGCCCTTCTCTATTGCCAGACTGTGGTCATTCAGTCTGTATACTGTCAATGTCTTTCTCAGGTTCTTATTAGTTACTGTGGTTAGGTAGTCAGCCACAGTATACTGTCTGTTTAGGGCCAAATATGTTTCTAGTTTGTGTTGTGAGTGTGTAATATCCTTCCAATAGGTTATGTATTTTTCTTTTTCTAGAGTTATAATTTGGCTAATCTTCGGAGTGATAGTATAACTGCCCTGAGGCTGGCTGGGGTTTGTGATGTCAGAAGGTGAAAGGTCAGCCAGCATCAGGACCAGTTTGCTGAGGGGACTCCTTTCTATGTTCAACTCTTGCTAAGCAAAGGCTCTATAATGCTAAAAGGCAGGGTCACTCTTTTTAATATGGCTCCAGAATTTGATGAAGTAAAGGATGTTGGCTTAATTCAGCCCTGCATGCAGAGGATGGGATTTTATTTTTTACACATACACACATTTACACTCTGTCATCTTTAGAGAGTTGGATGTGCCCAGTACAGTCCCTCTCCAGACCAATTTATTGCCTCCTCCCCCTGTATCTCCTGTGTTCGGAACCACTCTCTCACTAAGAAGTAGCTCACTTCCCAGCATTTATCACTCTCCATTCCCCTGGGGGCTCTGTAATCCACCGGGAGTGTGTGTGTGTGTGTGTAAGCAAGAGAGAGAAAAGGAGAGAGCATGAGAGAAAGAGGGATAAGAAACAGCAACACGTAGAGGCCTCTAGATTTATGGCATATAGTATATGTGCTGGCAGAAAGACCAGCGACGGTATGTGCAAATAGACATTTTGACTAAGAAAAGCACAGGTGGTACTAATAACATTAACAATGGCTCTGTTCTATTCAAGTGTAAGTCATGACAGTGAGCCAGCATGAACAATACCAACACCCTGAAACTGAAGCAATTAAAGGTTTTATTGTTTACATTTTTATGTAGACAAATATTGAATGAATATAAATTAATTAAATATTATGATTGTGAATTAATCATTTTAAAAATTCTGACAGGTCCAAAATGAATGTTTTGTCTGACATTTGGTTCCTGCTTCTAACAAGGCTTGTGAGTCAATAGTATAACGCCGTTGGAATCACGTGGTATTGTTGCCAGTTAGTGTGAAAAAAAAACAGGCACTGACGTTAGTACATATTACCTATCTTAGCTCAATCGTCTGAACAACAATGACCCATCAAATTACAATTCTGCATATTTAAACAAAATCAACAACAAATACCAACAGTGTTACGGACAGAAGGGCAGGAAACACCAAGGTGGAGATGGTTTTATTCACAACAATGAGACACAATGTGAGTTGAGTAGTGGTGGATGATGGGTTACAGATACCGTCCTTATTAGGCAGTGGTTGGAGATCAGGAGCATGAGTCATACATGCTGGAGACAGGAGAACACTTGTCTGGAGGTGGAAACACGGGAAAGGAAACACACACAGGAAAGGGCTGGAGCGTTGTCTAGTTCAGTAGGGATTAGCGTCCTTGTATAAACAAGACTGGACAACTGGCTGAGGTGAGTACGGTGTTCATATACTGGTGGTGATGCGGTGCATATGAGAATCAGGTGTGTGATTGGAAACAGGTGTGTGATTAGAACTCTGGTGAGGGAGTGTGCTGTGGTTGTGAAGCTGTGGATCCTGGTGTGTCCGTGACAAACAGCCATAGTCCTTACAACCTTAACTAATGTGTTGTCACTGGTTAGAATTAGGAAAATAACAGCTTAAATGACTGAGGAGCTACGTTAGCATTAGTGACAGTTACCATTTACCTAACGTTATGCTTCCCTCAAACAATGTAACATTATAACGAAAATGTGTATGAGAGGGGATTTAGAAGTGAGCCATGGTCCAAAATAACCGATGGCCTAGGGCTAGTACATGAAAAGACAGTTTCTCTTCTTTAAGAATGGAGTGGTCGTGTGATCCCAATATATTACCAATGTCGCATGTCAAAGGTAAATTTAAATTCAGAACTACTGTAAATCTGCTCATTATAGTGTTTATGCCCAAAACGTAACTGTTATTGAGGGTGTCATCTCATTTAGCAGTCAAACGTTAGCTGAGGTACTTGTGGCTAGTTAGTTATGTAGCCAGCTGCGTTGAGCTCAACAGCTACGGTACTCACATTAATATAAACATCTGACAATACTGAAATGATCATACAGTTGACCTTTCTCCCTGTACACTACACGCTAGCTAACATCAACTTTTACTGTAGCTGTCTGTCTAATGTCGAGCGCTGTTTTAATAGCATCCCTACGATGTACTGTACTGTACTCTTTGATTGGATTAAAATGTAAATATTTACCTAATTTCTTATAGTGTAAGGATGATTGAAATGTCCTTTTATGCTAAGTGTTGCAATAGGGTCCCTATAATTATTGTGTGGGGTATGCGATTCTGGAGAGTTCAAATACCACGACAAATACCATGATATAGAGTGAACAACGACACAGCAGGTAATATAACTAGCTAGGTTATGGGTTAGAAAACTGTCCATACAGATGCTGCTGCAAAGCTAACAGCCAGAGATGTTTCCCAGAGCCAGCAAACCATCTCCAGACAGTGATACTCACAACTCTCCTGCAAATATAGCAAACATCACAACAACAGCATATCTTGGCAAACTAGAAGATAAGCTGAATGTCTGTGGGCAAGTCATTTAACATTACCTGACACACAAATCATGGCTGTGTAGTGTTGTGTGGCCTGGTCCGAGCCACTTTGTTTGTTTAGCATTTACAGAGCCAGGGTTGTGTACAAACACTAGAGTTTTTTTCAGCGAACACACAGAACGGACAGCTAGCGGACCATGAGGAGATATTTGCTGAATTTGACAAACAGACGTGTACTGGATTAGAATCGCATAACCCACCTTTAAATTATGGGGAAAAAAAGGTTATTTGGATGCCAGGCCAATGAAAATATACAAGGGGTCAGTAAAACTCTGATCTACGCCAAGTGGGCCAGTTAGTAAAAAAATTTACGTTGGACACTGAGATTACCATTGATAACGTTTCATGAAACACCACCACATTAAGTAACCTTAATCTATAGCTAATGTATAGTTAGCTATAGCTATGGTGCAAAATTAATTAATTACTCTATCATGAAAGATTCATCACTTGACATGACTGAGTCGGTCTGGTTGTGCAACCAACTGGCAACCACGGGAATGGAATAGAAGGGGCGAGGGTGTCATCTAGTGGCTGAATGTTATCAATGTTATCAATAGCACCTTTAAATGGAATTCAGCTACAATTCAATTTATTATTTACACATGCGTTTTTCATACTGTCACATTTCAATTTGTCTACATTGAAAAATGACTATTCATCGGCAAGACTAAAAAGGTGGTGCTGTATTAACCATCTCAGCTACTGATATCATGAACCTCGTCAGTTTATTAGAACTTCACTGAGATCCATCAGCCTCTACACAAACAAATCACATTTACGTGAAGTCAACCAAAGAGAAAAAAATCACTCTGACATCTTAAAACTATGTAAATGTGTCTCCTATGACATCAAATAAGTTTCCCTAGGTAGCATACTGAACCAATTAGATTTCTGTGCACATATCATAACAACAATTAGCAAATGTGAAACGGTATTGATTAATATATTTATCTATCATGAAAGCAGCAGAGAATGTGATTTTTTTTTGGGGGGAAGGACTGTATTAAAACCATATGTTGGTGGGAAATGCTACAAGTACTGACCCACAAAAGATAAAATACATTTTAAAAAAGAAGCACGAGTTCACTTAGTTTACCATCAAATTTTGCTAGGACCCTTCCTCCAAGCATATTTTAAAGATGCAAAAGAGGAGTCAGGGAGCAACGACTGTAGGAGGTGTGGCCTCATGGCTATGAGTGCGCAAACATGCATGCTACCTGTTGCCGTAGCTCTGTCTCGTCGTCTTACTTTTTCCAACTTTTAGCTTTCCTTTTTCTTCCAAACTTGAGTTACTTGTGTGTAAGTATAATTTAAACTACGATGAGAGTAGAAAACGTTTTAGTACTTTTTTTCGCCATGGAACTTCTTCTTCTACTACTCGGTCAGGGCACCGCTGCAGATCAGCTGTTTGGCCGCATTGTTTACACCAGGGAACAGCTGATCGCGCTGAAGCCGAGCAGCATGGCGCCCAGGACAACCGATGTCCCCACTGAGATCTGGAGGAGGACACACCGAGGATGAAGAGGTGGAACGAAGCGGCGAGGGAAGAGAGAGGGGTGCAGACAAAAGAGACTTAAGAACAAGAGATTTAAGCCGTGTCTGCCTTCTCTCGTAATGGTCAACGTAAGATCACTGGCGAATAAAATGGACGAGCAAACGGCGTTAGCCCGGAGTCAGACGGAGTTCCGTGAGTGTAGTCTGATGTGCTTCTCAGAAACATGGCTACACCAGGATATCCCGGATCATAACGTTTCCATCGACAGCTTTCAGACTGTTTGGTCCGACAGTGATCACACCGGGAGCGGTAAGCGGAAAGCTTGCTGTCCTGGCTAACAACAGATGGTGTAACCCTGGTCACGTTAATATCAAGCAGAGTATCTGTAGCCCGGACATCGAACTGTTAGCTGTTGGACTCCGGCCATATTATCTGCCACATGAATTCTCACATGCCATTGTTGTGGCTGTTTACATCCCCCCCTCTGCTAACCCAGCATCGGCGTGCAACACCATTCACTCCACCATAGCACATCTACAGACTCAACACCCGAGTGCTTTCATATTAATCTCGGGTGACTTCAACCATGTCAGTGTTTCAACAACACTGAGTTGTTGAGTGTTGTTGAGTCTTCAAAGGGTCCCTGTTCTGTGGAAGACATCTTGCCTCATTCCTGTGCCGAAGACGCCACGTCCCAGTGGCTCCAAGGACTACAGACCATTGGCACTGACCTCCCACATAATGAAGACCATGGAGAGACTGGTGCTGGAACAGCTTCGGCCCATGGTCAGACCCCTCCTGGACCCCCTTCAGTTCGCCTACCAGCCCCGGCTGGGAGTTGATGACGCCATCATCTTCCTCCTGAACCACATCCACACCCACCTGGACAAGCCGGCAAGCACAGTGAGGATCATGTTTTTTGACTTCTCCAGTGCTTTCAACATCCTCCGGCCAGCCCTGCTTGGTGAGAAGCTGGCAGCGATGCAGGTGGATGCCCCCCTCGTGTCCTGGATTGTGGACTACCTGACTGGCAGACCACAGCACGTGCGTCTGCAGCACTGTGTGTCGGACAGCGTGGTCAGCAACACTGGGGCCCCTCAGGGGACTGTTCTCTCTCCCTTCCTCTTCACCATTTAAACCATGGACTTCAGCTACCACCCAGAGTCCTGCCACCTTCAGAAGTTTTCTGATGACTCTGCTGTGGTGGGATGTATCAGCAGTGGTGATGAGTCTGAGTACAGGGCTGTGGTGTGTAACTTTATCTCATGGTGTGAGCAGAACCATCTGCAGCTCAATGCGACAAAGTCTAAGGAGCTTCCATCCAGGGGGTCAGTGTGGACATTGTAGAGGATTACAAGTACCTGGGAGTACACATGGACAATAAACTGGACTGGACCAAGAACACTCAGGCTGTTTACAGGAAGGCCCAGAGCCGCCTCCATTTTCTGAGGAGGCTGAGGTCCTTCAACATCTGCCAGACAATGCTGAAGATGTTTTATGAGTCTGTGGTGGCCAGTGCTATCCTGTATGCTGTTGCATGCTGGAGCAGCAGGCTGAGGGTAGCGGATGCTAACAGACTCAACAAACTGATCCGTAAGGCCAGTGACATTGTGGGGGACTTTCTGTTGAGAGAGGAGGACGCTGGCCAAACTACATGCCATCTTGGACAGTGACTCCCACCCACTCCATGACGTGCTGGTCAAACAAAGGAGTACCTTCAGCGGAAGACTCATCCCACCAAAAAGCACCACAGAGCGCCACAGGAAGTCATTCCTGCCTGTGGCCATCAAATTCTTTAACTCCTCCCTTTAAGTCTCAGTCTGTATGACCCTAAGTCATTAAACTGGACATTGATCATTACATCTATGCAGTACTTGACATAATTGTGCAATATTTCCTGTGTTAATACTCCTGGGCAATATACTTCAGTTCCCTATTTATTGATATTGATATTTATTCATACCTCTATTACTGCTGTGCACTAGTACTTTATACCATATTATTATTATCATCAACCGGTAAACCCACTTGGTACTTCACACTTTTTTTATTTTATACTTATACCCACTTGGTACTTAATTTATTTTCTGACCTGTATTATAGTGTATTATATATATTTATTTTTTGCCTGGTACTTCTATTCCTGTGTGCACTGACGTGATAGTGAGCTGCTGTAGCAAAAGAGTTTCCCCTCGGGGATCAATAAAGTATTTCTGATTCTGATTCTGATGTAGCGTATGACGCAGAGCATGGATAGTCATGAGAAGCTACTATCAAGACTCTACTTTTGTCCCCTGAAAAGACAGGGAGTCTGCTGGAGATTTGACAATCATGAGAAGCATATTTGTGGCCTTTGAGAGAGTTACTGAGTGGGTACCTGTGTTGTAGTTGAGCTAGTGGCTCTACTATGAGAGGCTCTCCGGTGTGTGTTTCTGTTGGGAAGTGGCAATACATAGCCGTAGCCATGCTATTTATTGCAGTTAACGTTACTGTTAGTAAGTAAATAATCTATGCAAACAGTACAATCTAACTACTCACTCACTATACTCAATCCATGCAATTTGCTCAATCCTCCTCTTCTCCACAGTCGGGAGACATTGGTTTTATAGGAAGTGGCGGGGAGGAGGGGTTAGTTGGTGACGAAAGCTGCCACCATATATGTCACCTGCCACCAGATCAATCAATAGCAAAATTTAACTGCAATAGCCAAGTTGCAATTGAATTTTACTATTGACTGATCTGGTGGTGCTATATGCTATGCATATTTATAACACAATATGTAGAATTCAAATACTTGGCACTAAAATGGTAAGATTTTGGACCTTAATCCATCAACAACACTACTAAATACCCATAAACATTCGTTTTCAGCTGGTTTGGGAGTTCAGTTACTCTTTAATAACACACTGACCTTTGGCCTCCTTGCTGTTGGCTGCTTTGAACAGAGGCCATCTGAGGTACTGAAGCTCATTCTGCAGCCCCACTCAGTGTTAAGCATCACCTCTAGATAATGTTGTCAGCTAAATGCCTAAAGTATTAAAAATACAGTCCATTCTCAGCCATGTCTACTGCAGCTCTTTGGAAACAAACTGAGTGAAAACAGAAACTTCTTGCACTCCTTATCAAGCAATCCAAAGAAGCCAAAAAAGACTTCACAGCCCATCAAGCCAAGCAGTGGATTGGTCAGAAGTGTTACTGATAACTGCTGATGAAAATCTTAAAGGCCAATAAAAGCCCATGGATGAGCTGCTATGGTTTCCTATTACCAGTCAGTCATCTGGAGACTAGTTTGTCTAGGACAGCATTAACTAACTACAGCAGATTTACACAGCACTTCTGCAGTGTCCATGTCCTTGTAAAGATGCCTTTTTGGTTCAATAAAAGGGATTTTGATAAACACAACTAATGAGTGCTGTGAATGACCTGTGAATGGTGCAAAGCTAGACTGGAAAACGGATATTTACCTATCTACTGTATATCTCACAAATGAGCTTAGCTGAAGAGAAACTCAGTCAGCAGAGATGGACAGAAGCTGTTGGGCTATTGTTTCTGCTGTATTTCTTTTTTATTCATTTAATAGACAGCAGCAACATTGCAGTGGTTGATAAAAAGTCTCAGCTCCTTTTTGTGACCAAATGTTTGTTACGCGATAGTAATAAGATAGCTTTTTGCCATTCTGCATCCTGACGTAACTTTTCAATGCATGGGTAAATCAATGTTAAGCATCCTTATGGATTAGCTCCAAATTATAAAAAGGGCCTTGACAAGCCATGTGGAGGAAATAATATGATTCAATTATGCTCACTAACCTTCCCTCCGGTATAAACACACACACTTGCATGCACCCCCACACGCTGCTGTGAACAGCAGCCTAATAAAACAGCTCTTACTTGGCACACACACAAACGTGGCTAACTGTATATTTATTTAACATAGTGCTGCACTGATAAAAAAATAAAAAATCTGATAAGAAAGAAGTAATAGGTTATTGAAGGACAGTAGAAGCCTGTGTGCATACATGTGTATGTGCAGTATGAATGATATTATGCATGTAATGAACAAAACGTAGCACTATAGCCCACTTAAACCTATGAAAACAATTCCTCTTGCCTCAAAGAATTGACTTCACATATTTTTGGAGTAAAAGCGAGGGTAACACTTTATTTGAAGGTGGGTTAATAAGACTGACATGACCATGACATGACACCTGTCATGAACACGTAGTTTTTATATCATATGTCATACTTTTTTTGAGATATCTTTGTTACAACTTGACATTAATCAAGACAAAAATGTCTTTGTCATGACAACTTGACATTAACCAAGACAAAAATGTCTTTGTCATGACAACTTGACATTAACCAAGACACAAATGTCTTTGTCATGACAACATGGCATTAACCAAGAAAACATAACTTGTCACAGCAGGCCTAATTATCACACTATTACCAAACTATTTAGCTTTATGCGTTACCATTACATTATACAGTCATATGTGCTTGGTTTTGACAACGTCTATCATGAGACATAATTGTGGCATTAATAATTCCCTTGGAACAATTTGAAGTTGTCATAAAGATGTCAGTAAGTTTAATTACGCTGTCAAATGCTTTTTTAACAGTGTCATGAATAATTCCCTTGACCGCAAGATGTCAGTAATGTTATGAGGGCAGTTTGAAGACAGAGTACAGTACCAAGGTGATTTATGGAGTTTCCTGATGGACAGATAGCTTTACTTGTTGCTTAAGTAACATTAGCTAACCTAACTACATTGGTGTTGGTTGAGGTGAATTTCCTCCCTTCACTGTGAAGCACTTTGGGTATCAAGATAAATGCTACATTATATAACTGTAATCCATTACTATTATTAATATAACCCCTAACTGCTGCTAGTTGTAACTGTTAGCTGCTGTTAGCACAGTTAGACCCATGCATCCAGTTGTGCTATTAACTGGCTGAGTCAGCCCCGGAATCCCAGGAGGCAAACCCGGCTAGAAAGCCACTTGTACTGTATTCCCTGTCAAATTGGCCACCGTCGGTCTCGGAGGAGAATCCTCTCTCACTGGTTCAAGGCCACATTCTAAAACACAATATCAGCTACCTGAGACTTAGGGGTGGGCTGTCAGGGAGCCAACACAGACACCACCAGCTCCACCCACCACAGTCAGCAGGTCACAATCACCTCAATACTGAGTGCACACACCTGCCACCAATCAACCCACTACACTATAAAGCAACACTTCCCCGGTTCACTCACTGGTCTCAACTCTACCATGAGGTACTACCCGACTCACTTCTCTACTGAAGACCTCCGCATATTCTGGCTTCCCCTCAACCTGTGTGTGTCCTCGTCTCCTGGCTCTCCTGCTCCCCGTCACCATCAGTGAACGGCACGGACATCTACAACAGATAAGACTCTCATAGACATTTCTAGTCTTTGCATATTTGGTTACTGCTTTGCCCCTCCTGTGTAACCTACTACTGTGGCAATAAACCTTCCTCGTATCTGCACTTACCTCCGTGTCCTGTGTTCGTCTGCTAACATGGGCGATATGACCTAAAATTTATATCACGGTATTACAAAAATAAAAGGGATACTCCACTCAAAACATGATTCTCTTTTCACTCTATTGGTAATGTAAGGGAATATACTATATCTTAAGAGAAAAAAACAACTTAAAAAAATTAATGTTTATTGGCTCCAAATAGGAATGAAAATGAGGTAGCTTGCCCCATAATGTAGGTTAATTAGTAAATGTAATGTAATGTGGTTCATTCTCAGTTCTCAGAGTTAGACAAGAGGTAGGATTAGGCATCTCAACAGCATTTATTTGGCAGAAAACCCAAAGTAAATTATCTAAGTACAATAGTCAGTGTACCATGGGGCATGTCTATCAAGTACATTTACATACGGCAGTAAAAGACACACATACAGCAGCACTTGTGGTCTGCCTCTGTCACCAGATTCGTCACACATTCACAAATATATTACTGCCGATTTTCAAGTTACATCTCATATCTACTGTGCTGAATATGATTGTATAAGTGAGCACTACATCACAGCCACCTATGAAAAAATAAATGTAATCTGCTGTTAGGTGAACACAATGCATGCACCCATACAGGAACCAGTTAGTTTGAAAACCAGTTGGGATATAACACCGGCAAGAGCAGAGGGGGCTTTCATGTAACAACAATGCCAGCTGAGCCAGTGTTGCAGGATGAAGTTCCACAAAAAGCAACATGAACATCCAACCTACTACTCTGCTTATTTAATGAGGCTTAACGTTCACACAATTTCTCTTGACTGTCCCTCACTTTTACAACATTAGTCCAACATAGAGTACAATAGACGCTAGCCACATTAGCCCTGCAACATGCTAACACTAAGTTAAACAGGCTAACCTGCAAAATAAACAGTAAAGCAACATAAAAATGGAAATTAGCATGCTATACTTGTAAATGTATGGTCTTTATTGGACTTTATTATTTGTGATCCACAAAAGATAATCCACAAAAGTGTACCATAATGCACAAATATTTCACTATCCACAAACATGTATTTTTTTTATTTATGTGTAAAGTTATATCCACAAAAATACAGAGTGATTTGCAAATACACATAACTTACTCTGTAAAAACATATTTTAATTTCACATACAAATGTTGTAGATTTTACAAATGTAAATAGTTTCACCACAACAAATACATGTAAAGTGATATATACACATTTTTGGATCCATTTTTACATGTGAAACGGATTTTGCACATTTGTAGATTGCTTCCTGTCACCTTGTGGGCCATGTGACATTTGTGACTTCCCTCCTATTTATTTGTGGCATTCCCTCACATGAGCTGATGGAACTACAGTCTGTAAGGTACTGGAAGAGCCATCTGTACAACAGGAGAAAATAAGCTGGCTTCAGGATCAATAGTTCAGGATCGGATTCTTCATTGTCATCTCCAGTTGATTGTGCTGTCCTTACTTACTGGCATTGGTCCTACCTACAGTTTTCTAACGTTAGCTAGCTGTGGCAGTGGTGGACAAGCCAGCTCACGTTAGATCATTTAGTTCAGTGCCCTGTTTCAGAAAGTGGGTTTAGTGAAAACTGAATCTGTTAACCCTGAGATGAGGGAAACTCTGGGGTTTCAGTTTCAGAAAGAGAGGTAACTTAAACACTGGATCAGTTACTTTGGTAAGTAAGTGACTGTTAACCTAACCTGCTCGCTGGCATGTTTTCTTCAACAAACCCTGAGTTTCTCTCTGTTTCATCCCTCTTACAGAGCCAGACACTGTTTTATTTCCTCATTGATTCTGTCTGTATCGAAGCACATTAGTTAGCGGAGGTATACTGTATGCCAGAATCTAAATCCTGGTTGTTACTCAGGACTATCTGAAGTTACCGCTTTTATGTGCTGTCAGTCATTTCTTTGTACAGCAGTTTTTGCCCTCACAGTCAAATATTACACAGCATCAAGTCAGCTCAGAATAAAACCTCAGCATGTCCTCCTTTCCCTAACACTGTGACTCTGAGCACACAAGGCAGCTGTCAGTTTGTTAGAGCAGTTATGTTAAATTTTGTAAAAATCGGTATGAAGCTTAGATATGTAGGATTAATGAATAATTATATCACTCTTGATGTGATTGGTTGCACTGATGGAACATAATTCCTATAATATTGGAGATTATATGTTAATATTTCTGAGTGGGCAGGATTCTGGTGCAGCTGCAGAAATCAGTTTGAAAATGAGTAGCTGAAACAAAGCTGAATTCTGCCAAGATCAGAATCAGAATCAGAAATACTTTATTGATCCCCAAAGGGAAACTCTTTGTTACAGTAGCTCGCCTTTACGTCAGTGCACACAGGAGAAAGTACTAGCAAAAAATATAATACACTATAAAACACTATAAAAACAGGTCAGAAAATAAATTAAGTACCAGGTGGGTATAAGTATAAGATAAAACAAGTGTGAAGTACCAAGTAGGTTTACCGGTTGATGATGATAATACCGTATAATAATACAATGTAATAAAATAAGTAATAAGTAATAAGCAGTGGTGCATGTACTGCCGAGTTAAGTGTAGCTTATTGAGATTATTAAGATATTGAACAGCAGTAATGGAGGCGGTGTAGTCCCTCATTCGTCCAGGAGTGTTATATCGTAGAAGAGGTTTCAGTCGTAGTCATCTGTTTTCAGAATCAAGACGTTTCGGCTCCCATCCGGAAGTCATTCTCAATTGTGAAGAAATTGGACGGGAGCTGGAAATTTAAAGTGTAACTGAACCGAGAAGGAACGGTGTCTCCATTCCTTATGTATCTGGACTGTCTGAAAAACTACAAAGGATCTTTAGACAGCACGATGTTCCTGTTTTCTTTAAACCAGGCAACACTTTAAGACAGAAACTCGTTCATCCTAAGGACAAGATGCCCACACAAAAACAGAGCAATGTAGTTTACTCAATTCAATGCAGTGACGAAAACTGCAAAGAACGGTACATAGGTCAGACTAAACAGCCACTTCACAAAAGACTTTATCAGCACAGACGACACGCTAAGTCAGGATTGTAGAGCGCCGTGCATTTGCATCTAAAAGCTACAAACCACACATTGAAGGACAGTGAGGTGAAGATTCTAAGTAGAGAGAAGAGTTGGTTTGAAAGAGGAGTCAAAGAAGCTATTTTTGTGAAAAAAGAAAACCCCTCTTTGAACAGAAATGGTGGTCTGAGATTCAATCTGCCCAAAGTCTATCAGAGTGTATTATCACCTTGGTCACGCCTATCACATGCTAATCAGGCACTTAACAGTGATGAAGTAGATGCAGCCAGAGAACAATAGGCCTGATTACTGATCACTGGGCCATCTTGAAACTATTAGGTCAGTTTCAGGTGAAACTAGCTATTAACACTAGAAGTGCCAGAATTCCAAACTTACTAGAATTGCCGGAAGCGGTCATTTTGACCGCTAGATTCCAAACTCTATAATCTCTAATGATAAATTACCCAAATGGGAGATTAACGCATTTATTGTGTTAGGATATCTTAAAACAAATAACACCAAAATATACATTTAAAAAACTTTAATTATACATTTATCAATATTCATATCATCGCATATAGTAAACCGTAATTATTGCATACGCTATATTCACACCAGTGTCACCGACTCCCGCTTTGCCTTCAGCCCATTGGTGATGCCCACGCTTGTGTGTACGGAGCTCAGCAAACATACATTATTCCTCGGCTTTCCCTGGTAGATGGTGAACGTCGCATCTATACATGGCACACTGATGTGCTGAACAGCTCCGCTTGCTCTTTTGCGGAGGGGGGCGACTCACGCTTAGTTTTCCCCAGGGTGCCAACCAGGCTGGTCTTCTTGGCCTGTAAGGCGGTGGCTAGTTTCAGAGAAGAGAAGAAATTATCTGGTAATATTTCTTCCCTTCCCAGGAATGGCTCCCCGGTTTCAGCTCCACACTTTCTCCCACGAGCTGATCTTTGCTCCGCGTCTCCTCTTTTCCCAGAAACGGAGCCCGTTCAGCATGGATTTTGAATTGACATCCGCAGCTAGCCAAAATTGTCAGGTCATGAGTTGTCACTACGGTGCTGATGTGCCTCAGCCACAGTGCAGTCCCTGATGTGTTTCAGCATGCCATCGTCAAACACACACAAGAAGGCCGTGAGCTGTGTGTGCTGTGGGGCCAGCACAATAGAACAATAGAATAGCGCGAAGTCACTGCGGTCAATATGACCGCGTGTGGCGAAATAGGTAAAAATGATCATATTTTCTTTGCCTTTTGTTTAATTTATATAAAACCTATTGTAAATAAAAATACAAATACTTTTAGGAAAAGTCAGGTACCAGCAAGATTGTATTTTTTTATTCAACAAAGTTATTGCACATATAAATTTCAAAACGGTCAAAATGACCGTCGTGGCCATTCTAGTGTTAACAGATACTCAGGCAGATTCTATGTACTCTATGTTGGACTAATGTTGTAAAAGTGAGGGACAGTCAAGAGAAATTGTGTGAACGTTAAGCCTCATTCCCCTGAGGGCAGGGCATATGTAACTCAAATTAGCTTAAATTTCCAGCTCCCGTCCAATTTTTTCACAATTGAGAATGACTTCCGGATGGGAGCCGAAACGTCTTGATTCTGAAAACAGTGTCCAGATGACTACGACTGAAACCTTTTCTACACCAGTAATGGAGGTATATAATATCTATATAACATAGGAAAACGAAATATTGCATGGGAGTAAGACACAGAATATTGCACAATTATTCAAGTACGGCAGAGATGTAATGATCAATGTCCAGTTTAGTGACCTAGGGTCATACAGACTAACACTTAGAGGGAGGAGTTAAAGAGTTTGTAAACCTGTAAACAGCTTGAGTGTTCTTGGTCCAGTCCAGTTTGTTATCCAAGTGTACTCCCAGGTATTTGTAATCCTCCACAATGTCCACACTGACCCCCTGGATGGAAACCGGGGTCGCTGGTGCCTTGGCCCTCCGTAGATCTACAATCAGCTCCTTAGACTTTGTCGCATTGAGCTGCAGATGGTTCTGCTCACACCATGAGACAAAGTTACCCACCACAGCCCTGTACTCATCACCACTGCTGATACATCCCACCACAGCAGAGTCATCAGAAAACTTCTGAAGGTGGCAGGACTCTGTGTGGTAGCTGAAGTCCGTGGTGTAGATGGTGAAGAGGAAGGGAGAGAGGACAGTCCCCTGAGGGGCCCCAGTGTTGCTGACCATGCTATCCGACACACAGTGCTGCAGATGCACGTGCTGTGGTCTGCCAGTCAGGTGGTCCACAATCCAGGACACAAGGGGGGCATCCACCTGCATCGCTGCCAGCTTCTCACCAAGCAGGGCTGGCCAGAGGATGTTGAAAGCATGATGAAAAACATGATCCTCACCGTGCTTGCCGGTCTGTCCAGGTGGGTGTGGATGTGGTTCAGGAGGAAGATGATGGCATCCTCAACTCCCAGTCAAGGCTGGTAGGCGAACTGAAGGGGGTCCAGGAGGGGTCTGACCATGGGCCGCAGCTGTTCCAGCACTAGTCTCTCCAGGGTCTTCATTATGTGGGAGGTCAGTGCCACCAGTCTGTAGTCCTTGGAGCCACTGGGACGCAACGTCTTCGGCACAGGAACGAGGCAAGATGTCTTCCACAGAATGGGGACCCTTTGAAGACTCAGGCTTAGGTTGAAGACATGTTGAAGGACTCCACATAGCTGGGGGGCACACGCTTTTAGCACCTCGGGGCTAACGCCATCGGGGCCTGCAGCCTTGTGAAGAGGGCTGTTAGCCTGATGGGTAGGGGGGAGCAGAGTACTCAGAGGAGCTTGAGGCCAGCTGAGTTAGAGGGGGGATAAGCAGGGGCCGGTGTGTTGAATCTGTTAAAGAACAGATTAAGTTCGTTGGCCCTGTCCAAGCTGCCTTCAACTCCTCTGCTGCCAGTCGGTCTGAAGCCAGTGATGGTCTTCATGCCGCTCCAGACCTCTCTCGTGTTGTTCTGCTGGAGTTTCCGCTCCAGCTTCCTCCTGTACTTCTCCTTGGCCTCCCTGATTTTCACCTTCTGGTCTGCCTGGATAGCCCTCACCTCCTCCCTATTTGGATAACAATGGACCATTTTGGTTGGGACATTGCAGTCCACACAGAAGTTAATGTAGCCAGTAATGCACTCAGTGAGCCCGTCAATGTCCTCTCCATGAGGCTCACAGAGTACATCCCAGTTTGTCACCTCAAAACATTCCTGCAGTGTCTCATAGGCCTCCCCTGACCATCATCATTGTGGTCACTGGGTGCCTTTTAACCAGAGGCACATAGCAGGGTTTAAGGTAAACCAGGTTGTAGTCTGACCTACCCAGAGGGGGGAGGGGGGGAAGAGCTGTATGCATCCTTAATGTTAGCATACAGCAGGTCCAGTGTCCTCTCCTCTCTAGTAACTCACATACTGGGTGAAATTAGTCAGTGTTGTTGAAACACTGACATGGTTGAAGTCACCCGAGATTAATATGAGAGCACTCAGGTGTTGAGTCTGTAGATGTGCTATGGCGGTGTGGATGGCGTTGCACGCCCAAGCCGTGTTAGCAGAGGGGGGGGATGTAAACAGCCACAACAATGGCATGTGAAAATACAAGTGGCAGATAATATGGCCAGAGGCCCACAGCTAACAGTTCAATGTCCGGGCTACAGATGCTCTGCTTGATGGTAACATGACCAGGGTTACACCATCTGTTGTTAACTAGAACAGCAAGCCCACCGCCTTTCCGCTTACTGCTCCCAGTGTGATCCCTGTCGGCTCGAACTGTCTGAAAGCCATCGATGGAAACGTTATGGTCCGGGATATCCTGGTGTAGCCATGTCTCTGAGAAGCACATCAAACTACACTCACGGAACTCCGTCTGACTCCGGGCTAATGCCGTTAGCTCGTCCATTTTATTCGCCAGCGATCTCACGTTGCCCATGACGAGAGAAGGCAGACACGGCTTAAATCTCTTATTCTTAAGTCTCTTTTGTCTGCACCCCTCTCTCTTCCCTTGCCGCTTCGTTCCACCTCTGCATCCACGGTGTGTCCTCCTCCAGATCTCAAGTATATGCTAAAATTTGAATTTAAAATCTACTGTATTTTAAACTCAATGCATTTTTTTCAAGTGCAAATCACCAAACACATTATTACTGGATCAGATTGTGAGCTTACAATCATACAAGATAAAAGATACAAGATAGATTTATTGATCATTTTACAACACATGCTGGAGTGCTGAGAATGAATTTAGGAGTCTTAGCCTGAGGGAAGAAGCTGCTCTGTAGTCTGGTGGTATGACAGTGAATATTTCTGTATCTCTTGCCAGACGGCAGCAGGGTGAACAGGCTGTGGCTGGGGTGGGTACTGTCCTTTACTATCCTTTGGGCTCTTTGCAGGCACCTCACCTCACCGATATCACTGATGCTCGGTAGGTTGGTACCAATAATCTTCTGAGCAGTTTTAATCACCTGCTGCAGAGCCCTTCGGTTCTAGGCTGTACACATCCCATGCCAGTTTGTGATGTTTCCAGTCAGGAAAGTCAGAGTGTTTTTCAATCAGTTTCATGGGGGAGACTGTGTTGAATGTTGAGCTGAAATCAACAAACAACATTCTGATGTAGGTGTTATTGTTATCAAGGTGTGTGAAGACTGAGTGGAGATGGCATCCTCTGTGGATCTGTTGGTTCTGAAAGCAAACTGGTGAGGGTCCAGGCTGGCTGTTGTTCTTTATGTGCTGAAGAACCAGTTTCCCAAAGCACTTCATCAGAATGGGGGTGAGAGCCATAGGGCGATAGTCATTTAGACTAGACACTGCAGACGTTTTAGGTACAGGGACGATGGTAGCTGTCTTGAAGCAGGTGGGAACAATCTCCTGTGACAGTGATATGTTAAAAATGTCAGTAATAACATCAACTAGCTGACTGGCATATGTTCTTAGTACATTCTTCAAACATCCGCTGTGGATACTGCCGATGGCCGATCTTCTGGAGACATATTAGACTTTTCAGCTGACTTTTTGTTGGGGATCAGCATGGGGGCGCTCCTGCTTTTGTAGCCTGTGATGTTTTTGATCGCCTGCCACATATCTTTGGTGTTGTGGTGTTGAGGTCTCTCTCCAGTCTCTCCTGATGTCAAAGCTTTGACTCATTGATGTGGCTTTCAGTCTTGCTTAATCATGTCTCTGTGTCTTTGATCAATATAGAACACTGAAAAATATAGTTGAAGATTTAAAAATGATATCAAAGACATAGAGACATGATTGTAAGCTCAGAATCTGATCCAGTAATAATGTCTTTGGTGATTTGCACTTGAAAAAGCATCAAGGTTAAAATACAGTAGATTTTAAATTTTAGACATTTATTTGGATCATGGCTCAACACCATTCACTGGCTTTATTTCAACTACATCAACAAATGTAGTAAACTTAAACACAGTCACTGATATGCTGTTCAAACTATACACAGCCTATTTAAAAAACTTTCAAACTACGTTCTGCAGCTGCACCAGAATCCCGGTCACTCAGAAATATTAACATATAATCTCCAATATTGTAGGAATTATGTTCCATCAGTGCGACCAATCACATCATGAGTGATAGTGTTATAGTTTAAGGTTTTGTCACTTCCTGTTTTATTTTGTAGTGTGTTCCTCTCCTTGTGTGTCTTGTGGTTTTATTTCCCTCAAGTTTTGATTGTTGGCCCTTCCTTGATTGTTTGCATGTGTGTCTTGTTGTCTCACCTCCCTTAGGGTATTTAGTCCAGGTCTTTTCCTTTGTTCAGTGTTGTATCATTGTTGTTATACCTGTCTGGTGATGCTCCTGTCTTGAGTTTTGTTCCTGACATTTGTGTGTGTCGCCATTTGGTGCACTTTTTGTTGTACCCGATTCCTGTGCCCAGTTCCCCGGCATTCTTACAGTGAGTTCTGTTTTGGTTTCTTTGTCTCCCTTGGACCTTGGCTGGATTCTGGATTTTGAACTTTGCCTGCTCCCTATTGGACTGTTGAGCCACATTGGACTCACTTCCCATTTCTCTGTACCTGGACCTATCTGCCTATTTTCCTGTTACCTGTCTGCCTACCAGTCTGTCTGCCTGTACCTGCCTGTAAACCACATCACCTCCAATAAACACTGTAGCCATCGTACCGCTTCCTGGCCATCTGCATTTGGGTCCACATACCACTACACAGCACATGACAAAGATAATTATTCATTGATCCTACTTGTCTAAAGCTTCATACTGATTTTTACAATTACAATTACAATTTGAGATTACACATTTTGTGCAATAAACATTTTAGTGGAACTGCTCTAACAAACTGACAGCTGTCTTGTTTGCTCAGTCACAATATTGTAAAAGAAGGACATGCAGAGGTTCTATTCTGAGCTGACTTTATGCTGTGTAATATTTGAATGTGTGCAAAAACTGCTGTTCAAAGAAATGACTGACAGCGCATAAAAGCGGTAACTTCAGATAGTCCTGACTAACATCCTAACATTCAATCAGAATTTAGATTCTGGCATACAGTAAACCTCCACTAAATAATGCACTCTGACACGGACTGAATCAATCAGGAAATAAAACAGCATGTCTGGCTCTGTAAGAAGGAGGAGACAGAAGAAACTCAGGGTTTGTTGAAGAAAACATGCCAGCGAGCAGGTTAGGTTAACAGTCACTTACCAAAGTAACTGATCCAGAGTTTAAGTTACCTCTCTTTCTGAAACTGAAACCCCAGAGTTTCCCTCATCTCAGGGTTAACAGAGTCAGTTTTCACTAAACCCGCTTTCTGAAACAGGGCACCAAACTAAATGATCTAACGTGAGCTAGCTTGTACACCACTGCCATGGCTAACTAACAATAACGTTAGCAAACTGTAGGTAGGCCTAACATCAGTTAGTAAACAAGCATAGCGCACTCACCTGGAGATGACAATGATGAAAAAAGATCTTGTCTTTCACCTCCTGGTAGAAGCCAGCTTGTATTCTCCTGTTGGCTCTTGTTTAGCCTTCTTCCAGTACCTTACAGACTGTAGTTAGGTGAGGGAATCTCACCTCCTGCTGGTGTAGCTAGTAACTGCACCTCAGTTTGCGGAATCCTTTTTATAGATCTGCTGCGGTATGAATTGGACAAAATTCCACAAATACATAGGATGGAAGTCACATATGTCACGTGGCCCACAAGCTGACAGAATGCAATCTACAAATGTGTATATGTGGATACTGAAATATTTGTTTTATTATGGTACACATTTGTGGATTATCTTCTGTGGGTTACAAATAATAAAGTCAAATAAAAACTTCTATAGTACACTACCTTCCACATCTTCTAACTGGAATCAGCATTAGCGAGGAAAATAGTAGTTACTGGATGTAACTCCAGTTCTATGAGTATGTGCATAGCCCTTTACCTGCATGTTATCTCAGCCACAGTAAAGCATATTAGTTTTAACATGCTAAAACATTTTTCACGGTAATGACGGTATTGCAAAAGCGTGGACCAATAAGCATGTAGCAGGCATGGTTAGCAGGAGCCAATGAGCGTGAAGCAGGCGTGGTGAGCAGGCGCAAACGGGAGTGAAGTAGGCATGGGAATGAAAAAAAACCTGTAAATTAAATAATATGATTGAATAATTCAATCATTTAAGTGAAATCAATAGTATCAAAAGTATAACAAATTATTGACAAACTTACTATCTGTAAAATCTAATCTTTCAGGGAAAAAAAGACACATCCTTCTCTGTCTGGTACAGAGTGAGGTGTGAATGAACTGGAAGAATGTGGGATGGTAGGCGGAGTTTGCGTGAATCAATGGGAGTACAGCAGGCAGGGTTAGGGTTAGTCAATGGGAAAATAGGTTAGGAGGAGCTTGCATGAGGCAATGATTTTGTGAAAATGTGAACTAAAAAATAAATGATTCAAGTTTCGAAGTTGAATAAATGTCCGGATATCCGTTGATGAATGTCAGCGTGCGGCATCCCTTACAACTCCTGTGCATCTGTGGCTAGCATTAGCCTGCATGAGTAGCATCTCTTGCAGCTCTTGTGCAGATTGTGTGAAGGTGGGCTGAGGAAATGAGGGTATATCAGATTTTCTCTGTAATACCATCACCCCTAAAGGTCAGCCATCTGTAAAGGCAATTATAAATTGGCGTGTGAAACTCCTCACACAGGGTAAATATAACCATAAAGATGTCCATGGCATTTCTCAATTGTCAAAACATCCTGTATCCCTCTAAAAGACCTAAAGTCTGCTGCTCTTTCTGAAGATTCCTTGCTGCTCAATCATCTGTGAAGGCAATTTGAAATTGGCATGTGAAACTCCTCATGCAGGGTAAATATAATTACAATTACTGTCTTTAACACAGAGCCAGATGTCAAATGTACTTGGAGTTTCTGTGTGAAGCTCTGTGTCTGAGATCTGTATAATAAACATCATAAATGATGAGAAAAAGAAGTAAAAGAAATAAGTTAAATTTCAGAGGCTAATCTCTGCACCGAATACACACACACCACACACAGACAGAGAAGGTCAAGAGGTCAACCCTTGTTTTCACACAGGAACCCTATAAAGACATATTGATGATATATTTAAAGACATATTAAACTGAGACAGAGAGCAGGAAGACTTCTGACATCTGACAATGGGAAATGGCTCAAGCAACTGGTAAATTACTAATATCTTTTGAACTATATTTCATGCGTTTAAACCTTTAGGCAAAAACATAGGGAGTTTTTTCATTCTTTGCAGTGACTCTAAACAGAGGGCTGAACCTTCAAGCAGAAGAGTCTGGTAAGGACAGGTCTACATTGTGTATTTTTAATACAGAAATATTTAAAGACTTATTTTCTATCGTGATTAGAAATTATGTCTTTCAGAGTCATCAACTGACACCTCAACATATGAGACCTCATCTGATACTAACTCCTCATGTGTGCTTTCTGAGGACGTGATATTACCCAGTGAGTTGCTACATTTTTTTAACCAGTTTTTTACCTAAAACTTACACCGAATATTTATCAAAAACTTTTTCACATGCTAGACCTGTGGTCTCGGTTTGGATCAATATTTCCAAGAAGGGCTATCGCCATCATCACAGCCACAGGACACAATTGACACAATTGTGCTTGCCTCAGGCAGTCAAAACATTAAACGTTCTCTAGAGGCTGTCCAGTTGACCGGAGGAGCTCCTGGGGATGTGATATTGCATCAATATTTTGAAGAACAACCGCCATTTCACCAGGAGCCTGCCTCAACCACGAATCAACCGCTGACGGCTGTGAAGAGGTCTGGTGCTCAACCAGCAGACAGAGATCCAGAATTCTCACTGGGTCGCAACCACAGGAGAACCAGTTTCGGCACTGAGAATCCACACCTGAGAGCCTGTAGGGCTTCCAGCGAAGGATTTCCATCGGCACACTGTAAGTTTATTTGCTTTTAAATTGTTTTGCAGTGCATTGTGAGACTATTCAATCTGGCCATATAAATGTAATAATTACCCAGCAGGGAACACATGTACCTTCCTTTTCTCTACTTTTCTCTCATTTTACATCATAAGCAAACATGGCAGGTTTTTTTTGCTGCTGGTTTGAGTTATAGTGTTTCTCATAAGTATTATCTTGGTGTTTATATATATATATATATATATATATATATAGGAATAAGCTGCTATAAAGGTGAAATTCTAGGGTTTTTGCATTTGCATCTCTCTCTTAAAGTAAAAACTGCAGTTTCCGGGTCCTTACCCATTGTCTTCACAATGAGACACGCACACACACACACACACACACACACACACACTCTCTCACACCCACACCCACACACTCACTCACCAAACAGACCCAGGTCCAGACCGTCCAGGTGCTCTCAGTGTTGCAGAACTACTCGGCAGCAGTTGGTTCAGAGGTCCAGAGCCTTTTGGCTCATGTGTTAGAAATTAGGTTTACACCGTGACAATTTGTAAATGTGATTTGGAAATGCGATTTGTAAACTGTTCGGACGCTGATTTTATCATGTGGATAAATTGCAATGATGTTGATTTAAGATTTTTAATAGTGTTTGGTTTTTATTAGGTCATGGATCAACACACACTAGTAGCTAGTGAATTGTTAGAGAGTTTAGCAGACTCAGTAGCACAAAATCTTCAGAATGAGTCAGGTTTTAAAAACGATTTAACTGAAAATGATTTGAATGAAAACGACACAGCCACTACATCTAACAGATTTGAACAGTGACAAATTCTGGGGAAAATTCTAGACTCTGAAATCATAAAAAAACAGACTGTTTCTGTACATTGTCCATAACAGACAGAATCAACTATGTTTTGCCATCTATCTGGCTCATCTGTTACAACCCAATATCAGCAATAGAGAAGCCCTCGAACGCAGTACACAGATTCAAAATGAAGTGACATCCCAAAATTTTAAAAAAGGGTGTTGGACTGTAAAATTGTAGTGTTTTACAGAACTGAGGATGACAGGGCTCTCCGCAAATTCTTGACAGATAGCCCAAGATGGAGTAAAACCCTGATTTTGTTTCAATTCCAAAATCACCACTAAGTGATTAAAAATCTCAAAGCCTTTCTAGGTTCACCTTGCTCATGTTTGTGAGCACTGCTTTACAGGTTTTAACAGTGTATTGGGCCATACTTGCGACGCTCGTTGCACCATATGCTTTGACCCTGGTTGTACACGGAGACCGTGTCAACCTGTTGTGTGTGACCAATGCAATAGAATGTGTTGCTCACCTTTCTGTTTGACCAAACACAAATAACCTATAGAGAGATTAAGAGGTCAAACATATGCCAGTGCTTGTGCCTTTTATAAAAATGTACCAAATGTGCAAGGCTGTACTACTGTGCCATGAAGGGTAATGGTAAACAACACAAGTGTCAGGCTGCGAAACGTAAAATTTGCAGCAAGAAATTGATCTGAGACAGAGATTTAAAACACAATGAAAAAGTGGTGTTTTATGATTTTGAAACCTACGTCAACGAGAACGGTGCTCACATTCAATTTTTAGCGTGTACACGAACCTTAGATGGTAAAACATGGAGCTCTCAGGGCACAGATTGTGCCAAAGAGTTTCTCCTGCATTTCAGATGACCTTTGTACAAAAATGCAGTATTTATAGCACACAATGCCCAAGGTTTTGACAGCTATCTCCTTATCAAAGCCATGGTCGAACTGGGTTTAAAACCCTCTTTGATTATGCAAGGGTCAAACGTTATTTGTGTCACAGATATCGATTACAAACAAAGGAACATTGACTATGTCCTGTCTAATCATGCGTTTAGCCAGTATGCCGAAAGCGCTGGGGTTCAATGATAAAATAAAGGGGTACTTGCCTCACGGTTTCAGCTCAGAGACCCATTTGAGTTACACAGGCGAGTACCCACCCCCTCAGTCTTACAGTATTGAGACCATTACAACAGAGCAACTAAAAGACTTCTACAGCTGGTACGAGACAGTGCGGCACGGCACATTCAACTTCATGAAAGAGGCATGCCTCTATTGTAAAAACAATGTGGACATTCTCGCTGAGGGTTGCACGCTGTTCAGAAAACAGTATATCAATGAAACTGCTGTTGATCCCTTCAGCTCAGCGACCATCACATCAGCATACATGAAGGTGTTTCTTGCAAACTTTCTACTAACGAAAACTTTAGCCATCCCCTCTCTGGAGGACTACAGGTGTCAATTCAAAACATTTTCAAATGCCGGTATCCAATGGCTACAGTGGCTGTTACACACCCATGACATCCCTATCCAACATGCTTTAAATAAGGGGGAAAAACAGCTGGGGCGGTTCTTTGTAGACGGGTATGCTGAGATCGCTGGGGTGTTTCTAGGATGTTTCTATCACGGCTGTTCAATTTGCTATCAAGTGCCCGACACCTGTCCTCTAACGGGCCGTCCCTTTGGAGAGTTACGGGCGAGTTGTGAGGAGAAATTACAAGTCATGCACAAGGTACAAATCATAATGCGTGAGCATATGTGGATGCTGTTGAAGAAATCTCATCGGGGTTGAAGGAGTTTTTCAAACAATATAATACTCCACAGCTGTTGTCACCCCGCAAAGCTTTGTACGGAGGGCGTACCTCTGCTATAAAGTTGAGACACACCGCTGCGTCGAACGAGAAAATCTCTTATGTAGATGTGACATCTCTCTATCCATAGTGTAACACCAACTTCCCCTATCCTCTCGAACACCCTGAAATAATATCTAAAGATTTCCAAGAACCTCAAAGCTACTTTGGGCTAATTGAGATGGGTTATCAGATGGCTGAAATATCTGAGGTATGGCACTTTGATAGACGGAGCGATTCTATATTTGTCGACTATATGCACACTTTTCTGAAAGGTAAACAGGAAGCTTCGTGTTACCCGTCCGACTCTGTAGATCAGGAAAGCTGAGAAAAGTACATCAGCGACTATCGTGCAAACCAAGGGATTTTGCTGGAGGCTGATAAAATCAAACCCTACTAAAAGGCAAAAAACAAGGTAGATAACGTTTTTATAGCCGCTTTCACCGCAGCCTAAGGGCGTCCGATGTACAGTTATTTGGAACCGCTGCAAGACAGAGTCCTTTACTGCGATACAGACAGCCTCATCTATATCACAAAAGAGGAAGCGATGCGGCTCAAGCTGGGTAATTACCTAGGAGATTTGACGGACGAGTTAGGGAGAGATAGCATCCAAGACTTTGTGGCTGCGGGTCCAAAAAGTTATGCTTACCAAACATGAAACAACAACGTTTTACGCTTAAAAGGCATTAAGCAGACACACAAATGCTGTGAAAGGGTCATCTTTGATAGTGTCAAAGACCTGGTTCAGGATTATGTGCAAAATTCTGGCGAGAGGGGGGGTCATTGAAATCCATCAGCACAGTATTGTGCGAGATAAGAAAGGTTTCCTTCTAAAAAACAGTTGTATATGATAAGAGACGGCTGCTGAGTCTAGGACAAACATTGCCTTTTGGTCATTGAGGAGAAAATGTTTTCATCCAAAGTAATTGGCTTTGACCCCAGACTGTAAGTGGCTTTTTCTTGTCTGGTCACAGGACTGAGTGGCTGTGGCAAGACTTATTTTGTAAAGTCTGTTTTGAAAAACTGTAATCATGTGATGGATAACATTGTATGGATTTTTACATCGTTTCAACCTTTGTATGCTGAACTGCAAAAGAAGAATAAAAAGATTAAATCTGTTGAGGGCCTGCCTCTGTCACGGAATAACAGGCAGGGGACACCGAGATGGAAGGGAATGTCTTTATTCAGACGAGAGCCAGAAGTGGAGAGTGTGGAGATAGGTAGAGTGGATCTGGGGAAGTCACCGGAGGGAAGCCACAGGAGACTGGAGAGACAAAGGAGGAATGGAGAAGCCACGGAGGACCGGCGACGACACGGAGGACTGCAGAACACATGGGGAACTGGAGAGACCACGGAGAACTGGAGAGACACCGGAACAATTAGAAAAAGCACTGTAGTTACCGGGTATATGGAGTCCTATACACAAACAAGGTCGGACAGAGTGCGGAGAGTGGAGTGGTTTTATGGGTGTGATTGGGGCTGATTGAGGGCAGGAGTGTAATTAGGAGCAGGTGTGGGTGATTATGGGCTGGTGAGGACATGACAGGCTGTGACAGCCTCCTTCTTTTGATGATGAAAAGCGGTTTCCCCCTGATCAAAATCATTTGATTATTTAGGACGATGTCATTTTTCAGGCCTCCCGATGTAGTCAGAATTTTTACAAACATCACAAGAACATGTCCATCATGATGCTGATGATGTAATTATCTGATACTGTTTAAAAACCCTTGAGACAGATTACAGATGAAAATATTGGCTCAACAAATGTTTCCTGGACAAAAAGCCTTTTTATTAGAAAGTTTTGAAGACGGCTATCAAAAGATCCTCACGGGTATTTAATCATCCATCTCACACCCAGCTGCCCAGAACAATACAGACTAAGACTATCTACCTAAATCCAAGTCCTGATCCAGCGTGTCGGCGCATTTAAAAAGAAACACGCCTTTACTACGCGCTTTATGTCACGCCACACCATGGAAACGTAAAGATATTCTTGACCATTGTTCATCGGACTTTCTTCACTCTCTTTGTGAACTCTCCTTAAACCTCTTAAAAGGAAACATTCCACTGACCTCGGCTCAATATAAAAAACTTGCCCATTTGGAAAATACATCGAAGACCGTTAGTAAATAATTGTACCCATCATTGTGTTGGGTCAAGGCCTGCATATCACAAAGGTCTGCCTGGAACTGATTTAGAGGTCGTGGTACAAACACTCTATTTCTAACAAAACGTATCCTGGTTTATGCAGAGTATACGAGTCCTGTTCCAACAAAAAATCTTTGACCTGATCACTCATCATCAGACATGCTTTTTCTGTGTGTGTTTGAGTCTGAAGTTGCTGGGGTACCCATTTTAAGCAGAATGAATTACAGGGCGAGGGAATGAATTACAGGGAGTCAGAGGAGGAGTTGGGGGTGGTGTCTTCTGTAAACAGAGTCTTTTTTATCATCACAATGTCTCTCGATGTCTGACTCATTAGGAAAAGAGCTTTCAGTTTTTCAGCTATTTCAACCATCATTTTCATCCACACCTTGAGGGGCAGCTGTAATGACGTCTGGAACACTCCGCATTCGGTATTAAAATATTCCAAGACTAATTCGTCCGAGTGTTCATCTCCTTCGACCACCTGATCGCTCGAACGGTAGACCCATCTGCCGGAACCTGAGCATTTTGTCTCCCAAATGCTGTGGGTTACAATATTTTTTGGGGCAAGCACAGGTGGAAATTCCTGTTTAACCCGCACAAATGGTTGCGTCTGTTTGTCTTTTGTCGCAGGTTCCTTTCCTTCATTTGCTCTGAGTGTTGCTATGAGGTTGTTTGAAACCAGCAGATTCAGCACAGACCAGTTCATTGATGTAAGCGTTGCTTTTGGAGTGAGGGGGCCAAACGTTTCTCCTTCCTCCAGCTGGTAAAAACAAAGCTTGTTGACTTCATAGTTGAACGCATATCCCCACACACCTCCATCTTCTAAAAGCCATTCCTCCTGAAACACGTTGGGGAGAAGCGTCTGGATCTGACTCAAATGTTTCTTGGGTGCCCAGTGTTGCCTTTTGATAACTCGTCACATGCTCCCATTGGTTCATGCAAGCTCTGCCTACCCTCCCACATTCTTCCAATTCATTCACACCTCACTATACACCAGACAGATAACAGAGAAGGACGTGTCTTTTTCTCCTGAAAGATTAGATTTTAAGTTGATACTATTGATTTCACTTAAAGGATTGAATTATTTAATCATATTATTTAATTTACAGGGTTTTTTTCATTCCCATGCCTACTTCACTCCCATTCGCTCCTGCTCACCACACCCGCTTCACGCTCAATGGTTCCTGCTAACCACGCCTGCTTCACGCTCATTGGTCCACGTATAGTGCCGCCCACTTCCGGAGTGAGGGAGGATCAAGGGGGTGGGGTTTAATTCATTTTTAATCAATGTCAAAGGTCACCAATCCATCACCCGTCGATTAAAAAATGGCAGAAAGGGTTGCATATCACTCTCTTGAGTGCATGAAGAATCTTTCAAACAATACCTGGCCTCTGTATCATTCCACATCCTTGATTCACTTTGCTACAGTTTACCTTCAAGCCTGTAGTTCACCTGACTTTGTGCTGTTTTAGCTACTGCTCCTCTTTTCAACACATTTTTCTAGCCCTTTCTGGCCTTTTGTCCCTCCTACTACTCCTTCACCAATCATTCCAACATTCCAATACTACTAGCATCCTCTTCACCTATTTATTTCATCCTCTTTCTCCTTTTCTAGTATTTTCTTGTCACTCCATCTTTCCTCCTCTGGTCTCCAGCCATTCTTCCATCATTCCTCTAACACAAGTCTTTTCCATTACTTCCCTCCTTTTCTTCTTCTTACCTGACATCACTATTTTTTTTCATTTTGTTAGCTCTCACTCCCCTTTTCTCCTTGCTTCCTGCCTTGTTCAATCCTTTCATCTCCCTCCATATTTCCACTATCCCTCCCTTCTTCTCTTGCTTCTTCCCTCCATACTCACCTCTCCTTTGGCTCTCCATCTGGGACAGCTGGTTAGGCAGGTCTGCTGGCTCCTGTCAGTTTGGCTACCTGGCCAGCAGGGCCTGATCCACTACCAACGGCCTCAAGCCCCGGCAGGGCTACAGCCGTGCCAGACCGGGCCCCTAAGCGCTCATCCTCCCCCACCATGGTACCCTGACTCTGGGCAGCATGAGGTGGCCAACATCCCCCACCCCCAGGAAGTATGTGCACAGCAGCTTTCGCGAAGGTCTGCTGAGGTAGAGGTAAAGGGTGGGTGGATCAACACTCCTCTGCTGAAGAGCCAGCACAATTAGCAAACAATCTCTTTTGACTCCTACTTGTGAGGAAGATGCCAGATTTTAAATTGAGATGTGAAGAATTGCACATGTAAATGCACACACACTTACAGGTGTGGGAGGAGGAGCCAGCAGAAAAGATGCACAGCTTAGCATAGGTGTATGTGGGCAGAATAATTGCCAAATTCTACCAGTAGTATTCCATATAGGTTTTGTAAATATGATTGGACAGTCTTTGTGTCTTTGTGTTTGACTATAAAATAACTTATGTGCATATGCTGAGGCTCAGGCCATCCATATTTCTAGAACCTCCACAGGTGACCAAACACAGTCTGTGGTTTGGAATGCAATGAATATAATATTTCACTTCACTTTTGCCATCTTTTCTGTAATGCAATTCTAAGAGACCTCAAGCCCCCCCATTGATAGCTGTAACCCAGCTATTGCTAGCTGTACAATAGCCCTAGTATTCCTAACTAAACCCATGCCAACATGCACACACTCCAAGAGTCTGCAGATATTCAGTGCATTGTAGTAAAAATCTGTTCCTTGTAGTAAGAGGCTTTTGAGCAATCATTCACAATCCAAATAGTGGCTCAGTGCAAGAGAAGCAACTTAGCATTCAGCTGCTGGCATTAAGGCCTTAACTCAAATTGCCACAAAACACAATAATATAATGTGTTGCGTTCTTATGTGAGATTGGAAATGTGTCACTCTATCCCGCCTGGAATCACCTTGCCTCACTTACTTCTGTCAACAGCTGCTTTGAGAGGATTCCCATGGGGCTGCTGGGGGGACGGGGAGGGGTCACTAAGCTTCCCCTGTTTATTCTGGAGACTAAGCACTACAAAGCCAGCTAACTGTAAAACAATTAGATTAGCATAAATATGTTCAATTATACATGCAGATTTAAGGCCTGGTGCTTTGCAACAGGGAGAAATTCCACTGAATTATTCAGAATGTACAAATATTGGTTAAATCAGATTGAAACAACAGGAAGCAAATACAACTTCATTACTCTACAGTGGCCTGGGAGTACACCATATGCCTCTGTCCACATTGGTTAAACGTTTTATATTTTATTTACTCACTGTTTGCCACAAGCACACAGGAAATATGCATATGTATAGAGAGATGGACAAAAAACAAGTAACACAACAAGTGTTGGAGCATATGAGTGTTTGGTAGCAGACCCTCATTTCCTTTTCACAGTACAGAAGATGCGTTATTTGTGTCAATTATCACTACTTGTTATTATTATTACTGTTCTCTTTTTATTTTATTTTTATAAGATTTTTTTGGGCATTTTGTCTTTATTGGACAGTGACAGCTGTAGATAGAGACAGAAAGGCAAGAGAGAGAGGAAGGGGATGACATGCAGAAAAGGGCCCCGGGTTAGGACTCAGCCTTAAAGGTACGTGCACTACCAGGTGAGCTACCGGGGCGCCCCTATTACTGTTCTCTTATTGAATTACCATTTAGTGACATTGTATTGCTAAATATCTTCAACAATCTTCTGGATTAGTTTTGATACTCAAGGAAAACTAAATTAAATAAATTAAAATTATGTGCGCAACGTCTGTGTGAACAGAAAGGGTGTGATCCTTTGATGTTCAAATGGTGTAGAGCCTTTTTCTACCAAAGCTGTAGTTCAGGTGTGAGTGTGAGAGCTTGAGCATTTTTCAGACCCAGTGTCTTCTATGAAACAAATCTATAGTGAACACATCTGCTAATATTGTATACACACACTTAAAGAAAAGACACACACACACACATGCATAACTCCATGCTGCTGACGAGAGCAATAATCTGCAAGGTCAAGGGACCCGCAGTTGATGTAGCTGGTGATACATACATGTTGTCTGTCTAATGCTCGCTCCAGGGAAATCATTAGATCCATAACACCGGCATGTATGTACATCACTGTATTGTGTGCGTGTGTAGTGGAGAGGTACCAGGGGACCCAGACTAGTCATTTCATGCATGAAATGCTCATCCCATTGGTCTTAAAGGAAGAGAAAATCAACCTTGGAAGGATGAACAGATGAAGGAATGCAGAGATGGAGGGATAAAGCACAGAGGGCTGTAGAAGGAGAAAGGTATAGACGTAAGAGGAGAGTAATGTATTATAAATGGTCTTAATTTTAGATTCGGGGGTAAAGAAAAAGCAGGTTGTAATTTTCTCTTCAGCTTTAAAAACACACCAGACTGCAGCAAATAAACACAGACTGCACAAACGCTTCTCTTTTTCCCCTGCTATTCTCATGCTCACTCTCTTTTTCTTTCTCTCTCTCCTTCTCTCCCTTGCCACATTTCTGCACTCACACATTCATGTAAAAAAACACAAACAAACACAACACACACACACACACACACACACACACACACACGCACACTTCCTGTCTAGTACTGCTTCATTACCAGCAGTTCACAGTGATTGAGGATTCCTATGGTAATGGTGATGTGGGGCTGACCTGGCTGCCAGCTGGCTTGCCCCATGACTGATAACGTGTGTGTGTGAGTGTGGCCTACTGCACATGTGCATTAATGTTTTTCTCCCTGGCTCTGACTGCTTGTGGGATAGCGTCAGCATAAAAAAAACAGCTTTTCTAGGCTTTGGGAAAGTTTTAAAAAAAGTCAAATCTTCATAGATAAAACATTCATAAAACAAGGAGTGATAACTGGGCATCCTGGTGACCCATGTGTGCTCTGCCCTGGGCAAATGACAGATACACATGCACACATGCTGCTTGACCTCATGTTTGTTGCTGTAATTTTAAATATTGTCATTTAACTGAGCTACAGTACCTGGCAACCAGGGGTGTTTCCAGGATTTGAAGACAATGGGGGCTTAGCCCTGACCTCTGTAGGGGGGTCCGGGGGAAATTTTTTCATAAACAAGCTTTATTTTGATGCTTTTTTATGCACTCTGGCACCTTGTTTACATTCAAAGTACATTTTAATCTTAAAAGGAAAATGAATAATTTAGAGACCCATCCCTCCCTCACCCATGATGAGGGAAACCTCGTGGGATTCACTGAGCAGCCAGACACTAACAGTGTTGCCAACTTGGCGACTTTGTCATTCTCAAAACCCCTCTCTCTCTCTCTCTCTCTCTCTCTCTCTCTCTCTCTCTCTCTCTCAAAACCTAACATGGCAGTGGTGGATGGCCGTCCACTATTACTTCTGTGCAAGGTTTCTGCCTGTTAAAAGGAATTTTTTTCTTGCCACTGTCACCAAGTGCTTGCTCATGGTGGGATTTGATGGGTCTCTGTAAATAATATTATAAAGAGTATAAAGAGAACTTCAAATACACGATGTCCCTATAGTGAGTTTGCGATTATTTAGTCAAAGATTTCTCTATCTATGTTTTATATGTCTTAAATTAAGGTGATCGCTCCCTCAATGCACTAAACTGTATGCAAATGATTGCATGATGATACGGTGTAGTCCCTCATTCGTCCAGGAGTGTTCTATTGTAGAAAAGGTTGCATGATGATGTCATCAACACGCAAATGAGCGTAGCCTATGATGTCATCTGGCAACTTTCAGTGACTTTTGGAGCTAGTGCTAGCTACTTTCATTGGAGTTGGCAACACTGGCCACTGAGTCATTTGGATCAGACATGCTGGAGAGGCAATGAGGCCCGCAAGTTCACACGAGAAGCAAGACGGTAGGTTAAGCTTGATGTTAAACTTGTCAGATTTAGTTTAGATTTTAGTTCACATAAAAGTTGTAAGTATTGTTGTTGCGGATCTGCTGTATTCAGTAAGCATGATTTATCTGCCTCATGGTTGCCTTGAATATTTTTTGTTAGCTATGGCCCACTAGCTATCCAGTGTTTTGGTTAGGTTAGCTAACTAGCAAATGATATTGCCAACATACGCTAGCCAACGCGTGCTAGCTAACTCACACTAGCTAGCTCGTGCTAGCTAATGCTGGTATTAGCTAAATCTATCTGGTTAGAACTAGCTAATTAAAGAATGAGGCAGACAAATTATGCTTCTGTCACAGCAGCACATCCTCAAGTTAGCTATTTTAGTGATTCTAACTTAAGATTAGATAATGTAGGGGCAAGCAACATGCACATTATAGTGTAACGTTACTGTGAATATTGTGATCCATTTTCAGCCTTACAGTAACTAACAGGGAATTTTAACCATGTTGAGCCATCTTTCTCTATCATAACCCTATATGCCAGAGATGTGTAGTATAAGGCATTTGGTTGGGAACATAACATTTCAATTTAACATGGATGTCTGAGTTATTGCTTAAACACATGGTGAGATTAGTGATGAAAATCAAGGTGAGCACAAACACATTACAGTTGTTTGGCAGATTATTAATATGATTTGGGTTCCACAACTGTCTGTTTTCAGCCTGTTTGAGCTGGTGTTGACTGTTGGCAGATAAATCATACAGTGTGTGGTGTTTTGTGATTATAGGCTACGTGTTAGCCATCTGCTGGTTGTTCCCATTAAGATTAATTAAATATGTTTATTTTTTACTAATGAATTGGGAGTATCAACATCACTTAGTGGGAGAAAACAATAATTAAATTTTTTTAGAATTATTTTAGAATCCAGTTAATCAGGTTTGAGGTCAGAGCTTCCTTCTTTTTGCACAGTTTAAAGTCTGTGATGATCATCCAAATTTAGTGTTTTCCTTAATTTTCTTACCCTTTTCCTTTTCTGTTCAAATTGCATGGAACCTCTCGTAGGATAGCAGGGCTTGCCTAGCTTTTGCGAGTTTAATCATAGGCTATGGTCGAAATGACTCCCTATTTACTATGTAGTGCACTGTATTTACTCTCCGCCATTTTATTTGAGTGTCTGAATTCTGACTGTGAAATTTATGCTCCATATAGTGCCCTCAAAACTTCCCACAATGGAACAAAAATTATTAGTGTCCATGGCATGCAGACTACCTTCTACTAACAATCCCACAACACACTGAGTCATAATTTATAGATATGAAAATTACTTTTGTGCGACTCTACAGCTGTCAGTGATGATGCAAAATGATGTTAATTTCGTAAGTGTCTGAAATCTCAATTTACTGCTCACTGTAAGCCACTGAGAGTTCACACAGGGAGGAGTGAATGTGTGAACAAGGGAGTGATATTGGACACAATCATGTTCTACCTGTCGTCCATTGTGTTGTTCTTGGTTGTTCAGTACGTGCTCCCTTCTGACTGTTCATGCTATAATAATATGCTGTTGGAAATTATTATGTGTTGGGTGTTTAGTCTTTGTAAATTTCATTAATCTGATGGTCTGTTCCAGCTTAACCTGACTAAAAATTGAAGTATGAGGAGGAGAAGGAGGAGGGTCACACAGCTGGATGCTCTTTGATGAGTGTGGCCGTAATGCCCCTAAAATTAACTACCCACATGATCAGTTTGGCATGCCCTGTGTTGAACTGGCCGTTGTGCACTTGAAAGAAAGTTGCAGATTTCCTAATTTAAAACTACTTGCGACGCAGCAAATAAACTTACACGTTTCCCAGTGTCTACGTCATCAAGCTGGACATCAACAGTAGCACAGGATTTCTCCCACTCCCGCAAATATAGCTGTGTTAACGTAAACAATATACATTAACAGCTAACCTGCTATCTAACATTAGCTAACAATTAACGTTATGTGATAAGCATAAACAGCGAAAAACGGTACAGTGTAAGTATTAATATACATGTTTTAAAGTTTACCAGGATATTGCTGCATAGTGTTAGCTAACTACTAACATACACAGAGTTTATAACTTGTTGTGAGATGTGACGGGTTGCTACTTTTTCAGCGCGGGTGCCGTGAAAGGAAATCATAGAAATAAACAAAATAAACCCGCTGTCAAAAAACCTTTTTCTTATGGTCTGCGCATATATCTCTCACGCACCAAATGGGAAGCACCAAACCGGTAGTTACTTTGGTAACGACCGAAAAAACTCCATCACACACACACACGATCCAGGATCTAAGGAAGCCAAGGTGCTGGAAAGAGCAATGAAAGTGGAACAAACATGTTGTTCATGCTTCAAAACAATCTTCAGTTTTGGTTGGCGCTCAAAATTGTGTTGTCTTCCAGTCTATATCTACTTCATTCCTTTTGGAGGAGCACATTCCTGTTGAAGCTCCTGTTGTCAGCACAGGGTAGAAGGACTTAATGGACCAAACTTGGTAGACTGTACTTGCATACAGCACCAAATACACTATATGGGTAAGAATCTGAACTATTTGTAAAAGTCTCCCTCTCCCTCTCTCTCTCCCTCTCCCTCTCTTTAGGTTGTTTTCAGGATGGGCTAGAGACCAAAAACCTGCCAGAGGAGAAATTAAAAAAAAAAAAAAAAACACTCAAAGGTGGGTAGATACATAATGGAAAAAAATGTGGACATCAACAAAAAAACAAAACAAAGTCCACCCAAACATTATGTTAATTTCACATGTTCTACATCAGGTGTTTGATGGCAAAATAATTGATACACAAAATAAAGATTTTCAGTTTTTTTTTTTTTTCCTAAATAGCATTAGGTGGTGCATTGTAAACAAAACAGACAAAATGCATCTTGCTGCAATTAAGTATGTTACAGTATGTGTATTTTGTACATTGTTAAATACATTTGAGATGCTAGGTATAGCACTTCCTTTGTAAACCAAAAACTAGGTCCTACAAGCTGGTGAATTTTAGCAGGTGCTGGTCTCACCAATAGGAACTGGCAGCTGGTAACAATAGGAGCTGGTAACTGGATAACTCAAGCTGGATTTTCCAGTAGTGCTGGCCTGCGAGCACGTCACGTGACCGCCAAGTTTTTTTTGTGAAAATCAAAATGGTGGACATTTCTTTTATTCTCAGTGGAAAATGCAGTATTTTAAGATTTCTGTATTTTTTAAGTCTCTGCATTAAAATGCATTTTGATAACTTTTCTAGTGAGAAATGTGCATTTTATTTTCATAATCTTCGTTCAGTGAATGTATGATCCTTAATTTTATTAGTTGTTACAAAGATTCTCTCAGGTCTAAGATCGTTGCTATGGTGATTGCTATGTAGGGAATTGTGGGTGGACTTGGCGCATTCAACTCCTATCTTGGGCTGTCTGCCATCAGTGGGCTTCATTCCATTTCAAATTTCTGCTGGTCAGCCGTAACCTGAATCCAAAAACCACTATCTCTGTTAAAAAAAGGTGTTTTATAGCCTGTGAATGTAAAAAGTGAAGTTGCTCATTTCATTTTATATTTCCAAGAATATGTGGATGAGGATATTTAATTATGAAATCACCTTTCTTAAGAAGGGGTTATCAAACTGGACTTTACCTTTCACACCTCTCATTTAATCCCTGCACTTCCATCCATCCATCTATTTTCTTCCGCTTATCCGGGGCCGGGTCGCGGGGGCAGCAGTCTAAGCAGGGACTCCCAGACTTCCTTCGCTCCAGACACTTCCTCCAGCTCCTCCGGGGGGATCCCGAGGCGTTCCCAGGCCAGCCGAGAGACATAGTCCCTCCAGCGTGTCCTGGGTCTTCCCCGGGGCCGCCTCCCGGTGGGACATGCCCAGAACACCTCCCGAGGGAGGCGTCCAGGAGGCATCCGGATCAGATGCCCTAGCCACCTCAGCTGGCTCCTCTCGGCGTGGAGGAGCAGCGGCTCTACTCGAGCTCCCCCGTGTGACTGAGCTCCTCACCCTATCTCTAAGGGGCGCCCAGCCACTCGGCGGAGGAAGCCCATTTCGGCGCTTGTATCCGCGATCTTGTCCTTTCGGTCACTACCCAGAGCTCATGACCATAGGTGAGGGCAGGAGCGTGGATTGACCGATAAATCGAGAGCTTTGTCTTTCGACTCAGCTCCTTCTTCACCACAACGGTCCGATACAGCGCCCGCATCACTGCAGGCGCCGTGCCGATCCGCCTGTCAATCTCACGCTCCATCCGTCCCTCACTCGTGAACAAGACCCCGAGATACTTGAACTCCTCCACTTGAGGCAAGGACTCCCCACCTACCCGAAGAGAGCAAACCACCTTTTTCCGGTCAAGAACCATGGCCTCAGATTTGGAAGAGCTGATTCTCATCCCAGCTGCTTCACACTCGGCTGCAAACCGTCCCAGTACCCTGCACTTGTCACTTTCATATATATCATCAAACTGGACATAATTTACTTATTTATGCACATTTCATTTTTGCACGTCAGCTTCATATATTTCATACACTTCATTTCTTTGTCCATAGCAAAGTCCAGTCTTACAGCGAAGCAACTAGTAGCTCAGTGTTCCAACATCCCCAAGCGGCAACTGCTATCACAACTTGAGATTGACGAGATACAACACAAATGCTACGGCAAGGGGGAGCCAGGACAACAGGTCAGAGGGGAGCCAACAGTGGCTCCCCAACTGGAGATTGGGTACAAAGCCCCAACAAGTGCAATCACGCTGAATGAGGCAGCGACTGACCTGAAAGATAAGATCATGGCGAGAATGAATACAAGGCAACCCCGACGCCAACGGCTAAGTGAAGTACCATCAGAAAGTCTCCTAGAAGATGTGAATGCAGCATCCCTACCACAACCATCACCGAAACCAATGAGCTGATATACATTTCAGCAGCAGTGATCCTCAAGACATCCAAGAAAGAGTCTCAGGTATGAAAAACTGGACAGCACCGGGCCCTGACAGGATCCACACCTACTGGCTAAAGAAGCTCACTGCACTCCACGAGCGCCTAGCAGCACAAATGAACCAGCTGCTAAGGGATGGGACGCACCCTGAAAGGCTTACCGAAGGGCGTACTATTGCTACTACTGCACTATTATTCAGAATATTTATTAGATTAGATTAGATTCAACTTTATTGTCATTACACATGTACAAGTACAAGGCAACGAAATGCAGTTTAGGTCTAACCAGAAGTGCAATAAGCAAGGGCGTACAATCCTGATCCTGAAGGATCCCTCAAAGGGTACAGTCCCATCCAACTATCGGCCAATAACCTGTCTTTCCACAACATGGAAGCTCATGTCAGGCATCACGTTAAGATAAGTGGGCACATGGATCAATACATGAGCAAAGCACAGAAGGGCATTGGCAAAGAAACCAGAGGAGCCAAACACCAACTCCTGGTTAACAGTCACCCAAGACTGCAGAACCCGACACACCAACCTGTGCACTGCCTGGACTGAATACAAGAAAGCATATGACTCAATGCCACACACATGGATCACTGAATGCTTGGAGATGTACAACATCAACAGGACTCTAAGAGACTTCATTGCAAACTTGATGAGGCCGTGGAAAACCACCCTTGAGGCCAATGGCAAGCCACTTGCACAAGTGTCCATCAAATGTGGCATATACCAAGGAGATGCTCTGTCCCCACTGCTGTTCTGCATAGGTCTGAACCCCCTCAGCCAAATAATCAACAAGACTGGCTATGGATACCGACTCAGGAATGGGGCCACCATCAGTCACCTCCTCTACATGGATGACATCAAGCTATACGCTAAGAGCAAGCGGGACATCGACTCACTGATCCACACCACCAGGATCTACAGCTCTGACATTGGGATGTCATTCGGGCTTGAGAAATGTAGTCAAATGACAAAGAGAGGGAAGGTAGTCTGCAAGAATGAAGGAACAATAGCAGACATTGAGGATGGTTACAAGTACCATGGAATACCACAGGCAAATGGCAACCTCGAAGAGGTAACAAGGAATACAGCAACTACCAAATACCTCCAACGAGTGAGGCAAGTCCTAAGAAGTCAGCTCAATGCCAAGAACAAGGCCCAGGCAACAAACAGCTCTACGCCCTGCCAGTGATCAGATACCCTGCAGGAATAATAAGGTGGTCAAAGGCAGAGATACCACAAGAGAGACCACAGATGTTAAGACACGAAAGCTCCTCACCATGCATGGAGGGTTCCATCCCAAATCCAGCACCCTGTACGCTAGCCGTAAGGAAGGCGGCCATGGACTAGTGAGTGTGAGAGCCACTATCCAGGATGAAACATCCAAGATCCACAAGTACATCAAAGATAAGCCCCCAACAGACGACATGCTCAGTGAATGTCTCAGGAAATGGGGAACAGAGGAAGAGGTGCTGGAGGAGGGACCATCATGGGAGGACAAACCCCTGCATGGGATGTACCACCGGAACATAACTGAAGTGGCTGATATCAAGAAATCCTACCAATGGCTAAAGTGGGCCGGACTGAAGGACAGCACAGAGGCACTCATCATGGCTGCACAGGAGCAGGCCCTAAGCACCAGAGCAATAGAGGCCCAGATCTACCACATTAGACAAGACCCAAGGTGTAGGCTGTGCAAAGAGGCCCCTGAGACAATCCAGCACATAACTGCAGGATGTAAGATGCTGGCAGGGAAAGCATACATGGAGCGCCATAACCAAGTGGCTGGCATAGTGTACAGGAACATCTGCACGGAGTATGGACTGGAAACCCCAAGGTCAAAGTGGGAAACACCTCCAAAGGTGGTAGAGAATAACCGAGCCAAGATCCTGTGGGACTTCCAGATTCAGACTGACAGAATGGTAATGGCGAACCAACCAGACATCTTGGTGGTGGACAAACAGCAGAGGAAAGACGTTGTGGTTGACGTGGCGATACCAAGTGATGGCAACATCAGAAAAAAGGAACATGAGAAACTAGAGAAATACCAAGGGCTCAGAGAAGAGCTGGAGAAGGCTTGGAAGGTGAAGGCGACAGTGGTGCAGTTGGTCATCGGAGCACTTGGGGCAGTGGACCCCAAACTGGAGGAGTGGCTACAGCGCACCCCTGGAAGAACACCAGACATCTCGGTTCAGAAAAGTGCAGTACTAGGAACAGCAAAGATACTGTGCAGAACCCTCAAGCTCCCAGGACTCTGGTAGAGGAACCGAGCTCGAAGGATGAGACCAACTGCGGAGGGTGAAGGACGAAGTTTTTTTTTTGTCTGTATCCGCCAAGTCATATTAATACTCACATTCCTCGAGGCACCGGCCACAGAGGTGTAGATGCAGCCATCCTCGACTCAACCCTAAACCTAAACTAAATTAGAACTCAGTCAAAATCCTTGTTCTTAGTCTTTCACACCCAACAAAACACGACAGCCAATTCTATTTGTTATAGTGTACCGTGCTCCTGGTCCTTATTCAGAATATTTATTAGATTAGATTAAACTTTATTGTCATTACACATGTACAAGTACAAGGCAACGAAATGCAGTTTAGGTCTAACCAGAAGTGCAATAAGCAAGTGCACGATATAAAGTATGTGCATAAATGCAGGATAGAGCAGTATTATGAAAATATTTTACAAGTGGTACAATGGACATTATGTACAGATGGCATTACTATAAACAGAAGTATACTGATGGAAGTAGTGCAATGAATATTAAGTAGTGCAAATTATGGACAGAAATAGCTAACAGTGCAGTAGATGAGTTATTGCAGTATTCAGTACATAGTACTGGTGTGCAAATGATGCAGTATATGTATAAATAAATAGTCCGGTAGTGCAAATGAACATGTGGTACATGTAACAAAAAAATAATTTAGCAGCAGCAAAAACTATATAGCAGCATTTCAGGTTAAGGTATGTGATGGGACAGTGGAATCAGCGGAGGGCAGAGTTCAGTAGGAAGACAGCTCTGGGAAAAAAGC
Organism: Siniperca chuatsi; assembly: GCF_020085105.1. Lineage (NCBI taxonomy): Eukaryota > Metazoa > Chordata > Actinopteri > Centrarchiformes > Sinipercidae > Siniperca > Siniperca chuatsi. The sequence continues at coordinate 24,195,563 of NC_058061.1, forward strand.
TGTTTCTCACTCTGCTGGTCCGTGTCCGAGGCACCCGAGGTGCCTGCCGGAAGGCAGGGGAGAAAACAGTCTCTGGGCGGGGTGAGAGGAGTCCTTAAGAATGCTGCGGGCTCAACGCAGACAGCGTTAACATCACTGCAATACTTGAAATAATTGTACAATATTCTCTTCAGTGAAGATACAGATATGATTTATTGACACACGTGGAGTATGAATAGGAGAAGGGGAAAGTGATACTGTCCTTTTTACTGAAGGTAGAGTAGTTCAGGGGTAACTGAGTTGCACACTGGAGAGTCAAGGCACACGGAACCGGGAACAGGAGCGACCCACACAGGAGACTGGAGACACACGAGACCTGGAGCTGGAGTAACTCACTCGGGGGATTGGAGACACACGGAACTGGGAGCGACGCTCTCTGGAGACTGGAGACAAACGGAACCGGGAGCTGGAGCAACACACTCCGAAGACAGGGGAAGACAGGAGCTGGGAACGAGGTTTGGGATAATCTCAGGTAAGGCGAGGAGTCCGACGCATAGTGAATGCAGGAGAACGAATTCTGTCCTTGCTTCGAACGAGACCGGACACAGACTGTGGTGAGGAGCTGGGATTTATAGAGGAGTAGAGTGACGAATTGGATGCAGGTGTGTACTAGGTAACAGGTGAAGGGAATCAGTACTCAGTGAGTACGGGGTGCAGTGGAGCCTGGTGTGTCTGTGACAATCCACTGTCTCATAATAATCTTAATAAGCTTACACTTAACTTGACAGTACATGCACTATTACTTATTACTTATATTATTACATTGTATTATTATACTGTGCATACTTACTGGTAAATCCACTTTGTACTTTACACTTATTTAAATTTTACACTGGTAATAACCTGATTATTTAGTATATCAGGGTATTTTGTGTTTTTTCATTTACGAGAATGTATACCATTTCATTATTATAATTGCACTTGAGGCATTGTAATTTCATTTGTGATAAATAATTTCATTGTTTATTATACAGTTAAAATATGCATTTGCATAGTGTTAAAAGTTTATAAATAGAAGAAGAATTCATAGTTTATTTAATAGGAAAGAAATCCAGTAATGTTTGTTTTGTTATTATTTGATTTGCTGGAGTGTAAGTAATGATGCAACACTAGTGCGTAGAAAGAGAAAAAAACTACACACGAGAAGCGTGAAGGACTGAGCAGCAGTGACCGTGGCCGCACATTACATGAGAAACCTACGCAAAACCTAGAAAAAGTGTTTAAAAGCCACACTTCAGCACGCTTGGAAAATTTCCCCTTTCTTCGGAGGACTGCGGAGGACTCGCAGACGACTCGTGCAGCCTGGGGCGAGTCTAAATAGTTTTCTAAAGAATGAGCTGGAAGAGCTAAGCTAAAGTTTCTAGCGCCGTGTCTTTGCTAATGAGTCTTGCATTTGTACACTGTAAAGGTACACAAAGGTTTTATACATCAGGATGTCTCTTTTGCCAGTGTTTAATTTGGAAGTTAAAGGAGTCTATATAATGTAGTTATTCCTTGTTAATAACGAATTATATTATAGTGTAATATATTTTGATTGCTTAGAACTTCTATTCCTGTGTGCATTGTTGACGTGACAGTGAGCAGCTGTAACAAAAGAGTTTCCCCACGGGGATCAATAAAGTATTTCTGATTCTGAAGTTACTACATAGGCTAACTTCTTACCCTTCTCTTTTGGAAAAATCCAACAAGATGTAGTTGTTTTTTTCTACCTGGACCTGTACTCTCTGCCATTTCTCCTCTCAACTCTTCCTGCTTCATTGAGCGCTTGCTCTATGACCACTCAGCGCCTACTGACCAGTGTGTGTGTGTGTGTGAATTCAGTGCTGTGCCGCATGCGCTGCACATTCTAACACATTATGTTTTTTGTCGAGCTTCACGTTATATCTCATATAAAATTACATTTGGTGCTACTCTCAAAACGTTTGGGGCTTAAGCCCCAGTAAAATGGCCTGGCGACGTTACTGCTGGCAGCCTACTGAAAGTGGTGCATTCATTTTCTATTCATTTTCTATCGGATACAAGTGATTCACTTGTCAAGGCATAGTAGCCAACAATGCATTTTAACACCTATGCCTATTGTTTTCTCTGTAATATCCCACACACCGATGGCATCTAGATGCGAGTTAACTCTCCAGCACCAGTTTTGTCACATTTTCAGCTTGTATAAACACGTCGGCTGGTCCTTATGCTGCGCCCAATGTGTGCTACAGCTGTCGGTAAACGGCACGATGATGCCATGTGATGCGGTCAGTGGAGTTTCACTGTCAGCCATTGCCAAGTGTAGCAGAGAGAGAGAGGAATAAAAAGTGGAGACACATCATGGCTTAGCAGCAACAAAAAGCAGAGTAGTTGCACAATAGGTGGTGCCAGAAGTTGATGATGTAGTGACTACTATAGCGAACGAGCAGACTGGTCATACCAGCTAGCTGGTAACATGGTAGCGCTAGCCATCCGCAATAGTCCGCCAAGGTTGGCTAACTAATATACAATAAGTTAACACAGTTTATTCTGTTGTGACCAGGTCCTTAGGGATGCAGGCACTGCATTACCTGATTGAGCACAGTCAAGCAAAGCTCTCTTAACAACCTAACTCATAAAGCATTAACTATCTGACCAATCACTTCCTCTATCTTGCAACCTTCTTCACCTATTGTTCCCTTTCTTTCACCTCTCTTTGTGTCAGCATTTCTTCACTCCTTGTCTTTCAGCATTTCTTACCTTTTTCCTTTTCTTCAAGTCTTTTCCCCATCTTCATCTTTGCTGCCTCTCCATACCACATCATTAACATACTGTGGAGTGCTACCAGGATAGGGGGTGAGTTGATAGAAGTAGAATAGGCAAAGCATGACCCATAATACCATAATAAGTTTGTATCCTTTACTTTCTCCATACACCTCCTCGTTTTCATCCTTATTTCTATTTATTCCATCCTAACCTACCAGAGCAGGGAAGGCAACAAAGTCAAAAACAAAGGCCATAACAGTATACCAATATTGTTCTGTGTTCCCTAAACCCTCCTCCTTTGTCAGCCCTGTATACCTAGGAATAACATTCAAATTGGACAAATCTGGAGTGCACAATTTACAGTGACTGCCAACATTTAGTGCCAATGCAGAAAGTTTACCTTTAATTCAAGTGTGAGGATGTAAGGATGTGGAGGTTTAGGTGTTGGATGGAGGTGTAGCTTATCTGATTTTCATGCAGGAAACCAGAGTCCGCTTCTTGTCACAAACTAGCAGTCAATGTTTGCTTGACCTGACATGCATCTCCTGTGGCCATGTGAAAAACGACTGTTTGCTTCTCTCTGAGAAGCAAAGGCAGATGTCAGCATAATGTTGTTTTAACACTGCAACACCTCTTAAGGAAGAGGTCTAGGTAGATGGTTGGATGTATAAAGTGACACTGAATACATCAGTTGAGATCTTGTTTCCTACCAAAAGTCACAACTGGTTTCTTTTAACCATGGCCATGATCTTTCCCTAACCTTAATCAAGTAGCTTTAGCCTAAACGTAACCAAATCTTTAAAGTAGAGGTGGCAATCAGAAAACAGTCAAATTAATCATTTTGTAACACTGATTTGTAAATGTTTTGGAAGGCTGTGACAAACAAAGTCATAGGGGCATCAGATCAAAAAACATTCATATGGATAATTTTAGAAAGCAATGACAAACAGCCTTTTACTTTTTAGGACTTGCGGGATTGTTTTTATTTATGGTTCTATTCTTTTCCTCCATCTTATACACATTCTTATAATCACTTTTGTCTATTTTTTCTTTTCCCTTTTCACCATGAAAGTATGGAGTAAAGACAGAAAAATAGAGAGAAAAAAACAAGACTAGAAGAAAATACTAATCCTGTTTTCCCTTTCTACATCTTTTTATTCCTCATTCTCCTCCTTGTTCTTGGTATGATTTGTCTTTCTTCCTCTCCTCCCCTTCCATCATTTGTCATGCAGGTGAAGATTAAAGTGGTTTCTGTTTGGAGTTGTAGGGAGTCTTGGCAGAGGCCTGGCAGGCAATGCCCGCCCCATATGCCAGTCTACAGCCAGGCTAGACTGGTCTGGACTGGTCTGGCCTTGATGGGAAGGATTGGCAAATCCCGGACAACACTGGTCCAGGTGGATGCGGGCCATTTCTCTCCTCTATCCAATGGAAAAAGAGCCACTGGGGGATCCTTTATGCAATAATAATTCACTGGATGACATGATATATGTGTAATTACTGGGAATGGCTTGCAGAAAGAAGACACATCATATCGCACATGGCAGCCGCTGGTAATTAGCTGTAATTAGGTGTTGGCTGGCATGCAGAGAAATGTACAGCAGTGATTATTGTTATTATGCTGCTCCAACAGAAAAGGACACAAATATATACTTCATTAATGCTACATTACGTTACTATATTTGCTATCTTCCCTCAATGTTATACCTATCTATTTCACTACATCATGCTCGTCTATCAGACAGTCTTTGTCTATGAAAGAGAGGCCCCGATTAAAATGCTGGTACATGGTATTTCACTACAAAATACATTTATATACTCATTTCCTTTGCCAAACACATTTTGGAAGAAATATAATCACTGTCTGGAATGCATTCAATGGCGAAGTTTTTCCAATCAAGGGATTGTGACATTACTCTATTGAACGAAAGTTGAAGCAAGTCCTAGGGACAGTGCTGGGCTGTTATGTGATTTTGGCATAGAGGTCGCAATCAGAATTTGATGTCCAAAAATACTTTTTCCTTTTGCACAAACATTACAAAAGAAATTATTACAGAAGCTGTAAATATTGGAGTCCACATAACAGAGGGCCTGACTTGGGTGCTGCATACTGACTCATTGGTGAGAAAGGCAAGGCAGAGACTGTTTCATCCTGTTTCATCCTTCACATATCACATTCACCCCATTCACACACATATGGCAGGTGCCAACTGCTCATCAGAACAAAGAAACTAACTCAGTCACACACACAAACACACACACACCGATGGCACAGCCCTCTGGAGACATTTGGGGTTCAGTGTCTGCCCAACGACACTTCGACAGTACTCTTATTACAAGCCTTGTTGGCTGTATAAGAGCATCACTGTTTCGATGCAGTAATTAATGTTATTAGTTACACTTGTGTTTGACAAGTCAAAATATCTGCTGTAAAAAAATAGACAAAAGAAAAGTCTATTGAACTTAAATTTCACTCCACAATTGGCCATGTGGTGTGGGCATGTGCTCTCCCCTCCAAATGGCTCCTGCTTCCCAGTAAGGGGCCCCACCCCCCAGTTTGGGAACCATTGTCGTAACCTTAACCAAATGATCTGAGTCGCCTAATCATAACCATAAATACCTTTATTGTGCTTTAGTTGCCAGGAGCAGATATTGGAAAACAAATGAGACATGTTGACAGTAAACACTTTGCAGATTTATTTAATATAAATATTTCTAAAACAAATTTGCTAAAGCAAATTATTTGTATATGAAAATCATTTCTATGCCACAAAGTTGGATGTGTGCTCCAGGACACCAAACACAACACATTTTTAAAATCCAAACTCCTTTAAGGCTTTTGACCTCTATCATTGCTCCTTTTCTAGAGGAAATATTTGTCATTGTGTGTCTACATGTAGTGATAGAAACCTGAGGGAAAGTTGATGAAAGGTCATTCCCATCTGGACTCTCCACTGTTGTGTATGTGCTGGTGTGTGCTTGAGAAAACAAAAGAGGCCAGGCAGCAATGTAGACAGCTAATCAATAGTGGACTTACTGCCTCATAACTGGCCTGGTTAGGAACTCTGTCTCCACATGTCATCACCACTCCCTCATCAGAGAGAGAAATAGGCAGAGGAAGGCTGGAGGAAGGGAAGGAGAGTGAGACTGCTTTGTTATTCAGTGGAAAAATGCACATAAGGAGAAAATGCACTTGAAAATGACCAAAGGCCTTAATCTCATAGACAACTGCCCAAACCACCTCAATGATATTTCTTGGCTGACAAGCTAAGAGATTAGAAAAATTTCATCACAAAATGACCCGTGGAATAATTTGAGAGTTGCAGAGTTTTGGAGATACTGGCTGATCTCTGCCTTCTCTTGAATATAATTGAACTAAATGGTATTCGGCTTGTGGTGCTCAAAGTGCTCACAACAAATGTGTGAATTATCTAGAGTAATCGGGTCATGATTTCTGGAAAGAGACATTACTGTTGAGTTTTTCAAATGTATTTTTTTGGCACTTTGAGCACCAATTAAATTTTAATTCAATTCAATTTTATTTATATAGCGCCAATTCATAACAGAAGTTATCTCATTGCACTTTTCCTATAGAACAGGTCTAGACCGTACTCTTTATAATATTAGCCGAGTGCCATATAGTTCCATTCATGATGGGGTAAGGAATGATAGGGCCATGGTCAAAAGGAAAATAAAGCAAGGGCAAAGCACTTTGGGTAAGAAATTTACCTTTCCATAACCTTTGTTATCTCTTCTAAATAAGTCTGACTAACCCTGGATTTATTATTATTTAGAGCCTGTCTGTTTGTCTGACCACTTTCTTGCCCTAACAGACTTTTGTTGATGTCACTGTGTTCCCAGATCTTAGCAATTAGCTTGGTAAGTACAGTGGGTTTTTTAGATAGGAATGACAGCTAAAACCACAAAATTGCAATCCAAAGCTGTAATAAACCAGTGCTATCTTTTAAGGTTAGGCAACAAAGAAACTTGGTTAAGGTCACGGAAAGATCGTGATCTTGGTTAATTATTGAAAGATTTGGTGCAAACTTAAGCACGAGGTGCAATGCCCAATCTCCAGTGTCAAAGTCATGTGCTTTTTATGCCTGACCCTCCACCCTGACCTCCTCCCTATGTAGCATGATCAACCCCGATCCTGATGAACATTTGATCTTTTATTAATGAAAAGGATTTTACTTTTCTGAAGGCTGATAGCCTTCTCCAGCAACCTCCTCTGTCCCAACACCTTTGCTGGACTCAGGTCACCAGGTGTGCTCTCCCTGATCATGCGTAATACAACCTGACACCACCCTCTTTTAAGGAACATCTCATGATCTCTGCTCTTCATCAAGTTAAAACCAGGACCTGAAACGTTAAGACTAAAGCAATAAAGAAAATTACTGGAATCCAATGTATTAAATTAATTCAACTTAAAACTTTATTAATCCATCAGAAAGAGTTATGATAAGATGATAACTTTGGACACAAACAACCCCGTCCTCTTACAGAAGACTTTAAGAGTAAACTTCTTGTTCCAGCTCACTCTGATCTCTTACATCTCTTCTCCGCTGCTCTGGACAGTGGACCTCTCACATTGTCTCGCGTCCGGTAACCGTTTTGAATCATACATATTTGATCGGTGAATTATTATTAAAAGCCCAATAGTCGAGTTGTTGTCCTTGGGAGTTGGATGTTGTTAAGACTGTCACGTGACTGTGTGGTGAGCATTAAGATTTACTCTGAATTGGTTCAAACCAAATACAGCTTTCAGCCTGTCCCCCTACACTTGTAATCAGCTGTAACCAACTGTAGGTGAGACATTGCTTTGCAGGCTGAGCGAGGCTGAGTGAGACTGAGCTAAAACAGTAATGACTTTTGCTTTCCACTCTTTTTGCGGCAGCCTGAAACATTGCCTGACTCGCCATTTTAAAATGTGGGCATAGGCATCACTTCTTTCCGCCGGGAAGGCAGGATGCTGACATAGCATTGTCGTGGCTGAAGTTTGCTAAAGGAGCCACTAAATGCTAGTGTTAGTAGCTAAATGAACCTTGTGTTGAATACAATTAAAATACTAAATGCTGTATTAGCCTAGTCGCTAAGCTAGTCTGCTCTACCTAAGTTAGCATAAAGTAATGGGTGTCTGAATATGGGGCTTAAGCCAAATCCTACAGCTAATTTAGTTGTGAAGAGATTGGACGCTCCCTTTTGGCCAAAACCCAATAGGGCCGAACTCAAATCAGGGTCAGATACTAACGTTCTCAGTTGATAACCATTTAATAACCATGATTAAAGTATTTATATATTTTTTTTATTTGTTTAGATTTTGGATTTTGAATTATTTAACTTTCAAGAAAATTAAAATGTATTTGGTCTGCATTGGAAACTCTTATTAATTGTTAACCAACTTCTGAGGAAAATTAATTGCAGTTGTTGCTGCATTGGGAATCGTCATTAATTATGTGTTCCCACATAAGCTCAATACAGCAAAGTTGGGACAATAATTATACATTTCTGAATCTTTAACCAGTTTGTGCTCTTGTTTTATTTGTGTTCACACATATATCAATACAAAACAGTTTAAAAGAAATAATTAAAGCTACAAGCTATATAAAAAAACCCAGCAGAAGTAGAATTTCCCTCTGTAAAAATTGAAGGAGTAGTGAGGAGGCCTTTTGGTCTTTGAAGTAGTTGACTAATAATTTGCAAATGAACAAACGGACTCTCTGATATAATAACATACAGATGCTATACATAATTGTTTGACGTCAATACTTGATCTGTGTATGATTGTTTAGATTGCATGATGAGAACAGTACACTGATAATGATGAAAAGACTGGATAAATAACTGATGCTCCTTTTCCTCTGTACTCATTCAGAGCAGATTATACTGATGTATGTTTTGCTGCTGTGAGTCCATTTGCAGACGCATGAAGTAAACCTACAGAAAGACAAGTGATTGCCTTGAGTGTTTCTTTATTCCGAAGAAATTGCCACTACAATTTGGCGTTGTCGGCATTTTCACTCATGTAAGAGGAAATGGGCGCTCGGAGCGGCAAGTTAAGACCGTGCACGGCTAAGAGTCTGGGACTCTGTACCTCAACCTCCCCAGGAAGGAAGGGTGGAGACGAGGGGGCCTGCTGCCCTGAGTGTCCGAGGCTCGCTCCCCACTGTGATCCAGTGAACCTAGTGGCTATGGCAGCACTCTCTTTCTGGTGAGTTTATTCAAGGGGGCATACTGATTCTCAACTACCGTGAGGGGTGTGCGTGACAGACGTGTCAGCAGGGCAGGTCTGGGACCGCTGTGTGAATCATTGCAATATTTGGCCAAAGTTTTCACTGTCAGACAGGGGATTTTCTTATAGACCTGTTCTTTTCTACAATTCTTTTCAACACACTCTTGCCTCAAGTTCCCTCTTGAGTTATTTAAAGATTCGTAGTTTGGAACTCATCTTTAAAAAGGGGGGAGTGAATGTGTGAAGAAAAAAACAAAGACAAAAATAAAATAATATAAAATAAACATTTAAAAAAGTAAAAGGTGTGAAGGTGGCTCATGCTTGTTAGCAACAAGAAGCAAATATCAGGGATAAAAAAAATACATAAGGCAGGGACAGATCCACCAAACACCTCTGTGTCTCAGTATGTCCCACAATGTGCCAAGCTGGATCTGGACCTGGACTCGGCCCCCGTCAAAGGAAGTCAGCCTCAACAATGAGCAGCAGCAGCTACAGCAGCAGCACCAGCACCAGCAGAGGCACAGCCATCAATTGCGGCCTCAATGTACCCGGATGAGGCAACGGGAGGACAAGGGTCATTCATTCCAGCACCTCCAACACTCAAAGAGGCCTACAAATCACAGAGTGTGTGATTGGGTGGCCCAATCATCCCCAATCACCTTTCCAGCCCTCATCGCACTCGAAGCAACAAAGAATTCCGGCCCAGATCAAACTCCTGCACCTCCTTAAAAGTAATTGCACCGATGAGGTGGCAGCAGGAGATAGGACCTCACAACTGATTTTCAGACCATGGACATATGCTGACCTGGGAGTATGGTAACCTGGAGACCATAGAGAGACACACTATCCATGCAAAAAAATTCCTCAAAGATGAGCAAAGGAATAAAAGTACGCAGCTGACGGACAGATTACAGGTAGCGCAGCTGAGGGCGTACGAGAATCAGAACAGAGACCGGGGCCAAGGCCGACGAGGACGTGGTGGAAGGGGAAGAGGATGAGAAGACGTGACGCTTGTTTCAAATGTGGCAAAATGGGACATTGGGCAAAAGATTGCCCCAAGAATCACGAGCAGGCTGACTGACTAGACGGGGTGTCAACACCAAGTTGGGAAGGAGCTTGCTTGAACACTGAACTGGAGACGACAGAGCATTCTTTACATCAGTTACATTAGAGCACCCACACTGACACAAAAGAGCATGTGAACACACGACACACAGACAACTGCCTACATGAGACACAGCCACACACACAGACATTGATAAGTGAGGCTATCTCTTACCTTGAGCACACACAAGCCACTGATGACAAAGTCCCAGCAGAGATATACACCGAATATACACATGATGCATACAAATGCATGCCTAAACACACAATCAATGTTGCTGAAAAAGATATTGTTTTTCTTGTGGATTCCGGTGCGACTGATTCTGTCATCAGAGAGTCAGAGTTTGCAGTCCTTCCAAAAATGAGTGGCAGATTTGTGAGGACAGTAGGAGTTTCAGGAACACTCCTGGTGGAAAGGTATACCACAACATTGTCATGCAGTGAAGAAATTGTGAAACACTTTAAACATTCATTCTTGTTATCTAAACGATGCCCGATCAGATTATCGGAAGAGATAAGATGATAAGATTAGGAATTATCCTGATTTCCACTCCCGAAGGCATCATTGTAGCCAGAATTTTTGACACTGCATCACAATATGTGAAATACAGTAGCAGGGAGCTGATGTTCTCTTATCAATGGAAGCTGCCTCACACAGCTGCTGGCTCTGTAAATAACACTGATCACCGAGGTCAAAGCTCTCTTTCCAGACAACTATACACAAACAGACGTCAAGGAACCAAAAGAGTTACACTGCACATCACATGTACATCTTGGGGTTGATAAACATTGGTTCAGGCAAGACAAAGAGAGAAACACACTAAGCTGACCTGGCTATACTAGAATGATAAAAATGCACTGTATCAGTAGCTTCCAGTGATCCACTTTGTAAATCTTTGTTTCAGGTCCCCCTGGTCAAAGCAAAGCAGGATACATGGGAATGCTTGGGCCCTTGGACCAGACGTTGTGAGGAAGCTGCTGGTTGGGTAAAGACATCAGACTCAGGTGTGGATTTTCACAACCAACTTCAGGTATTCCGGAAAAGATTTTCAGCTATAGCAACATGGGTAAGAACCATTGAGCTCATTCCAGATTCAGAATTTTTAATGGCCAGTTTGGTAACATCAGATAATGAAATAAGTCATGACAAAAACATTTTTGTGAAAGACATCTCAGAAATTAAAAACTGGTTAAATCAGGTACCATCCTGCTAGTGGGCACAACACAAGTATGATGTAGGATTAATCAAAGATGCTGAGCCTGTAGTATTCACACCAAAATCTTCATACAGGCCATGTCAGAATCAATATCCTTTGAAGAAGGAAGCTGTTGACAGTATTAAACTGGTGTTTGATTTTCTTTTGAAAGCAGGAGTTATTATTCCATGTGCAAGATCTCCAGTCCGGACACCTATTTTCCCCATACAAAAACTCTGGGACGCCAGAGAGCCACAACATTGGAGATTCGTGCAAGACTTGCAGGCGGTAAATGCAGCAGTACATGCACGAGCACCCAATGTTCCCAACCCACACACAATACTCTCACAGGTGCCACCTGGGAGTAAGTGGTTTTCAGTTGTTGACCTGGCTAATGCTTTTTCAGCATCCCAGTGGATCCCATTATTGGAGGCATCTTTTGAAGGTAAGAGTTTTACATTTACCAGACTCGTCCAAGGGTATTCGGAGAGTCCTGGAATCTTTAACGATGCGATGTTAAAAAACAATTTGGAAACATTAAAATTGACAGAAGGAAGTGCGCTCCTACAATATGTAGATGACCTTTTGATTTGTTAAAAAACAAGAGAAGCTTGTGTAAAAGACACACTAGCTCTGCTCAATCACCTTGCAGAAAATGGCCACAAAGCTAACTTATCCAAGCTGCAGTTTGTGTCTGCAAAGGTCACCTTCCTGAGTCATGTGATCTTAGCTGAGGGGAAGTCCCTATCATCTAAAAGAACCCAGGCAATTCAGCTCATCCCAAAGCCAGAAACAAAGAAACAGGTATTGGCCGTCCTAGGAGCGATGACTGTAGACAATGGATTGCAAATTATGCACAGATTGAAGCCGTCCTTGCAGACATTGCACATGGGAAAGGTCTTGCAGCAAAAGTCCACTGGACACCAGAAGCAGAGAAGGCTTTTGTGGACTTAAAGTTGGTCCTCCTGTAACCCCCATGTCTTGGTTTCCCTGACAGTAACAGACTTTTCACACCGACTGTTGACGAGAGGGGTGGGTTCATGGCTTCTGTACTACTACAAGAACATGGGAGGAGGCTTAAACCTGTGGGCTATTTTTCTAGCAAGCTTGACTCTGTTGCAGCTGGGCTGCCAAATTGTCTGAAGGCTGTGGTGGCTGCAGAGAAAGCTGTTATAGCCTCACATGACATTGTGGGTTATGCTGACCTGACACTGTTGGTTCCACATGCTGTCTCAATGGTATTGCTTGAACAGAAAACATCACATCTCTCAACAGCCAGGTGGTTAAGATACAATACCATATTGCTTGAAATGCCTAATATCACAGTTAAGAGATGGCAGTGATAACACAGACTTGCTCCCCCAGACCAGATCTGCAAGAAACACCATTGATCAATCCAGAGCTGGACCTGTTTGTTGACACCATCACGAGATCCAGCAATTGGTAAAAATCTTGCAGGGTTTGCACTAACAACATTGTATGAAACAATTATGGCTAAACCACTCCCATCAAATTACAGAGCAGAGTTAGTTGCATTAACAGAAGCATGTAAATGTGCCAATGACCAAACTGTGAACATTTTCACAGATAGCAGATATGCATGGGGAGTGGCATGGAAAACTCTGGGCAAACAGAAACTTCCTTACATCCACAGGCAAACCCATTGCACATCACACACTGGTTGCTGAACTCTTGGATGCTGTTGCCTAAACAGATTGCCATTTGTAAATGCGGAGCACACACTAACAACCTTGATCCTATCTCACAGGAGAATGCCAGAGCGGATAAGGCAGCAAAATCTGCTGCCAAACAAACACCGACCACTTGATGTGTTGCGTTAACTAATGAAGCTCTGACACCTACAGCTGATCTGCAGGAACTGCAGACAAGAGCAACAGCAGAGGAAAAAGCAGTGTGGCGAAAGGCAGGCTACACTATCACAAAGTGTGGTATGGACTAAGTGGCAGACCATGCTTACCGAAGTATCTGTTCCATTATTATGCTGTTTAGACCCATGGGCGAGACCATGGGTCAAAGGGGAGCATGGTGTTGGAGCGTAATAGATGCTGGTTCGCAAAAGGATTTAATAACTTCTCTCAAAAATTTAATTTTGCAAAAAATGCAGATGGATTTCATTGAGCTGACACCCAGTGAGGGAAAGAAATATTGTTTGGTCATTGTTGACATGTTCTCTAAATAGGTAGAGGCCATCCCAACAGCCAAACAGGATTCAGGAGCTATATGAGATTTTGTCCCACGCTGGGGTATTCCCAGATATCCAGTGATAATGGTACACCTTTCATGAGCGCAGCATTGAAGAGTGTGGGAGAGTATCTTGGTATTGATTTAAAACATCTTTGTGTTTATCACCCAGCCAGCGCAGGAGCTGTGGAGAGGGAGAACAGTTCTCTGAAAAACAAGTTTGCTAAGTGTTGTGATGAGACAGGGTTGCCCTGGACAAAAGCACTGCCCATTGTTCTGTTGTACATGAGGTCCAGGACAAGAAGCAGGGGGGGTCTCAGCCCTTTTGAAATCCTATTTGGCAGACCGTTGGTATTGGGCCAGTGAAAAGACATCTTCCTGACACCAGCCAATGTGAGGATGAGATGCTACGCTATTGTACAAACTTATCCTCTGTGCTTTCTGATATATACAAACAGGTGAAGGAAGCCATTCCAAGGGCTGCAGAGAGGAAACTGCATGACTTGGAGCCTGGTGATTGGATTGTGGTGAAGGATTTCAGACGAAAGAACTTGCAGGCTCACAGGTGGAATGGTCCCTACCAGATACTGCTCAGCACTGAAACAGCTGTAAAGCTGGCAGAGAGAGCTACATGGATCCACGCCACCCACTGCAAACGAGTACCCAAGCCGGGGCCAGCAGCCAATCACCAGACAAGTGAGATCAAGATCAGTGAGTGAACTGAACCTTCCTCCCCTTGTGCATTCAGGGGGTATTGAAGGGGAGTGGCGTTCCTGTGGGGGAATTTCTCTGAGCACACCTAGAAATTCCACTAGGACCACCTAGAACCGCTACCCTCCCGAACCAACATCACAGGCACACTGATTAGGGGGTAGGCAGAGGTGACACATCTAATAAGATGACACTTGAGACCAGGGAAAGATGGCGATAGAAGGGTGATGAACTGAGAGGCCATCGAGGCGGGGTGCTGATTGCTGTCATCATTGTCCTGTCATCTGTGTCACTAATAGAAACATTTGAAACACAACTAACCCTAGAAGAAGGAGGGGTCAAAGGGAGGTGGCATCCATCTTCCCCAAGATCCCAGCTCAGCTGGAAAACAACGCTTGGTATGCAACTATACTGACTACTGCCAGAAAAGTGACTAACCAGAGCTATGTAACATCAGCATCACCAACTACGACGGCTCCACAGCAAGGTTTTGGAACATGAGCCAAATAACCCAGCAAGGGATTCATTGGCCCATCATGACTACCAATCCAACATCCCAGGCTGGCATGGTTGGATTCACCAGACAGTGCTGCACATCTAGAGACCACTTCCTGGGTACTTCAGCATGCATACTGTCACTACAACATGCGGCAGAGAGTGGAACAAGGGAGCCCGAAGCGAATGCAGGGGACCTCAGCCATACAGCGCTCAGCTAAATCTAAAAAATAAACACCACCAGCTTACACCGGCTTACACAGCGACAATCCCATGTTTATCAATCCCTCAGACCGGGGTGGTGTGGCACCTGCTACCTTGCTAAGCTGATAACATCTGTGAACATTCTACCCACCATCACTCATTTCCACACCCACAATGCTTACTATTACTTAGTACACATAGCACGGCGATTCACTACAAGAGTGTCACCGGGAGAGAAAGGAATCAGTGGCTTCCTCCCCTAGTGGGGGACTGTGAATAATGCACACAAGACAGACCACCTGGCCATAGATCTTGAGAACTTGACGGCACTGGTAGAGGTAGGGCTTTCCACTCTCACTCCTACCATGCAGGGAATCAAAAACGTGGCCCTGCAGAACAGGATGGCTTTGGACTTGATGGAGGAGTTTGTCATATTATTGGGACTGATTGTTGTACCTATGTTCCAGATATCATAGACAATATGACTCATGTTGTTTCCCACCAGAACTATCTACTGCACAAGGAGGAAAGCCTAGACTCCCAGAGTGTGGGAGGATGGGACATGTGGTCATGGCTGACTATGGGAGGATGGAAGAATGTGTTGATGAAAATGTTGGCACCCGTGCTTCTAGTTATGGTGCTCTTCTTCCTCTTGACCTGCTGTGTAATTCCCTGCTTCAGATCTGACAGCAATTAAATCATCTATGGGTCAGTATATGAATATGCCAACAGAAACATCCAGCTCTGTTGAATGGATTCCACCGTTTAACAATTTTATGATTTGAGGAGAATAAAATTGCATGTAACCACACCGAAGTATGATGCGAATTTAGAATTAAATGCTCATGTATGCTCTATTATGCATGCATAATAATAATAATTTTGTTGTTTTGTTGATTCACGCATGCTTAGTCTTTATAACTTAGTTCTTTGGTTTAGTCTCATTAAATTTTTTGTTCATTTCTATTTGCATACAGTTATAATGATAATGACTGCTAATGACAGGCTATTGAATTGAAATTTACTTGATGAGTTAAATGATAAGGACATATGGGGTTTTTTTTGTCCTCTGACACTTGAGGTTTTCCTCATTTGTCTGATTGTTTGATTTTTCCTTTCCCACTTAACATTTTTTCTTAATTATTTTGATTAGCATTTTTTTTAAATGATTCTTTGCTAAAAAAGGAGGAATTGTAATGCTACACATAATTGTTTGACGTCAATACTTGATCTGTGTATGATTGTTTGGACTTACAGAAAGTGATTGCCTTCAGTGTTTCAATTTCCGAAGAAATTGCCACTACACTGCTTTCAGATTTTGTGAACTGGTCACTGATGGCCTTTAATTAGCTGCTCTAAGAAGATGAATTATATTTTCTGTAGAGTTGTTTTGATTATGGAGAACTTGGTCACTCTACAGAAAACCCAGGATTAGTAATTTTATAGTAGGCCTATCAACAACAAAATGAGTAACCAGCGGAAAACTTTTTATGAAAGTTGGATTGAGGAGTTCCATAAATGCTTGATAAGCTGAGCTTGCAGTGCTCTCCATACATCTTTCAAAGGAAGCTTTCTCCAACATTTCTTTAAATTTGGATTGATTACCTGAATTAAAGTTCGTGTAAGTGACATTTGAATAAAAAACACCACAATGTCATTATTCAGACTCTGAAACCATGAAATATTAGAGTTGGTTGGGTGGTTGAGAGTTAAACAATTATCACAATAAGTTGCCAATTGATCCTCTGTCCATCGACTAACTGACAAATCAAATAATGGTTTCAGCTATACTTGTGCTCTGTATACAAATTCTTGGAAGTGAAGCGTTGCACTGAATGTTTCAACAGCATCACTGTACGCTTATTAATGGAGCCTATTTGGCTAGTCACAGTGGCTGCGTCGTGCCAGCACTGTTGACCCAATTGGTGCATGCATAAAGCGTCACAGTACGCTCATTAACAGGCCTGTTGGTGAGATCCAGTTGCTGCGCTGCGCCAGAACTGATAACTTCATCCTGAATATTGTTATATATTGCTGCGATGTTCCAAAAAATATTTACTTATTCAGACCCTCTGTGTTAGTTTAGCGACCTAACAGAGACAGCTGCTCTAAAGTAGTAGAGGTAACTATCTCAGTTGAATGTGACAACAACTGCAAGGGCTGCGTCTCAAATCAACACACAAGGTAATCTGTTGTGAAAGAGGGTAAAGACCCTACATTAGCTGAAATTAAGAGTAAGCTAAAGAAATATGTGCTTGTTTAGTGGCTGCAAGATTCCAACACTAAAAACTCCTAAAATAGTACAGTTTTGCGTACAGTTTACTGTAACAAACTTTAAACTCAATCAACATCTGGCAGAAACTCACACTGCGTTGCCGTCACAACCAAACTTCAGCAGCCTGCTTGTGGAGAAAGAAATCCGACTCAGGCCAGAGTCGCCCCGTGAGACCGACAGCGGCCTGAAACATGGAACTCAGGGTAGTTTCATCCAGGACCGATCACCACCGAGTGTCACAGAGAAATGGCACTGCTTATCATCTCCTCTTCCCTCCAGGGCAACGCTTGCCCTGCTCAGCCAAAACTCAGGTGAAACAACAGATACTTTTCTGTGACATTGGGGTTTGATGCTCTAGCTTAATAGGAACCATTAGAAAATGTAGATAAATTAGGATCTTCCATCAACATAGGCATGATAGCTAAATTACTTCAGGTGATTAATAATTCCTAATAATATTCTCCCTTGACTTTCCAAAACTTCTCAGTTGCTGAATGGTGCTATAGTTTATTAAATTGGTAACTATTAAAGTTGTCCACTGCGCTTTTGTCACAGACACGCCAGGCTCCACGATCACCCAATCACAGCGCACTCCCTCACCAGAGTTCTAACCACACACCTGTTCCCTGTAAAAGATGCAAGAAACATGTTTAGTAAGAACACCAAAATACCCTGCTTTCCCAAGGATAGGGTCTCTGACTTGGCAGAAAGAATCCGGCATATCGTGACTGCACATCCAACTGTGAAGAACATCATTGTGCACATAGGGACCAATGTGTTGTGAAACAACAGTCTGAAGTGCTGAAACAAGACTTTATTGATCTGTTGAACACAGTCAGCTCTCTGAATGCTGAGGTGTTTATCAGTGGGCCTCTACCACCTGTCAGAAGAGGAGTTGAGAGATTCAGCAGATTGTTGGCACTGAACACATGGCTCTCAACTGCATGCACCATCCATTCAGTGCACTTTATTGACAATTACATTTTTTTCTGGGACCGCAGACATCTTTTTAAAGCAGATGGACGTTGCCTTAACAAGTCAGGAGTAAAATTATTTATCTCTAACCTATTTTACTTCCATCTGATCCCTCTGCCAAGGACAAGAGGAATCAAAACAGGAGAAAGACATAACACAGCGCAGCAGAAACCTTGAAAGAGAGCCACCTCACCCCCGCCTGAAGAGAGCTTTAATCATTAGACATCAGAGCCGAGAGGAAGAGTCTCCACCCCCCCCCCCACCAACAATCACAGGTGACGATTCACCTTCTTCATCCCCCCAAACCCCATCCAGGTCACCTCATCTCCAGTCACCTTTTCTCCCTCCTCCCCCTTCTTGGAGTTCACTGACCAGATGAAAGAGCTGATCACTGCTGGAACCAAACTTATCCCTGCCCCTTCCCTTGCCCTACTCCCATTTCTCTCCTCTAAAGCCCCCTCGGCATCCACTTCCACCATTGGCTTTAAGTCCTCAGCCAGTTTTGACACATTTGTCACATTTATGACGCCACTCCCCCATAGTCTTGATAACTATGCACTGACTCAGCACGTGACGGAGCCCACACACAACAAGGCGCACACTCTGTACTTAATCATCTCCAAGGGCCTGAACATTTCTAAGGTTGTGGTGACTGATGTTGCTCTTTCTGATCATTCCTGTGTTTTCTCCATGCACACAAATGTTCAAACAGAGGTAATTACATTACTGAAAACACCAGTGAAATATTTATTCAGGCTTTCTCTTCCACACCCACCCTCTCTTGGGTGAATGAGCTTGTAGATAATTTCAATTCTAAAATTACAAATTAAGTTATTGATGACATTGCACCCACTAAGGTGAATGCTGTCTCTGTTAAGTAAAGATCTCTATGGACAAATGCCATGCTAGAAACAAGAGAGTGTCAAAAAGCTCAACGCAGGTGGCGAAAAACAAATCTCTTGGTGCATTATGAGATCTATAAAGAGAGACTTCGCATTTATACTTTTGAACTGAAAAATGCAAGGCGGTCCTTCTTCTCTGACATCATAGCCAAAAGCAATAATAATGCATGTGCCTTGTTTACTACTGTGGGCGGGCTAACAAACCCTCCTGTATTAGTAGCCTCTGAACTTCTATCTACCAGGGCCTGCAATGAATTTGCCTCCTTCTTCACTGACAAAATCCAGAAAATTAGACAGGCAGTCAGTGCCTCCATATCAGGTAAAGGATATGTGTTGTCCCTATGTCCACTTAAAATAAATTCAAATAGCATGACACAATTTGATCCTATCAAACTAAAAAACCTGGAGGACATTATACAACATCTGAAATCCTCCTCCTGCTGCCTTAATAATCTTCCAACAGGCTTTTTCAAAAATGTTTCTAACTCTGCATGGCCTTAAGTCTTCAACAAATTGTCAACATGTCTCTTCTGTCAGGTGTCTTGCCATAGGCCCTGAAAAGTGACATGTCACTAATGAACAATTATAGGCCCAAATCAAACCTCCCGTTTTTTAGGAAAATCATTGAACAACTTCTTGGCATTAAAGAATTGTTTTGATGTCTTCCAGTCAGATTTTCAAACACAACAGCACGGAGACTACTGTTGTTAAAGTATTCAATGACATCCAATTAAACACAGAATTTCAGTATTGGATCTCTGTGCTGCATTCGACATGGTCGACCACAACATATTAATAGACCAACTGTAAAACTGGGTGGAACTTTCTGGCACAGTACTAAACTGGTTTGAATCCTACTTAAATGACAGGGACTGCTTTGTGTCTATAGGTAATTACAAATCTGAGCAGACAAAAATTACATGTGGAGTTCCCCAAGGCTCCACTCTGGGGCCTCTTCTGTTTAACATCTACATGCTCTGACTGGCTCAGATTATGGAAAATAACAAAATAAATTACCATAATTATGCAGACAACACACAAGTTTACATAACCATATCACCAGGGGACTACAATCCCACACAAGTGCTGAGTAAGTGCATTGAACAAATCAACGATTGGATGTGCCAGATTTTCTTCAGTTAAACAAAGATAAAACTGAAGAAATTGTTTTTGGAGCCAAGGAGGAAGGATTAAAAGTCAGCACTCAGCTTCAGGCAGTAATGTTAAAAACCACAAACCAAGCCAGATATCTTGGTGTAGTCATAGACTCAGACCTGAATTTCAACAGTTACATTAAGACAATTACAAAGTCAGCCTACTATCACCTTAAGAATATATCAAGCATTAAAGGACTTATGTCTCAGCAGGATTTGGAAAAACGTGTCCATGCATTTATCTTCAGTAGACTCGATTACTGTAACAGTGTCTTTACAGGTCTCTCTAAAAAATCAATCAGACAGCTGCAGCTGATTCAGAATGCTGCTGTGTGTGTCCTCACTAAGACCAAGACAGTGGATCACATCATTCCAGTTTCTGAGTCTTTGAACTGACTTCCTGTCTGTCTAAGATATTTTTTCAAACTACTAATGTTGGTTTATAAAGCACTATATGGTTTAGGGCCAAAGTACATTTCTGACCTTCTCCTATGTTATGAACTATCCAGACCTCTCAGGTCGTCTGGGATAGGTCTGCTTTCTGTCCCCAGAGTCAAAACTAAACATGGACAAGTAGCGTTCAGTTTTTATGCACCGCACATCTGGAACAGACTCCCAGAATACTGCAGGTCCACTGATACTCTCATGACTGAAGACTTTTCTGTTTGCCGCTGCCTTTTATTAAATCAAATTATGATTAATTTCTTACACTGCACTGTGATGTTTACTCTCCTGTTTTATCTTGTTTTTATTGTCTATTTAACTCTTTTGAATTGTATTTAAATGTCTTGCACCTTGAATTGCCTTGTTGTTGAAATGTGCTATACAAATACTTGCCTTGCCTTGCCTGCATTGGAATAAAACATTGTCAGTGAAGTCTAGGTGGCAATTAAGTTTCTTCCTAAACATATTGCAAATTAGTGCTATATAAACAATTAGGTAGAAAGAGTAGCACAGCGAATCCCAGAAGGTTCTTCATTCCCAATTTTTGTTTTTTTTTCCCAGTCACACCAGTCAGGGTCTGTGCTGGCCCTCTATCTACTGTGAAGCTGTCGTAATCCTGATGATATCACATCCTCAATTTCCTGATACACACAATACTTGACAATTTGATGTCTGTTCCTTAAGCATGAAAATAGTCCAAATTTAAGTTCTGATGCCAATTACATATTCATCTGAAGCCATACAAACATCAATAGGAGTGGCCATTTCTGCATAAGGATGGGTTATCTTCCAAGTTTAAATGAATAATGTTTACATAGATAACAGATCATGTTCTCCATCCAAACAAAGCTCTAGGATTGGATAGTACATTGTGAGAAAAAAATAATTTTCAAAAAGGTCCTGATCTGATTGCTGTGTTCTCAAATGGGCAAATACAGCCAACTAATTAAGAAACAAAAGGTTGGAAGTAACTACTATGAAGCAAACAGGTGTGGGCATGCATCAAGGCAACACATAAGAGAGGATAGCAACAAAGGCAGTAACAAAAGAAATGTCCATTTAATGTATTAATTTGGTAAAAAAGCTTTTTTATATAATTGACCACAGTGCAACTACAGCTTATGGACTTGTTGTTAGTATATATTTGTTTGAATACCGTTCTCTCCCTGCCAAAGTGTAAACCTTTAGATCCTTGAAGAACTGGCTTCACATTCTCAGACAAAGTTTCATTATGAGTGGGTGTTGAAGTCTGCCAAAGTTACTCTGTCACTTTTCATGTAAATGTAATTTTCAATACATTGTATGGAACAGTATGATAAAATAGTGGCCAAAGCATGTTTTCAAAGTGTGAATGGAAGTGAAAAAATATTAGTTAGTTACATTTGTTATCCAAAGGAGATCACATAGAATAGCCTAAATGTGTGTGATTTGGATAAAGAGATAGTTCAGAGATACAGTACATTAGTTTTGGGGAATTTTACTGTTTTTTCCATTACCTAGAGTCAGAAACACATGCTGAAACACATATGATACATGACTTAGGACATTCATTTTTTATTTTGGTGTAGTCTGTAGCTGTTGAGTCTATGGTATCATATAACATAATCATGATCCAAGCACTGCGCAAAACTAACCAAGTAAAATAAGTGGGGGTGAGGGGATGCCTTTTCCTTTTTCTGAGGGGAAGCCCAGCGTCTCAGACTTTGAAAACCTCTGATCTACACTCCTGACAAAAGTCTTGTCACCTATTCAAGTTGTAAGAACAACAAATAATAACTTGACTTCTAGTTGATCATTTGGAATCAGACGTGGCTTATATGAAAGGCAAATGCCTCTAGATTATGCTTATTTAACCAAAATAAAATCTTATCAATCCTTGATTTTTAATTATTTAATTAGGACAGAGAGGTCAGACTTTGCTTAGACAAAAGTCTTGTCACTTAAAATAAATAATGTACAGTACAGAACATAAAGTCATGGTGCATTGGAAAAATAATTAATATTGTGTATGACTCCCATGAGCTTGGAGGACTGCATCCATACGTCTCGGCAATGACTCAAATAACTTATTAATAAAGTAATTTGTCCTTAGTGATTTCATGATTGTCCATTGGTTTGTTTCAGCCAATGCAGACAGGCACACAAACCCACCAATTACATATGGTGAGAGACAGATGAGAGCTCTCTTCTCTTCCTCCTAGCGACCCCAGGGGGTTAATGTCTACCCACTTCTGGATCCCCTGCAGTTCACAGAACCACAGAACCAACAGGTATGTAGACGATGCAGTAAACATGGACCTTCACTTCATCCTCCAGCACCTGGACATCTCAGGGACCTATGCCTATGCCAGGGACCTATACCTAGTTTGTGGGTTTTAGCTCTGTCTTTAATACCATCTGTACCTCTGCTGCAGGACAAGCTCTCCCAGCTGAGCGTGCCTGACTCCACCTGTAGGTGGATCACAGACTTCCTGTCTAACAGGAGTTAGCACGTGAAGCTGGGTCTCAGACTCCGAGACTCCTTTCCCCTCTACTCTTCTCCTTGTACACCAACAGCTGCACTTCCAGTCATCAGTCTGTCAAGCTCCTGGTGGGAGAATGACTATCTTGTGACCTGGTGCGGACTGAACAATTTGGAACTCAACACTTATAAGACAGTAGAGATGGTTGTGGATTTCAAGAAGAACCCAGCCCCACCTGCCCCCATCACCCTGTGTGACATCTCAGTTGACACTGGAGTCTTTCCACTTTCTCATCATCACCCAAGATATCAAGTGGGAGCTGAACATCAGCTCCATCACCAAGAAAGCCCAGCAGAGGATGTACTTCCTGTGGCAGCTGAAGAAATTCAACCTGCCAAGGTCAGTGATGGTGCACTTCTACACCACCATCATCATCAAGTCCAACCTCACCTCCTCCATCACCATCTGGTACACTGCTACCACTGCCAAGGACAAGGGCAGACTACAGCATATCATTTGCTCTGCTGAGAAGGTGATTGGCTGCAATCTGCCACCTCTCCAGGACCTGTACTCCTCCAATTCAATTCAATTCAATTTTATTTATACAGCGCCAATTCATAACAGAAGTTATCTCACTTTTCCTATAGAGCAGGTCTAGAACGTATTCTTTATAATATTAATTACAGAGACCCAACAAATCCCACCATGAGCAAGCATTTGGCGACAGTGGCAAGAAAAAACGTCCTTTTAACAGGCAGACCTTGGACAGAACCAGACTCAATGGTGGGCGGCCATCCGCCGCTGCCGTGTTAGGTTTTGAGGACTCCAGGACCCTGAGGTGAACAGGAAAGATTGTGGCCGACCTCTCCCACACCGGACACAAACTTTTCACTCCCCTCGGCTCTGCACATATTCTTTATACTTCATACTGTGAACTTTTCCACATTCCTTGGTCAATATTCTGCACATTCCTACTGCTATATTAAACATATATTAAAACTTTTATAATATGTTTTCATATTTTTATTGTCAATTTTTCTATTTTCTGTTTATATCATATATCATCAATTAAGAGACAGATGCCACATATCATCTGGGTATATATATATGTCTTAGTGTGTGTGTGTGTGCGTGTGTGTGTGTGTGTGTGTGGTGGGAGTCTTTTGTCAAACTTTTGTTTTCTTTTGCTTCTGCATTCTTTTCTGTCTCTTTTCAGTTTGGTCTAATTCTACAACAAAATTGGAAAAGCAGTAGACAAAATAGTCTTTAAAGTTTTATATATTCAAAACATATAGAGATTTGGATTCTTTGGCCTAAAAACATCAGAACATATAGTTAAACAATTCCTGTCAGTAAGGTTGCATTGGACAGAGTAGTAACCAATGAATGAGTGTTTCTTCCTTCTTCCTTCCCTCTGGCAGAGCAGTAAAAGCACCCATCCGAACTTGAACTGCCCTGCTGATGAATTACTTCATAGTGTGTGAGTATTGTGCGTAAATAGTTCAACATTCATCTTGAGCACAATATGTGGCACAATGCATTGCATTTGTCAGTGCTAAATGTCTCACTGCAACAAAAAAGCTCTGTTTCAACAGTAACAGCTGCTCTTACACGGCATAGCATTGACATCCAAGATGGCTGCCATAGCTTGGGGAAACAGGAAGTGGGAGGGTAGGGGTGGGGGCTTAGAGTACAAGAGACAACAGCTGGCTGACAGTCACAAATGAGTAAACAAAGGCTGTGCGATTCAGCCATTTATTATGCCATAAGTAGGCATTGTTGTTGTTGTCGTCGGCAGAGAAAAGAGGATGATGGGGAGGTTTGTGTGGGTTGTTCAAAAACAAAGTGAAAAAAAGGTAAAGAAAAAAGGATGGCAAAGATAATCTCCTCAGCTAGAAGTAGACTTTGAAATAAATTATCGACCATTCCCTGCTGTGACAAGTGCCTCAAACACTGTGCATACACCCTGACACACGACACAAACACAGAAGTCACACACACACACACACACACACACACACACACACACACACGCAGATGCAGTGTCTCCTACATCTGACAGGGAGAGTGGGAGAGTAAGAGGAAATACATCACGAATTGAACCCTCTTTCTTCTCTACTCTGTCTTGTTAAATGTGATGGTTGCAAGAGCTTGTATTTTATCTGGAAGTGAGAAGCATTATGAGTTGAAAGCTGTGGCAACTCGCCGAGTGCTTACAGAGCAAACACTGCACTCGGCTTTTAGCATCTAAAGGGAGGAAAAAGTACAGCAGGAGTGTGCACCTGAGCACAGCTGTCTCATAGACTAATACTGAGAAAACAGATTATTTTCTGTGTAGGGAAGCATATGTGTGTGTGGTACTTATGTGAACTCCTCCAGAGCTCCAAAAACAGACAGGCACAGCATATTGTACAACATCCCTAAGTTGTTTGTATTCATTTGCATACCTTTGTGAATGTTATTACATGTTATGACATGGGAATTTGTATACATTTTCTTGGGTGTATGCATTTCTACTTTTTGTGCATATGGTGCAGCTTGGGTGTTATATTAAGTAGGATATATGCAAGCCCACATCCAGAATTTTGCAAAGACTATGGTCATGAGTCCAAGTTTTCCCAGTGACAAATAAAACGGTCAGAATTTCTTTACTTACTGTACTTTGACACTTCAAGATTACAGTTTTAGTTAGCTTCAATATCATTTAAAAATTTGTTTAATTTAATAATTGTTTAAGAAATAAGTGCTTATCCATGGGGAGGGTGTTGCAGACACAACAATTGATGGTTAAGGGATGGTAATTATTATTAATAGTATTATTATTCATTTTGAATGCAAAAGTCTTGACTAAAGCATCAACTTTTGGAAACAGGTCCCTTTTTATAGGAAAAGTATTAATCAGATTAAAGTTGCTCAAAACCCTTGTCTTCTAATTAGTTTCAGAAACATTGTCTCACTACAAACTCAATTTGAAATTAAAACACATGGTGCAAGTATTCCCACTAATTTTGATTTAATGTAGTAACATGCTGACAAGAACATCAGATGTCTGTGCCAACTTGATTAATGATCATTCTTAGGTGAGAAAACTGTCTGATCCTGGTTCTGAAAGGAAAGCAAGAACACTGAAGCAATGTAGTATTGTAACAGACTACTTCACCCAGGGAGGATTGAGTAATGTTATTAGTTTGAGAAGAAAACACTAGCATGTGTGTAGGTGTGTGAGATAAGGTAGAGTGGATCCCTGGCATTCATCCACAGCAGATTTGGTCCAGCTTACAGTTTGGGTTTGGATTTCAGAGGGCTGCAGAGCTACACACGCTCAGTCAGATAATGAGGGATTTTCCACTCCGCTGTGAGGTGGAATTACCACAGCCTCAACGCTCACACACACACTGTAAAACACTCCTTTCATACAGAAACATACTGTAGATGTACACACGCCAGCCAGGTAAACGTCTCTATTCCTCAAGTGAGTGTGAGGAAGTAGCAGCAGGTCAGGCTTCTTAATAGGAAGAGCAAAAGAAAACACTGCATATCTCCTCCTGAAGGGCCCGGACCCCCATCTCATATTCATCGCCATCTCTCTGCCATAACTCTTTCTTACCTCTCACTCTCCCATGCCACATATCAACTCATATCGACTGCATTCCCCTCGCACTGCCAGTGTCTCTTCCTCCTCTGCAAACACTCCTGACATCCACTTCACTACAGTATATTGTATTATCTCTTTTCTCTTCATAGTTCAGTGCTGTTCCCTCTCTCCTCCCTGCCTTCAATCTCTCCCTCTGTCCTGAAAAGTGAGTCATGTTCTGTGTTCTTGCTGTTCTGGGCTTTCAGGTGCACTTCCATTCAATAGCAATAATCCTAAAGCTGCAATAAGAAGGTGTTCTTTGGAGAAGACTACGCTTTGAGAGAGAGCTATTCATTAGGCAGTGGCAGGGTCTGCATTTGGACTGATGAGCCCATATTCCCTTGCTGGCACTCCCACTCAGGGATCAGTTTTTTCTTTGTGGTATGCCACGGAAAATTGATTTAGGAAACGCGTAGCAGCGCTCCCAGAGGCACATTGCTGACAAATAGGTAGATTCTGCATGAATGCGCAGGAGGAGAGGTGCGAGGTATGAAGATCAGCATACTGTAGCATCAATGAGAGAGAGTAATTGAAAGAATGAGACAATGGAAAGATGGGGGAAAAAACAGAATGCAAAGATTTTTCAAAAAAGTAGAGCTGGAGAAAAGCTCTGGTACACTGAGTGAGAAATGTTTGCACTGGAGGCAATGAGACTGCTGAGGTGCTGCTGCCTCAGGCAAAGACCTGGGGAGGCTCCAGCACCGGCCAGGCCTCCAACCTCCTCCTCCTCAAAGCCATTCGGCACAACTTTGACCACCGCAGCTTCTGTCCAAAGCCAGAATCAATGGTGCCAGATTCCAGCTGCAGAGGTGTTTAACTCTGCATTGTTTATTTGGTGAACCTTCAAACAAACTTGCAGGTTTGCCCCAGAGGAGCCAAATGATGGAGATGAGCTCACCCCACCATAGCTGGGTTTGATTCAAATCTCTGGTTCAAGTGGTTCACTTATACTACATGCAGAGCAGTTCAGTGATGTTAGTTCACACTATAGAAAAAGGCAAAATGCTGGAATTCTGGCTGCTACAGTCAAAATTATTAAACTATCGGCCACATCCAAGTTTTATTCTGCTTCTGTCTTAATATAGATCCATCTCCTCACCATCCACCCTCTCTCTGCAGGCTGTCAACATTGGCTACAGGGTATGTGAGGTGTAACTTAAAGTATGCTGACGAGGAGCTTCCAACCAAACCTTCCCTAAAAGTGCTGCTTGGTGTTTTTGGAGAAAGGCACAGGAAGAAGCTTATTCAAATTCAAAGGCTTGCTGTTGCCAGGGTTCAACAAAGTATCGCCTCCCAGCTAATTTTAGACTCCAGAGCTATTTGTTCCATGCTGTCTCAGTTGGACTGTTTTAGCATTCTCCACATTAACGGGCCCATCATAAATCATGCGATATAACAAATGGACTTATCCTCTGCAGATAGTGTTGCTCCTTCTGAAGCCCAGAACAAGAGAAGCAAAGGTCAAATTATTAGCCTTGGTATGCCTGTGCGCCTTTAATGATTGTGCCGAACCTTTGTCTGGCCGTGTGCCTCATCAGCACATGTAGTACTTGTTAAATACAGGACAGAGAGATAAATTAATGAAGGCTTCCTCCTGCTGCTTCTTTGGCTTCTGCATAACCTAGTAGTGATGACTGAGCAGAAATGTGGCCTCACTGTACTGTTACACTGTTGAAGTACATACAGCTACACCAAAGTCACTTAGCAGCCACAATGTAATTAATGTAGCACTAATTTCCTAATTGGTTTAACAAATAAAAAATAAATGGATTTAGCTTAGGGAATATCTTCAAGTATACAGTTTTTGTTGTATAATTGTTTTCTGTATCCTCTTCCATCCCACATAATAAAAAAATTGCTAAATTCCTAATCCTATTATTTTTCACGTATTTTATATATTTTGTTAATTGTGGCCTTCCATTTGCTTATTTGTGGTGCAGTTGGTTTCAGATAATTTTTTGTCATCTGCTTATTATTGGAATTAGGTAGCTGATGGCACCTATGGCATGTTAGGGTCCCACATTTTTCTTGGGAACAAGTATTAGATGTTTTAACCGCAGTTTTACTGCTGCATATGGTGAATTTCTGGGTACATTAAAGAGTGGGGGCCACTAAAGCTGAAAATTCAACACATGGCCCACCTCCCACCAGCCCCCCAACCCCCACACTTTTCAACTCAACCTGCAAGACCCCTCCACTCCTATCAGTGGACAAGAGGAACAGGAATACGGAAGCCTGGTGAATACCTTCTCTGACCCCTATAGCCATCCAGAAGGTGGTTCACTCCTATAAATACCTTGAAGTGCACCTGGATGACAGGCTCAGTGATTGGAGGAGGAGTTGACCTGGACTCTCTGGATGCGGTGATGAAGAAGAGGATGCTGTTCAAGTTGGTTAGAATCCTGAACAACGTCTTGCACCCCCTCAAGCTTCAGCTAACGACTTATACCCCCAAGGTGTTCCGCTGAGTGGTGGATCACTTGTGGTGATCAAACTGAATAATTCATCCTCACTCTATAGACATCAGTGGACTGGGAGCCTGCTAAGGTCTTACTGGACTCACTAATTAGGGCCCGAGCAGTGAACGCTGTGAGGTCCCCGTCGCAGTGAGGGCCCTATTGAAAATGAAGGAATTCTTCTCCTTCCCCCCAATGAATCGCATTTTTGAGGGGCTAAAGGTGCTTAAAAACTCACACATGTCAGAAGTGGCAAACATTTCCATTTGATATGGGTCTTGGACATGGATGTGGCAAAATGGCTCAGGGCCCATTCATCGCTGCTTGCAGCTTTAATTGGACTTTCTAATTACACTTCCTTAACTTCTGGCACAGTGTACTACAACTTTTTATCTTATAACTATATTTACATTCATTTGGACTTACTGCAATTTGCACACTCTGTCAATACCCCGAAGAAGACTATCATGTCGAAATGTCTGTAAATTATTGAAACATTTTTTTGCATTGTCGCTACGAGTGTGCGAGTATCTTCCTCCATACCTGTACTTTCATCATGGTCTGCACCTCTCCAACACTGGTATGCATTCCTCCTCTCCTTCATCCTGTAAGTACTTGCGTCTGACAATTATTTTTGTAATATTCTATGTGTGGTTTGTTCACAAATTTCCTCCCAGGGATGAAGTATCTATCTATATATTTTTGAAAAATACCTATCTATATTTAAGTGTGGTAGTAATCTTCCAATTTTCAAAGACGAGACCTTTATGTGATTATTTTTCAAGTTTGTGAGGTGACCATGGTGATGACTATCATTATATATTAGATTAGATCAAGCAACCTGCTCAACACTAATTAACTAATCGTAAAAAAACAATAACTACATTCAAGTAGTTAGTATTTGCCAGAGATTGTTAATATATTTACAAAGTAAAAGTTGACTGAATGAGTAACTGTCCGGTGTCTAAATTCAAGCCTCAATCATTGGTCTAATGCTGGCATGGACCAATCAGGGGCCCTGAATTTCAAACTGGATATGGGACTGTTACACAAGTGCATTTTTGCAAAATATTTCCCTATATCACAATTTGCTGTTCAGGTGAGTTGAGTCTGTAAGTGACTCCTTTTACAGAATGTTTCCAATCATATCATGCCAACACACAGAGCAGCTGGTTTCAGGAGTGTTGGCAGCAGAGTCACTTCAATCACAAGTCGATACCATTGCACATCACTTTCTCCTCCCCGACACAGACAGCAGCACTTCCTGTTGACCCTTCCACTGCCACCACACCAGTCCATCAGAGTAATGCAGGCAGAAGAGAAAACACTGAACACAAACTGTTTTATGTGCTGCTTTAAACACTCGTTGATGACTTCAACCTCACCTATTCTATTCTCTGTACTGTGTCCCCAGGCCTCCATGCTGAACATCCCAGCCATTTACTTCAGTTTTGATCCCCAGTTTATGGCCAATTATTAGCATGGCTATAGGATGCAAAGCTCAGTCAGCGAAAAATATAGTGCAAACACTCATTTAGCATGCCATCACAGGCATGGAGGAAGAGGAGGGATGAGGGGAGAAAGGAACAGAGAAATGGAGCTTCCCCACACAGGATGGAAATGGTGGTGGTGGTGTACTGTGTAGCGCTCTATACAGATGCAGGCTGAAGAGAGGAGATCATACCAAAATTGTGCAGCTAGCAAAATGCAAATGGAGAGCTACTATGCAGGTAACCAATACCAGAAAAAAGAGGTTCGGGAGTATTTTTTTCCTTGGGTGGTTTCATAAAGTGAGGAGGTTTTAAATTATGGCATGTAAGGTTTGGGGGATGAGGGGATGTTGGGGAAAAAAAAGTTTGGGAGCACTAAACTTTGAGATTTCTTACATTGCAGAACCAAACATGGAAATTGAAAGGCGACAAAAGATGAGATCTTCTCTCACTGTGTGCTTTGTAACTTTCATAAGTTCATGTATGAATAAGGACACCACAGTGCCACGGCAGTTCGTGAAATAATCATGAAAATTTAATCAGCAGATTTGTGTACATGGAAAAGAATTTTCCATTTTTTTCATGACACTCATCAAGATTTTCAAACTAATGTATCTCAATTGGAAGTATCTTTCATGCCTGCACCACGTTTTTTTCCCAGTCAAGTTAGCAATAATAAATATGCAACATCTGGTTAGACTTTCAAAATAAAGCTTGCTGAGAAACATTTCAGGTGACGGTCGCAGTTTGGTTAGGTTTAGGCACTAAAACTACTTGGTTATGTTTAGGAAAAGATCATGGTTTGGGTTAAAATAAATAATTCCTTAAAACAATGAACAATGACTAATTTGGTTAGGTTTAGGCAACAAAACTATTTGGTTTGAGTTAGAATAAATAAACAATCAACACTGACTATTGTTAAATCAAACCACGGTCTCCCGTGTGAAAGTCCTGTGCATCTTTGTAGCTCTAAAGACAACATTCATCCTTATTAGTTTGAAAGTCGTACAAAGTATCACGAAAAAAAAGGCTTTATTGGGTATGAGAAAGCATTCACAACCTATTTTCTACTTTTACTACTTAATTGCTGGTACTACTACCACTACTACTACTGCAGTCTTTACTACTACTACTACACTCTTTACAACTACTACTACTACAACAGTCTTTAGTACTACTACTACTATAGTGTTTACTACTACTACTACTACTCCTACACTCTACAACTACTACTACTACAGTCTTTAGTACTGCTACTGCCACTACTACAGCCTTTAAATGATAAATGGACTATACTTATATAGCGCCTTTCTAGTCTTTTCCAACTACTCAAAGCGCTTCAACTACATATCACAGTCACCCCATTCACACACATTCATATACTGATGGCAGGTGCCAACTCCTCATCAGTTCAAAGAAAGTAACTCATTCACACACCGAAGGTGCATTTGTAGGAACCTTCTTCTACAAATCTCTCAGTCTCTCTTACTGCCTCTCTAAACTAGTCACAAGATGTTTAACAATTAAACTTGTAACTTGTAATTCAACTTTTTGATATCTTTTACAGTTTTTGCAATATTGCAATTTGGGTTTTATGCATTTTACAGTCCTAGAGTGGGTGACGTCATCGCTAGAGTGCAGAGAAGTTGTTGAATTTTCTGAAAATCTTCTCTTAAACTTGCTCTCATGCCCACAATTTTCACTCTTCATACACAATTTCTGTTTCAATTAGTAGATAAACTTATCCTGGTTCAGATAATGTGCTGATAATGTGATAATGTGTCTTGACTGTAATGCTATTTTACTTCTCACAGTCTCAGGCATGTGCCGACTTTTGAAACTGTGATTTCTCTGTCATTTTTAACTTTATCCACACAAATTACACATCTAAATGTTCATCAGTGCCTTCTGGTGCTGTATACACAGGTGATGTTGATAAGCTTGGTAAATATCAAAGCAGTTTGTTCCTTTGATTTGATTGGTGCATTGTTGTTGGGCAGTTTAGGCCTCTGTCCTTTCTAACTGTTAATAAATTCAAAACTTTAGCTGTTCAGATTCAGAATTCAAATCTACCTCTTTCTGTCTCTCTCTCTTTCTGTCTGTCTGTCACTTTGTTTGTCTGTCTCTCTCTGTCTCTCCCACTCTTACTCCCTTTTCTGTCTCTCACTCTGTTTGTATTCCTGTCTCTCACTTTCCATTTAGCTACAGAAATCATTCAAATATCAAAATGTTCTGCTCTTTAAGCACATGTGTGCTACAATTAAACTTACTACCTTTTATACTTTCAAAAATATTTTTATAATGGGAGAAATCCTCAAATCATAATCCTTAATTCACATTGCAGCTCTACCTCTGTCTCACACACACACATATAGAAACACAAATACTGAAACATACAGACACATTTTAATAAACTAACACATACAACTGGTTTTTCTTCATTTGTGGGGAGTTACACACACACAACCCTGTTTTTTATATCTTTGTAGGGACTTCCACACATTTGTTTCTTTCAGTTTATTACAATAGAAGTGAAAACCATTGGCAATATTACAAGAACTTCCAGCTTCTCTGGCAATGTTTTTCAGCTCTTAGATTCTCTAGATAATGTTTTCTCTTCTGTGTGTTTTTCAGTCAACTACGTTTGAATTATACTTTCTGAACATTCTCCATTCAAACCTTATGGTGTTCCACATCTTTCATACATTATTGCTATTATTCAAATTTTAAAGCCAGCTATTCAGTTTAACATAAGCTTTTTCAACAAACCTTAAAATAGTCCACATTTTTTCATAGATTATTGGTATTATTCAACATGTATCATTCAACAGCCAGCATTCACGCCTGCAATTTCTTCAGAAATTGCTTCTTTAGTTAGTGTGAATGCTGATTAAGTATCCCATCATTGTTATTCAAATGATTATTATTATTATTATTCTGCTGTATGTTTTTTGGTCCTGCATACTTTCAGCTACAGAAACCATTCAACTATCAAAGTGTTCAGCTCTTTAAGGATGTGTACTTGTATTTTCTACCTTTGGTACTTCTTAAAAAACAAGGTTTTTTTCAACACATTTTTACAATGTAAGTCAATGGAGCAATCTTCAAAATCTCTTTAAACCTACTCCAAAATTTGAACTGGTCATAATACTTTTAATTATTAAACATGTATTCAGCTTTTTAATATATTTTAAAGTTTTTTCAATGTCGCAATTTGTTTTATGCTTTTTTCAGTCCTTTTCTGAATTTATAATGGCTGTATGTTGGGCGAGCTAGAGTGGGTGACATTTCTAGAGTGCAGAGGGTTGTAGAATTTTCTGAAAATCTTCTCTTGAACTTGCTCTCATGCCCACAGTTTTTACTCTTCATACACAATGTCCACATCAATTAGTAGATAAACTTGTCGTGGTTCAGATCATCTAACTATTTAAGCCATAGCACATACAGTTATTGAATTATCTGCCTCAAAGCACCAAAAGAATCCTTCAACTATCTCATTGACTGTAATGATAATTTGGCTCTGACACTCCTGATTAAAAACACAAACTTTTAAAACTGTGATTTCTTGGTCATTTTTAACTTTATCCACATGAATTATACATCTACATGTTTAGTAATGCCTTCTGGTGCTGACGGTGAGGTCATTTCACGGATACGACCTACAGTTTAAGCTTTTCGTGTCTTCTTTGATGGGAACTTTTACAGATTTTTGTTTCTGTCTCAATGACAGGGCACTTACAGTTACACACAGGTGATGTTGATTAGCTTGTTAAACATTAAAGCTACTACTACTCCTGCATCCATTTAATTACAGAAACCATTCAAATATCAAAATATTCCACACTTTAAGGACATGTGTGCTATGATTCAGCCATTTACTACCTTTTTATACTTTTTAGAATATTAAGCTTTTTTCAAGAAGATTTTTATACTGGGATAAATCTTCAAATCCTAATCCTTAATTCACAATTCTGTTGTGGTTTTGGGGTTTAGTTGTGTTATTTTCTGTTTTATTTTGTAAGTCTTCTGCCACATGTGTCTTGTGTTGTTTTAATTTCTATCTTTGTTTGCTTTTCCCGCCAGTTCTGATTGTTTGCCCTTCCCTGACAGCAATGTTTGAAAGAGAAATACAGTATGTATTCTTATATGTATTATACCATCAACAAATGATAGTGATAGTGCTGTGTGTTACTGTTTAGGCACATGTTTAAACCTTTATTTAACCAGGATATATTTACGAAGCATGAATGCTCTTTTCCATTTGCACCCTGCACAGCACACATCAAAATTAAACACATTCACACCTACAGTAGGGGCTCCCCGGTGCTTCATAAAGGGCATGTCAGCAGTGGCAATTAAGAGCAAGATCTGCTGTTCAACTTTCAGTTGTGGGATCAACGTGGCAACCCTTCAGTCCTAACCCTACATACCAGTACTAACATCATTACACTGGCTACCTGTAACATTAAAGATTGATTTTAAAACTCTTTTACTTGTTTTTAAGGCCCTAAATGGTTTAGCACCTTCGTACATCTCTGATTGCTTATCTGAGTATGTTACAATCTGTTCCCTTAGGTCATTTAGCGCTGGTATACGTAATGTACCAAAAATGACTTACAAAAAATATGGTGAAGCAGCTTTTTGTTGTTATGTGCCAAAGGTTTGGAAGAAACTCCCATCCCAATTATGACAAGCAGTTTTAAGAACCATCTCAAAACTTACTTTTATGAACTTGCTTTTAACCATCCATCCATCCATCCATTTTCTACCGCTTGGTCCCGTTAGGGGTCGCGGGTGACTGGAGCCTATCCCAGTGACTTTGGGCCTTAGGCAGGGTACACCCTGGACAGTGGCCAACTCGTCGCAGGGCTAACACAGACACAGACAAGGACAGACAACCATTCACTCTCACATTCATTCAATACGGGCAATTTAGAGTTATCAATTAACCTACACATGCATGTCTTTGGACGGTGGGAGGAAGCCGGAGAACCCGGAGAGAACCCACGGTAACACGGGGAGGACATGCAGACTCCACCCAGAGAGATTGTGTGATGTTGGTCTGGTCCGGGAATCGATCCCACGAACCCACGATCTCCTTATTGGCACCGTGCACCCCTGCTTTTAACCAATTCCCCCTTTTATTAATTTTATTTTTATTTTCACATCAATGTTGTTATTCTATATTTTTGTATTTCGCATACTGGTTTTATGGTTTTTATATCTCAAGATTGTTTTATCATTATTAATTTCTTTTTATTACTAATATGATCCTTGTGTTTCCTGTTTTTTAATACTTTGATTGATTTGTTTCCCTTGTGAAGCACTTTAAGCCATATTCTGTGTTATGAAAGGTGTTATAAATTAAATTTATTATTATTATTATATTATTATTATTATTAATATTATAGAAATATATATGTGATTGCAGATTTGAATGTATTACTCTTAACCATAAAGGCATGACTTGATTGCCTCACACAGACTGCAGCCACAATCATGACTATAGGGTTGAGTCAGTCCCTCACTGACATGTTCTCAAAAAATTACAACTACTCTGTTTTATCACATTGGACTTTAATTTTGTATACCTCTGTATGTCCAAGTAACCAACAAATTCCTATCTTACAGATAAATAAAGACTTTCAAAGATGCTGTCCTGGCCCTTGAGTCGTCATGTGTGTCACAGCTGGATGGCACGAGCCCAAGGATAAGAAATGGTAATCACCGCAAGAGTGTGTTAATGGAACGCATTCAGGTGAGGTGACAGTGTGAAAAGTTCTAATGTCATATTTATATTTTTTTATTTTCTTCAATTATTAAGTAGTTTGTTGTTTACTAACAAGTACATTAGGGCTGCATAATTAATCAAAATATTATTGAAATTGCAATATGGCCAAGTGCAATATCCAAATTGTAGAAGCTGCAATTTTTTGATAAAGGTAAAATGCAGCATTATAATGTAGTACTGTAGTACTGCAGAGATGCCTTGGCCTACAATTCTTTTTCTCCAGATGTAAGAAAACATGTTTGTTTGGTACAGACCCCACCAAATGTCACATAATCATGATTTTAATCGTTTTTCAGTGAAAATTAACATTGTGATACAAAAATTATCATTTCCACACATCGTGAATCATATTGCAATCAAAATATCTGTCAAAATAATCACAATAGGTTTTTTTTTACCATATCAGCCCTAAAGTACATTGATTTTTTATTTACAAAATGATTTCAAACAAAACGTACATCTCGCTGAGGCCTACTGTTGGAATGTGTCCATTTCAGCCTGTAAAATAAGATGATGTGTTTTGCTTCAGCAAGACTGAAGAAATTAAGCATAATCTGAATCTGAATTAAATCTCTGGACATCTTTTAAATATAACTTGTGCTTTCATCAAAAAATATGACAGTGTATAGTGATAATAATTGTGGTCTATTTGTGTGTCTTATGCAGAACAGCAGATAGTAAAAAGTTGAATGAGCAGCAAGAATTATACTTAAGAATGCTCTTAGTGCCACTTTAGTAGTAAAAGAGTAAAACATTGGCAAGTTTATAAGATTGACAGCAGCGGCAACAACATACTAGGAATAATTCTAATTTTGTTTCCATAATCTATTTTGGCTGGAGGGCAGTGGCTTGAACTATTATGAACTACTATGGTTTCTCTACTTGTCACATGGACAACCATTTTTGACATTTCAATTGTTTTCTTTCTCATGTAGATGCTGTGACAAAACACAACTGGGCCATGGAATCAGAAGTGGAAGCTTCAATAAAAATGTGGCTCTGCAATGCCACAGACAGAGATGGTGAAAGTAGAGTGTTTATTGTGTTCTAATGACCTTCATTGTTCTGTTCTATATAAAGAAATTGGTTCAGCATTATTCAGTATTCAATCTATATTCTCAGATTTGTGTTCAATATTGAATATCCTCAATGTCTTTTCTTCTAACCTGGCTGTAAATAGGTGCATCTTGCAAGGTGTTCTTAGTTTATTACTGCTACTTTTGTGCAATTATTCTGCATATGCATTAATAGTAATGTTGTGGGTCTATACTGCAGGTACAAATTAGGACCAAACAAATTTTGTTAGTTAGCCCACAGTATGCTCACTAGCATGCCCATAGTATTCTAAATGGTAAATGGACTGTACTTATATAGCACCTTTCTAGTCTTTCTCACTACTCAAAGCTTCAACTACACTTCATATTCACCCCACCCCATGGCAACTGCTCATCATCAGTGCTAATCATTCACACAGCAATTTGGGGTTCAGTGTCTTGCTTCGACGTGAGCTGGGGGAAGCCGAGATCGAACCGCCGACCTTCCAATTGGTGGACGACCCGCTCTACAACTTAGCCACAGTTGCCCACAGAAGTGGGCAAATAAGCTGTGGGCCTACACCACCAGTGAAATGGGCTCATAATGTCCAGCCGATGCCAACTCTTTTTGGCTCGGTGTGGGCTCCCCACCAGGGCCCCTTGACTTGGGGCCCACATGTGACCACCATTTCATGACACATGCAGCCCTCAGTAGCCCCACATGGGGTTTGCTGGGTTACTTTATAAATGTGACCACAACTTGACACTCACTAGAATTAATGTGAGTCTGGACTATTTCTAACAGCAGATAGTAGTCTGATTGGATGCTAGACAGCAGGCAGAGATAGAGATAGTGATGCTCGATTTGGCAACTGTAGGATGTAGGTATAGTGACTATGAATTCCAAACATTGCCTACATTTCACATTTCCAGAGGACACAGATTTTTTAACTCCTCATGCCCCGATTATTGTAACAGCCTGTTTACTAGTCTTAATCAAAAAACTTTGACACGACTGCAGACTGTACAGTACTCAGCTGCTCGGCTGTTAACCAGGACCAAGAAGTACGACCACATCACACCTGTTTTAGCCTCTTTACATTGGCTCCCTGTTTGTTTTAGGATTGATTTTAAGATCTTGTTGATTACTTTTAAGGCTCTTCATGGCCTGGCTCCAGACTATATTTTAGACCTTGTAATCCCTTATGAACCTTCACGTAGTTTGAGATCTTCGGACAGGGGTCTTCTGTCTGTTCCTGAGTCCAGGATGAAAACTAAGGGGGACAGAGCTTTTGCCATCAGGGCCCCGAGGCTCTGGAACAACTTGCCCGAAGAAATTAGGTTGTCTGAGTCAGTGTCTTCGTTTAAGTCTCTTCTCAAAACACATTTTTATCGGAAAGCATATCCTGATCCTTTGATAAACTTGCTGTTTATTTTATTGCTTTTGTGTATTTTATGTATTTTATTTCTATATATTTCATCATTCACTGTGGTATTTTATTTCTCTTGTGAAGCACTTTGTACTTTGTTTTGATAAGTGCTCTATAAGTCAAGTTTTATTATTAGTATTATTATTATTTAAAAACAGCAAAAGGAATGTAGATACCATTGATGTGTGAAAGTAAAAGACACCCCTGATCACACTGTAAATAAAAACAGGTTTTGTAGTGTGCATTTTGGGTCTGTTCACAAAGTAAAGTGAACTCATAAGAGAAGACATGAAAAAGATATAGGAACAGATGTAAAGTGTGGTTTGACCTGAGCAACAGCAGCTGTTTATGGCCACTCTTTACCTTTCCATGTAGGAGGCAGTGTGTTCTGCTGCGCTGCCCTCATAAAAACCACGGCCATTAAACAGCACTCGGACAAAACATTAGCAGCCGCCCAGGAATTAATTGAATATTAGATTATTCAGCACATGCTGTGATGTGGCATGAATAGACACACACACACACACACAGATGTAGATATACAGTATGTGCTTGCAGACTACGGAAAGACAACAGGGCCACAACTGACTTCTCTTCCTTTGCAGTATTCAAAGATAATACAGGTATATTGCAACTTGGGTCTTATTTATGTATTTTTGTCCATCATTTTGTGGTGTTCAGTTATGTCAACACTGAACACCACAAAATTGTATGATGAAGATTGATGGGCAAGAAACACAAGCATTCAGACTATTTGTAAAGAAGTCAACAGTTTATCCAGATTGTCTGAACATCTTTATTTGAAAGTTAAATCAAACGTGAGCACACCTCAAATGTCTGTAATGTCTCATAATACTCGTACAATTACAGTAAAGTAGTTCAAAGTTGAAGTGGGTCTGTAAACTGTGATGGGTGTTTACAATTTGGGAGATCATTTTGACTTTTACCTTTGTTTTCTCATTCAAATGTGTTCAAGTGTGGGAGTTTGTTTCAACCTGTCTGATCCTCTGGCTGCTTGTGTTTCCTGACCTGTCAGACTTCTTTGTAAAGAGGTTGCTGCATTGGAATGATAGCCAAGACAATTCAATTCAATTTTATTTATAAAGCGTCAATTCATAACAGAAGTTATCTCATTGCGCTTTTCCTATAGTGTAGGTCTAGACCGTTCTCAATCCAATGAATGAATACAATGAAAACAAGATTCATGTTTTATGTAACAAAATAATCTATGCTTAAAAGGTCCACTTAATAGGTTATCAGAGCTTTCAAGTGAATCTCGTCAAAGGGACTGGAGCTAGTTCAGGTGTGACCCAAGTGTGGAACTTCAATCATGTGATGACACATTGATCAAAAGATCCAGATTCTAATAAACCAGAATTATCCTATACCTAATTGAAATGTCATATGTTAAAGCAATTAATGGGAGCAGTTACTTAAAACAAATTGTATGTGTAAGAGAACAGGGTTATGAAAAATGTACATATTTACAAACAGAGTTTAAAGCTGTTTTGATAATTTTTTGGCCACTAGGCGGGAGAAAAAATTTTAAGAAATAATTTAAAGGATGACTCTGCTTTAGACAGTCTAAGCTAAACAGTGCATTTACATTTTTTACGATTGCTTAAGCACAATTTTGAAAACAGGGCCCAGTTTGTCAAAACACTACACACAATTAACACAACCTTACACTCACCTGTCAATACATTTCCATCCTTATCTTTAATCACTTAACCTGCTGCACATCCTTCCCATCTCTATCTCTTTGTCTGGCCAACCTGTACAAATCCACCTCTCCCTCATTAGTGTCCAACCTAGCATACAAGTCCTCATATGCTCTTTGTTTGGTCTTTGCCACCTCTACCTTCACCTTACGCTCCATCTCCCTGTACTCCTGTCTACTCTCTTCAGTCCTCTCAGTGTCCCACTTCTTCTTAGCTAACCTCTTTCTCTGTATACACTCCTGCACTTCCTCGTTCCACCACCAAGTCTCCTTGTCCGCTTTCCTCTTTCCAGATGACACACAGAGTACCCTCCTACCTGTCTCCCTGATCACATTAGCTGTAGTGGTCCAGTCATCTGGGAGCACTTCCTGACCACCCAGAGTCTGTCTCAGCTCCTCCCTGAAAACTACACGACATTCTTCCTTTTTCAACTTCCACCACTTCGTCCTCTGCTCTGCCTTTGTCCTCTTCATCTTCCTCACCACCAGAGTCGTTTTACACACTACCATCCTGTGTTGTCTGGCTAGACTCTCCCCTACCACTACTTTACAGTCACTGGTCTCTTTCAGATTACAACGTCTACACAAGATGTAGTCCACCTGAGTGCTTCTACCTATGCTCTTATATGTCACCCTATGTTCCTGCCTCTTCTGGAAGAAAGTGTTCAATACAGCCATTTCCATCCTCTTTGCAAAGTCTACCACCATCTGTCCTTCTGCGTTCCTGTCCTGAAGACCAAACCTGCCCATCACATTCTCATCACCTCTGTTCCCTTCACCTACATGCCCATTGAAATCTGCACCAATCACCACTCTCTCACCTCTGGGGATGCTCTGCATCACTTCATCTAACTCACTCCAGAATTTCTCCTTCTCTTCTAACTTACATCCTGGGGCATAACCACTCACAACATTGAACATCACCCCTTCAATTTCCAGCTTCAGACTCATCAACCTGTCTGATACTCTTTTCACCTCTAGAACATTCCTCACAAACTCCTCTTTCAGGATAACTCCTACTCCGTTTCTCTTCCTATCTGACCCATAGTAGAACAACTTGAACCCTGCTCCTAAGCTTCTAGCCTTGCTTCCTTTCCACCTGGTCTCCTGGACACACAGTATGTCCACCTTCCTTCTCTGCATCATGTCAATCAACTCTCTAGCCTTCCCTGTCATAGTCCCAACATTCAAAGTCCCTACTGTCAGTCCTACATTCTTAGCTTTCCTCTTCTCTCTCTGCCTACGAACACACCTTCCTCCTCTCCTTCTTCGTCTTTGACCAACAGTAGTCCAATTTCCACCGGTACCCTGCAGGTCAACAGCACCGGTGGCGGTCGTTGTTAACCCGGGCCCCGACCGATCCGGTATGGAAGTAATTTTCATGATTCGCATTTTTAATTTGGCAGGTGTTTTACGTCGGATGCCCTTCCTGACACAACCCTTTGCATTTATCCAGACTTGGGACTGGCACAAGAAGACACTGGCTTGTGCCCTTTGGGTATATGGAGAGAAATCAATGATATTTTCCTCAGTCTGCAGCATTGGTCTTGTGTAGTGTTTGGTGAACTATTGTATAGTTGCACTTTCTCTGTGTACTTCATTTACAGTACTCTAATTGCTGAGAATTAGACTTGCTAAAAGTATTTTAGGTTAGCAACAGCAAAAAGATTAAAGTCATAGGAAATGTGTGTGTTTCGTATGGTAACAAAATATTGTTTTTATAAAGTCATGTATAGTTTTTACAAAAGTGTTCCATTTTGCAAATGATCTGAAGTGTTGTGCTACTTTGGTGTAGGGTTGTGTTAATTGTGTGTAGTGTTTTGACAAACCGGGCCCTGTTTTCAAAATCGTGCTTAAGCAATCGTAAAAAACTGTAAAAGAATTAAAAAGTACAATTCATAAAATCAGTACATAGTCAGGATTTTTCTTAATTTAGGATTTTTTACTGTGGTCAGATAGTTTGCTAATGTGAGGTCTCTTTTTAGGGTCAGACAACAGCTTAATTTACTCTGTGTTTTTGTTGTTTCCTTCCAATATGTGATATAGTTTTCTTTTTGTTGGTTGATAGTTTGGTTTGGTCTGATTGGGTTGGTGTTGTGGTCATGAGGCTGTCTGGGGCATGTTAGGTTGTCTGGGCAAAGTCCAGTAAGACAGAGCAGGGGGTTAACGTCTCTGTAGCCTGGACATTGAACTTTTAGTGGTGAGTCTTTGTCCCTATTATCTGCCCAGAGAGTTTTCACATGATATTGTTATTGCTGTTTAAATTCCACCCTTATCCGACGTGGCGCAGGCTTGTGACATCATCCACTCTGTCACAGCCAAGCTCCAGACACAGGAGTGCTCCACCAGAGACAATAATACACTGGATTTACTGTATGCTAATATCAAAGAAGCGTACCTCTCCACGGCCCTTGCCCCACTGGGCAGGTCTGATCACAACCTGGTTCATCTTTTGCTACAATATAAACTCCATGTCCAGTGGCAACCTGCGACCACCAGGACAGTCAAGAGATGGTTACCAGAGGCATGCGAGACATTGAGGCTCCGAATTGGGAAGTGCTGACTTAGCCATATGGTGAGGACATCGAGGGGCTCACACACTGTATTAGAGGATAGATCAATTTCTGTGTGGACAATAATGTTGTTTCTG
This sequence comes from Siniperca chuatsi, assembly GCF_020085105.1. NCBI lineage: Eukaryota > Metazoa > Chordata > Actinopteri > Centrarchiformes > Sinipercidae > Siniperca > Siniperca chuatsi. The sequence continues at coordinate 24,238,884 of NC_058061.1, forward strand.
CCTGAACTGTAACCTGTTTCCCCAACAATAGGCCTTGGATCACCAGGGACATTAAGGCCCTCCTGAATGTAAAAAAGAGAGCCTTCAGGGCAAGGGACAGGGATGGCCTCAAACTTGTTCAGACAGAGCTTAGGTGCAAGATCAAGGAGGGCCAGGACACATACAGGAGGAAGATGGAGACCAGACTACAGAATAACACCTCTCATCATGTTGAGAGGCATGAGGAACATCACTGGCTATAACCAACCAGAGTTTGGAGAGGACTTGAGCTGGACTCTCTGGAGGTGGTGACAGAGAAGAGGATGCTGTCCAAGTTGGTTAGCATTAGGGCTGTGTATTGTTTAAAACATTACGATAACAGTACCATTACCAGTACCTTTAAAGTGACACCAATACCAATAGAGTACTTCATTCAATCCCTATTTTTTCTACTTCATTCGATACTATCATGTGAAAGGAAGCATTCTGTTGCATAAAATGCCACCACTCTTCCCCATCCAAATTATTTTTATACAAATGCATCTTGAATGTGTTCTTTAATTTGTGTGCACAAGTGTAGCCTATATATAGAAAGCCAACACAACAGACCAGAGTTAAAAGTTGGAGTCAAGCACATCTATTACATATATTTTTATTGTCATTGTGCTTTATTGTCATTAAGTGTAGATCTGGTTGTCTGTGTTTTTCTTGTGGTTGGTTTGTAAAACAAACAGCCAGTGGCAGTGCTGCTGATACAGCAGATGCTCCTCTTGGGGTCATTCTTTCACCGGAACCGTAATGGGAAACATTAATTCTGAAGGACTGAGTTAACAGTTTGAGTCAAGTGTGTCTGTTTTACACACCAACCGCAAAAACCCCCAAAACAACACAAACAGCAAGGCAGCACTGCTGATATCGCGGCTTGTGAGCTGACGTTCACGCGGTAAACACACCAATTTCTTCTGCGGTCACAGTCCCTCCTCTACCCAGCCTACCTGCTGCTCCTCTCGCGGTCACTTCTCCTCTAGAGTGTGCCAGTGTGTGGCAGCCCACCCTGCAAACATCCAGCTTGTCTGCTCTGCCTAGGCCAGAGACACTCCGAAATGACCACAAGAGGACCAGCAGGCTGAACTGCCAACTCTGTCAAATACCCCTCACTTGACTTCACCACCATCAACACAGACTGTATGTAGTTGCTAGCTGCTATCTGTAGCTGCAGTAGTGGGCCGATCATATGTCGCATTAAATCGAATAACGCTTGCGGAGATTGGCTGTTAGCAAAACCATACATATAGTCGTTTTTTCTAGATCTGGGTACAAAAAGGATTGAATGCAGGTATCGTTTGACAGGAGAAATTTCGATACTTGGTACTGGGTTATTTCATACCCAGCCCTAGTTAGCATCCTGAACAACATCTCCTACTCCCTCCACGACATGGTGATTGAGAAGAGGAGCGTCCTCAGCCAAAGACTTATTCCCCTGTAGGGGTTCCACTGAACAGCACAGGAGATTGTTCCTTCCTTTCGCATCAAACTGTTCATCTCATCCCCGCTCTGTTGCAGTTTGGACATCAGTGGACTGGGAGGCTGCTGAGGTCTTACTGGACTTGCTAACTGTATTTACAATTGCATTACTGCAATTTGCAAACTTAGAATAATAATAATAACTTTATTTGTATAACACATTTCATGCAAAGAAAGAAGCCCAAAGTCCATATCATAATAATAATAAAAAGCAAAGGCAATAGAAAAAAACAAAAAACAAATAAAACAAAGCAAATATATACAGTATGATAAATGATACCAGCAACGTCAACCCAAATGAAAATCCAAGTTAAAAAGGTAGGTCTTTAATTTATTTTTAAAAAGACCAAGGGAGTTTGCTGTTCTGAGGTCCAAGGGGAGGTGTTCCACAGTTTAATGCCATAAAAACAGAAAGCAGCCTCACCAGATTTCTTGTGGGACACTTCTAAAAGAAAGACAGTGGAAGATCTGCAAGTTCTTGTTGGGACATAAAATGTGAGGCAGTCGCTGATGTGTGAGGATGCTAGATTTTGTAAGGCTTTACAGATAAGTAAAAGCCCTTTAAAATCAATTCTAAAAGATACAGGTAGCCAGTGCATTGATGCGGGCAGAGGGGGTAAGGTGATCTCTTTGTATTTGTCAAAAACCTGGCTGCAGCGTTCTGAATTATCTGTAATTTTAAATTTATATTTAAAAAAATACTTTTTAGGGATACCAGAAAGAAAGTAATCTAAGCGACAAGAGATAAAAGCATGTAACAGCATTTCAGCATCGTTCCAAGTTAAAAATTGTCTAATTTTGGCAATGTTCCTCAGATGAAAAAATTATGTTTTTGTGACCATGTTAAAATGGCTAAAACAAATTAAGAACAGAGTCTAAAACCACTCCCAGGTCTTTAACATGTGTTTTGATTTGCTTGGACAGGCTAGCAAGCACTGACTCAAGTGTCTGCCTTTCGGCTTTTGGACCAACAAGTAGATTTTCTGTTTTCTGCTCATTTCTTTTAAGAAAATTCTTACTCACCCAAATGTTAATGTAAGTGAGACAGGTAAAAAGATAATTTAAGGAACTGTGGTTGTCTGGTGAAACAGAGATATAAAGTTGTGTGTCATCAGAATAATATGATATTTGACATTATGGTGACTAATTATGTTGCACAAAGGGAGCATGTATAAAGAAAAGAGAATAGGACCCAGAATACTTCCCTAAAGTCGCCTAAACTAACAAAACATTTTCGTTCAGACAGGTATGAGCGAAACCAGTCAAGCACTGTGCCAGAGAGACCCACCCATTTCTCAGGTCAATTGATTAAAATACCATAATCGATCGTATCAAATGCAGCACTCAAATCTAACAAATAGAGGACTGCTACATTGTTTGAGTCAGTTGAAATCCTAGGTCATTGGAATTTATCTAAAATATTATTGGTATTCAGATGTTGGGCCTCGCCTAGCCTCACCATGTCTGAGGGACAAAAGGCAAGCCTACCTGGAAAAGCCAAAGTCTTCACTAAAAGGCTTGAGTAAGAAACAAAGAACACACAATAGGAAGCCGACACAACTGTTAATTCACACCTGATTGTGAAAGTGAGACGAGATCTTGTTTGAACCCAATACGAGATCTCAGTTGAATCTAAACAACGGACTACTATTGGATGAGACACGCGAGACAGTCAATGAAATCTTGGCGCACAAGTATGATGATACCAACCCTATAAAGCCTGACGTTCCACACTGCCCGTTGCCATTTCCACAGTAACCCATTTACTAAAGGAGGCACATCATGTTTCTCTCCACGGTAACTGCCGTTACCACAAGAAGACGCCTTTCATGTGAGCTTTAATTTCCCTAGGAAGAGTATTAACTCGCTGGACGAGAAACAGACTGTTTTGTGTTTACTGAACACTTTTTGGATCCTGATTGTTTACTCCCCATATAACGATCCCTTTCTGTAGAAGGAAGAGACACGGACTGACCGTTCCCTTCACGGAAAGCAAGATCGCCGCTGAGCCCCTCTCTCTACCGATGTCGGCCGCTGTTTTCCTTTGCTGCCCTGAAAGGAACAGTTTCACCAGTGAACCCAGCTTCGTTAGCGTCTGAGCGTGAGAGAAACTCCACCAGACAAACCCAAACAAACTGACACATCCATCAATCACTACCCAAGAGCAATTTCAAGTAAGAAGCTTGTGTCTGTGCAGAGATAGATTTTATAACTGTTATTTTACCTAAGTTTCATTGTTGTGAATTGTGACGGAAAAGTGCTTGAGTTGCTGTGTGTTTTTCTTTGTGTTAAGCATGTTTCATATTTTATCGGTACCACGCTGTTGGGCCGTTTTAACTGTGCTAGCTTTAGCCACTGTGGGAGCTAATAACTGTGCTTTATCAGACTAAGGTCCAGTAACACGGCCGTTGTATGAAAGTCTACTGCCGGATTACTGTGTGATAAGGGACAGTTATTATGCTTTGCAACGGCATTTGAGATTCCTTGTTCCTTACTCTGTGTGCGTTCCTCTTTCTTCTCTGTGTCCACTAACTCACACACCTTTACACGTACCATTTACACGCTTATACACATCTCAGACCCAGATAACATGGTAGCTTAGGCAGCAAAGCTGCACGTTATTTTGACGACAAATCAAGTTTTAGCTCTATCCCTTTTATTTAAGATTCACAGGTCTGCCCACCATTTGGCTTTGTGCGCGATGACCACCCACGTGGCCGCCACCTTCCTTGCACCCCGCTCTCTATTGTCCCACACACACACACACATATCTTATATGCTGCTTATTGTTGTATGCTTGTTGTGTTTAGACTAGACAATAGTGTTTGTTGATCGTAGTTATTAATTATTAATCAGTGCTAAGGTTAAATAAAAGCTGAATCTTGTCTCTTTTAAAGAGCAGTTGCCTGTGGTTACTGTGTGTACATGTTGTGACAAAAGCTGGTTGCTCGGATCTCTTCACTGTTTCCCCTTTTAATGTAAGATAGCGCCTTAAATTTCAACATTTGACAGCCACCTTTGAGACTGTTTTTCACGTTTGGTTATTAGTCCCTGTTGCTAATGTCCAGATCAGGCTTCTTAAGGAGTGGTTTTACCAGAGCTGTTTTAAAAGCAGAGGTAAAAGTACCTAATTGCAGAGATGTGTTGATTATTCTTGTTGTTTCATGAGAGATGCCGTGGCAGCTGGGTTCAAATAGGGTGATAGGAACGGTGTCTAGTGCACAGGTGGATGACTTCATTTTCTTGATGGTGACACCAATTTCTTTATGTGTTGTCAAACTAAAGGATGTCATAGTAGATGGAGGCTCATCCACCGGCAGATCACAGAGAGTTGATGAATCTGCATTTGTAATACTGGATCTAATAGTGTTGATTTTTTTCTTTAAAAAATAAAGCAAATTCCTGTCATTTGAGAACTGAGGCTTGATTGTTTAAACTGAATGTCGGAGATGGGTTCAAAAGAGTGTTGATCGTGGAGAAGAGGACTTTGGGGTTGTGTTTGTTATCAGTAATGATCTTTGAGAAATGGCCTTGTCTTTCTTTTCTGACAGCATTATTGTAAATTCTCATGTGAAGCTCTAAGATGTCAAAGTGGATATTTAGTTTACTTTTTCTCCACTGTCTGTCTGCCCTGCAACAGTTTCTATTTAGCTGACAAATAGCAACAGTTTTTCATGGTGATTTGAGAGCTACTTGTCATTTTTTTCTTGGAGGAGCAGCAGTTTCAAAAGAGGACCTCAATTTATTATTAAATCATGCACTAGATCATCAACAGAGCAAGCATTTAATGGAGGAAGAGTATTTATAAAATCTAGTCCTAGCATTCTCATCAATGATTCACTTGACAACAACAGACTCATTACACAGTTTTGATGCAGACATAGTAGCATTAAAAAAACACAGAAATTATCAGGAACATCAGTGATATCAGAGATATGTATTTCGATACCCCTTGTGATAACCAAATCTAATATATTCCCATAGTTGTGGCACAAGACCAAGACAGGCCATAACATCTAAAAATTCCATAGCCTTTGAATCAGTAGCATTGTTGACATAAAGTTAAAATCACCAAGTAAAATAATCCTATCATAACGGGTAAGAACGATTGATGTAAAATCAGAAAACTCAGATAAAAAGTTGGTGTTGTGCTTAGGGGGCTGATACATAGTCACAGCTAGTATAAACTGTTGAGCTTTAATAATCAAAGCTAAGTATTCAAAGCTTAAAAAGTCTCCAAAGTGACACTTTGGAGATACAGCAGTTATTGAAGTTATTAGCAAAGATATTGGCAAATACCCCTCCTCTTTTGTCTTGTCTACATGAGTAAAGAAAACTATCATTTGGATGAGATAATTCTAAAAGTATGGTAGTCACAGTTGAGGAAAGCCAAAATTTGGTTAAAAATAAAAACTATGACCATGTTAAGAGATAAAATCATTAATATAAAAACTCTTACTAGAGAGGGATATGATATTCAAAAGCGTGAGCAGGAATTGATTGAGTTAGGGCAATTTTGACAAGGTACTGTGGTAATGCTGTGATAATGATGGACAGGTGTGACGTGCAAAATCACGTGTTTCCAAACGTGTCTGGGGTACCTGTGGAGCATGTCAGCAGAGTTCATTGTGTGGCTCTCATCATGTGGCTTATGAGAACGTTTCTCTTATTTTTGCGATGTGTAATAACAACAGGATCGGAGAAATGTTACTCATGACAGTTGATGTGTGATAAGAACTGACAATTTAGTCTGTGGATTGATCAGGCGTAAGGGAAGAACTAAAGTCAGTTCCTGTTTTTCAAGGACATCAGTCATCCGTTGATTTGAAAGATTTCAGCACGAATTCCATATTATGGGTAAGAAGGAGTTTACCCTCCCCGATTGGATGTAATCCATCATGCCTGATGGACCAGGACAGTGTCGATAAGGAATTTAAAATCTTGTTTCAGATTTTCAGACTGCTGAATCTTAATGTCATTTAATTCACCATGTGTCAGAACTACAGAGGCAGAGGGATTTTCACACAGAAGTTTGTTGAGTGTGGAATTAATGTGGAGTACCTGGGCTCCGGGATAACAAAAAGTTTCCACCTTCGGGATGTGAATATGCCTGATCATTGTGGAGCCCACTGCAAGACACTTTGGATGAGGCACTTTAGCTGGATCATCCACTTTTAACAACCTTCCTAAGACATCCACAGCTCAGTGACGAGGCCGGGAAGATTCAGCCCTAGCTCGGTGACAAGGCCGAGAAGAAGCCCGCACACTGACAGAATGGACAATGAATGATTTCCCACAGCGATCTTAGTCCAAAGACAGCTGCCCAAACGCATCCCGAGACAGTGAGAGAGGTGACAGGTTAGTGGGAGGCATTGAGGATACAAGATAATGAGAGCCAGAGGAAATTCTTGCTCATCCAGAATGCTGAACCGGTTGAACACCAGGGTATGGTGGGGGTGGACTACCACGAGAGGAGCCCGCCACACAGTATTTGCCCTTGCGGACAGTGTTCCAAGGATTGTCGCGATATGGAATGGAATTAACTGGAGTAATCTTTGGTTTTGCTCCCAACTGAATCCATGCAGCTTTGGCTGGAAGAGGAGCACATGGCACAGTGAAGTCTAGTTCTTGGCCTGCAGAGGTGACCGGTGAACCACAGACAAGACATCAAGCAGCAAAACTGATCTTATCCCTGATAAGGCTTCAGCTTGCAATTGGTAGTGTCTTGACCTTCTTGTGAGGAAGGGAAAAGACGGCAATTACCAGAATCACATTACTATGTTCCATAACTGCATCATGTATACACATGCACACAATACAAAATACCTAATTACAGTTTCTCCCACATACCTCCAGTGTCTATATATGCTCTGGTTATTGTCTTCTTGTTTGTTAGCTGCTGCAGTTGGAGTGAGCAGAGCTCCACCCTGATTAACAATCAAGGCAGAGCTGCTTATTTTCACACTTCTGGTTGATTCATGAGCCGCAGGCTGCAAGTCAGTGCAGGGTCACAAAGTCTTTTCATGAGTTATGAGAGTATTTAGTGGGTACTAGAGAGCCATTAGCGCTGGCTAATCACCACAGGTGTGTGTATGAGTCCGCCCTGTGGGTAAGGTTAATTGCAAGAAGGAAAGCCTAGGATTCTGGCAGGGGTCCCAATGAGTAGAGTGAAAGGAAGAGCTGGACAGGGGGTCAAAGGTCAGAGACCTGCTCAGTTATGTTATTTATTCATCGTAGCTAGCCAAACTAGTGTTGACACAAATGCTGTTTCCAGCAGGTCCTTAAAATAACTGATGCCGTAGCATGTTTGCATTGCTTTCCCAGGTTTATTCCTTCATGTAAACCATGAACGTACTGCAGCCAAAAGATTCATGACACTGTGGCAATGTTTACAAAGTCTCACTATAACCATAATCATTAATCAATGTGGTTGAATCATGATTGTGTTGTGAAACTGCTGGTTGGTGGATATGGTGCTCTGCTGGTGTTACTCACTGAATTATCAGGGCCTGTGCTATATCTCACATTTCTGGGCATAAAATGTATGTTTTTGTGTAACAAAAGTAGCTGAAAGCAGCTTCAGAGTACGGCTGGGTTTTGTTCAAAACTTTTCAATTCCTGAACAATACTTTTTTCGATTTCAAATTTATAAAATCCATTTTAACAAAAAGAAAATTCAATATACATCACGGTACAATTACTCACTTCAAAGGAGGAAGCTGTTCAAACACCTGGGAGCAGCTGGAGAAACTGTTTTTACTCTGCACACTTTACTCAACCTGGAAAACTGAATTAAAATGAAGAAAATGATCTGTACAGTATTGAACTATATAAAATATAAATATGTATGGTTTCACAATGGAGGCCTCAGGCCCTGTGATTATGTTGTTTTGGGTTATGGGGCACTAACTGTTCCTGTCATAAGAAAGAAGTGTCCCCGAAGTCTCTGTTCTTGTTCTGTTCTACTGGTAACTTGGAACAGAGACAGTCTCTTTATTTGTCTCATCTTATCTCAGTCTCAGCATCTCAGTATTGTATTGGCTGTGCCCATGTGTACATGCTGCCCCAATGCCTCTCTGTTGACAGATCTGTTTATGTAATAAATTCATATATTCGTGTAGCGACAACTGGGGCTCATCGAGTTATTCTTTTATTCAATTGAGGACATCTCTTCAGTACAAGTTTGTCTTCAACGGTATGGCAGCAATGCATCTAGTCTGCCTTATCCAAAGAAGAAGTAGAAGAACTGAATGACGTGTGTTGATGACGTTTTTGGTACTGGTAAATAGTGGCAGAGTGAGACCTCTTACTTTGTGCTAAAGAGCAACTAGCCCGGGTCTGACAACCATCTGCCGGTCTGTAAGCAACACCATGTTTGACATCAGAAATGCTCTCCTCCTTGGCTCCAGGTTATCCATCCCCATGGTGGCGAGGAGAGGATGCGCCGGGGCTTTCATCCTGATGAACAACGTGGTGAACGGACTCACTGTCAAGCAGATACAGGTTTGCTGCACTGGCTAACTAACAAGCAGCATGCACAAAGTTCACTTAGTTATCTGTGCAGATTAGCAGCTGGCGGTAAAAAAAAAAAAAAACAGTGAGCCCTGTCTCTAGGCGTAATGTAGTGTTTTTCCTGCATGCCTCTATGACGTGTAACGTTAGCCAGCCAATCACCAGTATTGTTAGATCTGCTACATGCTTATTGGCGCACTGGAGCTGATGAGATTTACTCCTTTGGTATCAAAATCTGGTACCGAATGACAAGGCATTTTTTGATACTTGATAGTATCTAAGCAATTCGGTCGGTGCCATAAAAGTATCGACGTTTGGTACCCAGCCCTACCCAACTCAGAGATTGAGCGGCTGAACCAGTGCTTGATATAAAAAAGTTCAGCCAGACAAGAAAGCCCTTGGCTTGGGCTTGGTGACTATAACTTTATAACAGAAAGCATGAGTCACAAAATAGGGACATGGAGTTTGAGAAATGTGGGCATTTACCAAGCATGAAAGGTCTAATGAAAGACACAATCAGGTTACATGATGAGTAGTATCCACCATTTTGAACACTGAAGACTGTCCCTAACTAGGACCTAGAAGTCTCTGCTGTTTCAGTTGTGATTTTTTTCTGTATGCAAGTTAGTTGTTTGGTGATGATTCAGGCATAAAATGTTTGCTCCTATGTTACTACTTTTTCCTGTGTACTGTGTTCATGAGGCAGAAAATTCCAACAGCTGAATGCTCTATTCTGTCCAAAAATCCAATGAAGCTTCGCATGAGAAGAAAACTGTTCAACATTGGTGTCATTGTATGCTTTGTAATGTCTACTGATAGTTAACGTGTATCAAGGCATTTCTGGCCATCTCTTGAAGTGGTTTGGATGATGGATTATTATTGTGCTACTTAAAGACAGTCTGATGACCCAGTGTATATGTGAAATAAGAGTATCTTGCTCTGTGCTGTATTTATCCTTTGCTCCTTCTCTGTCATCCTGTTCTACCTCCAGTCCCCAAAGGTTAGAATTTACCACTGACTTTACACCACTGCAAGGCGTAGTGACAGTAGGTGAACAGTGTGATACATTCTGTCTCTCTCTTTCTGTTTTTCTTGTCTTTATTTCCCTCTCTACATTTATTTTTATTTTTCCTGGTCAATTGACCATGTATCTACCCACTGGGGGTAAAACCACTAAAGCCACTTTACCAGGACAGAAAACGTCAAATCACACTGTAAAACAGCCTGAATATATACTGTAGCATTTGTGGAAAAGTCGCAGAGACAAAACACAAACACCTGTCCATTTCAATCTCCATCTAAGTAAACACTATCTGACACTGCCGCATTGTGAGGGAAGGCTGAGTATTTTATGATATATGCCCCAGAGGATCAAAAGCACATTCTGAGTCTGCAAAATGTTAAGCTGTTTACCTGTGCATCTAATGAAACACACACAAAAATACACACACAGCAAGAATGAACCTTTTATACTGCTGTACTATAAGTACTGTAAGTACTCTGAAAAATCTTTGCCAGCCATTTGGCTGTCTGTCTACTTTGAAAGCTGTTTGTTTTGCAGCTTTGATATTCTCTTGGCTACAGTGCAGCTCTGCGGTTTCAGTTGGTGGTTCAGTGCCTTACTCAATGCCACCTAGACTATAATTGTTGAGCACACTTCACTTTTCAACTCACATGTTTTGAGCTCTGCAGTTTTCAGTCATTTGCATCTTTGAGAGATCCTGCTTCCTCTAGTGAGGTGGACTGAATATTCTTTGTCATCAATATGTGCTCAAATGACTACCTTCCACATAATGAACAAATTACTGTATATTCACTTGCACAAGTCCTGAAGACTATGACTTTCTAAGAACTCCAAATTATGTTTAGTGATCTCGTTTAACTTTTTTTTGTCAGATGTGGCTAGCATGAGTGACTAACATCAACATTATTACAATACATACATATACATGGCTACCAGGTTTATTACATGATTAGGGTAATATCTGAACTGCCAGCTGCAGATTTTATTACCTGTGCATAACCTGTCCAAATGAAACATTCCAACCCCTGCATCAGGTTTGAATTCCTTTTCTTCCTATGCTGTAGATGTCTCTACTGTGCAAAGGTGTTGGTACAAATATTCAGCTTTCAGTCTATGGATTTTTGTCTGTGTTCATTTTGGCATTTTTGCTGCCTCAGAAAAGTGGTTATTCTTTCTTAATGTCTGGTGTAGAAGTTTGTGTTAAAAGCCTGGAATTTATTTGAATTATCCTGTATGAAAAGTTTAAAATCTCCAGTTAACATCCACTACTTACATTATGCTGTTGGTTTCAATGTGAAAAATCACAGTCAAAAATGGCACAAAACTGAGCCATTTGAGACCTTGCCACCCCCCTGGTCCCTGCAGTCTCTTGCAACGTGACTAATTGGCTCACAGAGAAAGTGCTGATTATAGGTTATCATCTCCATCTAGGGTGATTAGTGGAGGTGCAGAACAGCCCAGGAGCTAGGCTTGTCAGGGACCCTCTGAGGAGGATCAAGGGGGACTACAGAGCACCACGACCAGCCCCACCAATATCCATCCGCAGATAGTGAGAAACGTAGTTTTCAGTTGAGATTGAAGGAAACAATGGTTGGTGGTGTTTTTCAAGACCAAAGCTACTCCTTCGCCAAAATGCGGATAGCTTATTTATTTCAATAAATAGCAAGTCCCTTGTAGTTTCTTCACTCTAATCATGTCTCCATATACTGTAGGGTTTCTCCATTGAAACCCTACAGTATATTATAACAAAATATAGTTATACATACTGAACTCTACAAACTTGGTTAATTTTTGACAGCAACAAGATGATAGGCTCACAGAGGTCATGGCAGTATCTGATTGGTTTAACTGAAAGAGTGAACACCCTCAATCAGCTGATTGAGTTGGAAGCAGGAACAGACAGAGACAGAGAGTAAATAATAAACAGATAAGCATGAAGATGAAGTCTTCCTGAATTAACTTACACTAAGCTTCATACAGACTCATTGCACTTAATGACACTCTGTACTACTAACAAGCCGCTTTGCTGAAGGCTCCACTCGCCAGCTGGTGATACCAGATACAGCATATCTAGCTCAATTTGGAGCTGGCTATTTTACTGAATAGTTTAACCTAATGCTTATCTCATCTGAGGGTGCAGGTAGTCATTCATTACAGATTATTGTTTATGGCTAATTTAATAATGTGGTTTGTAGGAATTTTCAGAATTTCTAGAGAGGAGATTACATTTTTTGGATACAAAGCAAATGTGTGAAAAGTCTAATGTGTTTTTGTATTTAACTGTTGTTTACTTTGACTTTTGTTCCCCTCAGGCCTCCAGTACTCAGTATAGGCACTGCACCTTTATACTAATTACACAAACTCAACTCGGCTTGGTGGTGGTACTAAACTCTGACATACTGCGGCTCTAAGTGAGTGCATTCATACCAGAAACCAGCATACTCACTGCTTATTTCATGACAGCCTGCACACACTGTGCAGGCAATTTTTTCTAGCTTTATTGTTAATCAGGGTAAGCCCAGTTCCTCTGCATTTTTCCCACAGTTGGAGAAACAACCAAGCCAATCAGAGCTTTGTAGGCAGGATTAGGAATGGGGAAGTCAACTTCATGTGCCAGAACCAGAATGTATTCCAAACTCCTACACCACTCATGCAAAGTTTTGTTTGTTAGTTTGTTAGTCTTTGTGGTTAGCAGTGAAAATAATATAATTGTTTTTCTCACTCTTTCAACCAACAAATTAGTTTTGGATAATCAACAAATTTCTTCGATCAACATGCCACTGCTCCTCGCAACTGCTAAAAAAGCTTTCAAGCTTTCCCCAGGAAACAGCTAACATTTAACACCATGTCACAATGAACAATGGAGTGAAAACAAAAAGGCAATTCAGTCAGACCATCAGGCCAAATCTGGGTACTTAAGTATATTGGTGTTAATAATACTTCAATTTCTGGTTTTGCTATACGCTCATCATGCACAACACACAAATATTGGTGTTTTCCCTATTTACTGGGAAAGTACTTTTAAATTCATAAGTAATAGTACTCAAAATTCATTTAATATTAAATAACAACACAATTATAACCTTTATAAAATTAAACATAAATAAGAGGCCATGCTCTGTCCTCAAGAGACCAAAAGGTACACATCACAACTTCAGTCAACACTTAATTTGGGACTACAAAATCCCCCAAAAACCTTCATTTAAAAATAATGACTTAAATTATGTTAATTGACTATGAATTTACATTCACATTAGAACTTGAAAAGAAGGTAGTATTTGCCCAAACCCATACTGGTCAACTGGCAAAAAGTAAGTGTACCCAAATGTGGGCGGCTGTGGCTTAGTGGTAGAGCGGGCAAGACACTGAACCCCAAAATGCTCCTGAGGGCTGTGCCTTTGAGGTTCTGAGTGTGTGTGTGTGTGTGTGTGTGTGTGAGAATGGTTGTTAGTTCTTTGAACTGATGAGTTTGCGAATGGGGTAAATGTGATGTCGGAAAGACTAGAAAGTGCTGTACAATTACAGGCCATTTACATTCACTCGCATTAATCATAGCTTTAAAGGACAATCGATTTGGTGATAATTACGATTATTATTATTATTATATCTTATTATATCTTATCTCAACTTTTATTACCTGTTTCAATTATATCCACAAGAAAACTAGCAATGATGATGCAATGATGATAACAGTGTTTATCCAATGAGGGAAGAGAAAGTGACATGTGATGTGACAGATGATAAGAAACTGAAGATGGGAAACTGGGGTATAGGAGAAGTAAGGAGAGACAGTTGAAATGAGAGGAGGGATTTTCCTATGCTGAAGTGGACAGTGTCCTTTCAAACAACAGAGAGAGTCATAAAAGCAGCTTGCCTGCCTCTAAAAGCATGAGTGTCGTTAAATCAATAATTCATTTACTTTAATGAGATAAGTACTCGCAAAACTAATTGCACACGGCCTCATTTAGCCCAGCCAGTCAGGTCCTCAATGCAAAATATCTAATTGCTATTGTAGCTGCAGGACAGAAAGAGAATGAGAAGGGAGACGGATGAGTGGAGATGGAGGGATTGAAGAAGTAACAAAAAAAGTGGTGCGAGGGGAAGAGAAATCAAGGACCAGAAAACAAAAGTGTGGCAGAGAGAGTGGAGTGGGAGAAGGAGGAGATGGAAGGAAAGAAGAATACACAAAGTGCAACAGTATGCAGCACCAGCTTACTGAGAAGTTTATAATTTCCCTCCTGTGTTCACTCAGGACTCTCTTCTTTACTATAATTCCTGTTGAGACACAGTCAAAAGCTTCCCGCTCATCTCTCCTGCAAGTTATATCATTAATTATTGTAGATAATCGGCAGACTTTTGGGGAAGACTCAGTCTTACAGTTTTTTCTGAATGCTTAAACCCTAACCCTGATTCTTATAGCACAACTTCTAAAACTATTAATACTATACTATACTATACTTATAGCAAAACCACTCACTGAGTTTGCAAAACTAAAAGCACAAACACTGCTTTGCACTCAGTTTGCAATTTTGTAACACACACTTTGCAAAACTGTTGGTACAATCCACTGCACAGCACTCTTTTTGCGGAACTGTAAACACAACTCACTGCTTTACACTCAATTTCCAAATGATTAACACACTCCTAGCAAAACTATACACATGTATGGCTATTATTTACACTATTTTGCCAACTGTCTGGCACACTGTCACATGTGAAAACTGTTTTAGATAATTAGTTCACTTTGCAATCAGCCTAAGCAATATAAATAAGCCACAGGTAAGCTGTCCATGTGGAGTACCATGGAGGGAGCAGGAAGAGTGAGAAGAGTGAGAGTTAGAGGAGGCCGAGGAAGAGGACGCGGAGGTGAAGAAGTAGGAGGAAGAGGAGGAAGAAGAGGACGTGGAGGTGAGGAAGTTGGAGGAAGAGGAGGAGGAAGAGGACGCGAAGGTGAAGAAGCGAGAGGGAGAGGACGACAAGGACAAGGAGGTGAAGTTAGAGGAAGAGGACAAGGAAGAGCAAGAGGAGGACGAGGAGAGGGAAGAGGAAGGGTAAGAAGAGTAAGAAATAGAATTACTGATGACATCAGAGCTACAATAGTGGACCATGTAATCCACCATGGAATGACCCTGAGGGAAGCTGGCCAACGGGTTCAGCCTAACTTGAGCCGCTACACTGTAGCAAGCATCATAAGGACATTTCGAAATGAAAATCGGTTAGTACAGTCACTTTGCACTAAGTTTTGTAGCACTGCCATACTCTAATGCGAAACACAACAATACCATACATGTAAAAATACTGAAATTGTTACTTTACAGAATTGCAAGACATCCAGATGCTGGGGGCAGAGGAAGAATGTTCACTGCAGAACAAGAGACCCATATAGTCAATATGGTGATTGCAAATAATTCCATAAGGCTACGAGAAATTCAGCAGCGCATAATTGAGGATGACACCACTTTCCAAAACATACACAATGTGAGCATTTCTGTATTAAGTCGTGTACTTGCCCGCAACAGAATCCGAATGAAACAAATCTACAGAGTCCCTTTTGAAAGAAACAGTGAACGTGTAAAACAACTGCGATATGACTATGTACAGGTAAGCTATAGTATCACTGGTACTGAATCTGGAAGTGCATACTGTAGTACTGTGCATGAGTCTGCTGTGCTGCATTTGTTTTGTCTTGTCCAGAGAGTGATGGCGCTAGAGGCAGATGCCATGGGTCATGAGCAGCTTTTTGTGGATGAGGCAGGTTTTAACCTCACTAAAACAAGGAGACGTGGCAGGAACATTATTGGACACCGTGCCATAATCAATGTCCCAGGACAACGTGGTGGTAACATAACTTTGTGTGCAGCTATTAGTCAAAATGGTGTTGTTTACCATCATGCAACCCTAGGCCCATATAACACTGCACACATTATTACATTCCTGGACACCTTACATGACATGCTCACTAATGTTCAGAGACCAGAGCAGACCAGATATGTCATCATATGGGACAATGTTAGTTTCCATAGGGCTACTTTGGTCCGCAACTGGTTTACAGATCACCCGCTCTTCACTGTACTCAACCTCCCCCCATACTCTCCATTCTTGAATCCAATTGAAGAGTTCTTCTCTGCCTGGCGCTGGAAGGTCTATGACTGTCATCCCCATCAACGCATAGCCCTTTTACAGGCAATGGAGGAGGCATGTGGGGATATTGACCAGGCATCATGTCAGGCCTGGATACGGCATTCCAGAAGATATTTTCCCCGGTGCCTTGGACTAGAGGACATTGCATGTGATGTAGACGAAATTTTGTGGCCGGACCCAGGCCGGATCTCAGTGAAATTACTATTTTGTGTTTTGTCTTGGAAAAAAAAAACTTGTTTTGTTTTGATATGTGTAAATAAACACCAGTACTTGAAGTTTGGATCCCTGTATGTTTACAGAACTATGACAAAAGTATGACCTCAAACTGACATAGATTGTGCACAGAGAAAGCAAAAGCCAGATGTGTTTTTTATTCATACCATCAGTGTGTAGTTGGCACATTGTGTGCTAATTAATGTGATGGCTTGTGTTAACAGTTTGATACGAAAATACCATTTTTACGAAGGTTTGAAGAGTTAAGCAAGGTTTATTAGCTTTTGCAAAAGAGCTAAAATGTTTTGCTGATTTGGTGAAGGGTTTTCTTATTTATGTGTAGAGTTTTGCAAAAATAGCCAATAGTAACAAAAAATGTGCTCAAGCCATTAGAAAAAACTGTAAAGTTATAATCCTTAAGATTTCAGTCCTGCATGATTTGGTGACACCTGTGGGTACAACAATAAGTGCAATTTAACAAGCAAGGTCCCAGAGTTTATGTGTATTGACCACTGGGGGCAACAAACACACCTTGAGCAGCTACTCTGTCATAAATACATCACAAGAACAACTGATGTAGGCGATTTGTTAATTTTTAACAGGGGGGGATGGCCCAATGGGAGCGCCCCCTTGTTTGAAAAAATATCAAGTGAGAACATCAAAAAAAAAAGTTTATGAGCATTCAAGGGCCCTTTTGGTCCAAGCTCCCATTCTACACTCACACACCTCACCATATCTAATTACACAAATATTGCTTTGTCCCGTTTTGATGAAATCACAAGGAATTATCCCCTGCAGTGTCTTGGCAGGGTTTAAAAATCACCTTTCCATTTCTGATATTGAGCAGGGATTCTGGAGCGATTAGTCTTCACACAGATCCACATCTCATAGCTCATCCTGTGTGTCAATGGGCCTGTAATAGATCATAACGCTCTGCAGCATTGCTCTGACAAGGAGAAATTTGACAATACAGAATATAAGCTTTCTGTGCTTTCACTGTCCAGTTTACACATCACTGGCCAAGATGAATTCCTACATGTCAAGAACATATGAGACAAACATATGATACAACTGGCAATCTATGAACCTCATGTGATCCTGCAGGATATTTAGGATATTTCTTTTGGTTTGATTTTTGTACAAGACATAGGCTTAGGGACTGATGTTAATCAGACTCCAATCATTAGACATTATAAAACTGCTTTTCACCACAATAACACCTGCTAAATATGGAAGACATGGATATGATAATACAGTTTCGTAACATACAGGCATTCGATTTCAAGGTCGCCAACTCCACGTCAGGGCTTTCCCATTCCAAAGGCTCCTACAAATGTAGCCTTTAAGTGCCTCTTCCTGAAACTTCAGCGATTTTTATATGTCACATGCACACCACAGGTTGTTCAGTGAAATGTAAAGTGACAAATATCAGAAACTCAATTCAATGCACATTTGTACAACACATTTTTCTGCACAAAACTATGAGAATTAGTGCGGTTGCTTGCATGACAAATCCCCATGTGGACAACACTGGTGAGGTTTTAGAGTCAGAGTGCAGAAGATGGATACATGCTCTGTGATCTTCAAGTGCTTCTCATTGAGGTCCAGTGGCCCCTCCCTGTCTGGCATGTATGTCAATAGAAACTGCATTTCTTCTAGAGGTTTGGACAGCCAAACCACAATGATGATCAATGGGACTACAATCCTGGGCCTGCAGCTGAGCAAATCAGACCTTCATGTGTCTGCTTAGGGATCCAGCTGTCCACCAAAGCCTCCTCCATCACATCGGACGGAGGGATGGCCTGTCAGCATGGAGGACGAGTGATACATGACGCCCACAGACGGGGCCAGAGATACTGAGTGAGGGATGATTGGGATGGATTGATAAAAGAGAGGGGTGTTGTCTCTATCGTGGAGTGAGTGATGACTGTGTGTGTGTGACTGTGTGTATGTACTGCTGTTTCGCTGTCTGTCCTCACGTGTCTAATGTGAGGCACATGTGTGTTTGTTTGCCTATTTGCATGTTGTTTCCAGATCTGTTCAAGTGATTGATGAATATGACTGAAGATGAAATGATGAAATCTGTGATAATGACTGTAGCCTTTCACAGAGGTGTCAAGCTGTAGCAGCTGTGCCACATGTTCTCTGATGCTTTTAAAAAAAGCAAAGGTTATGCTGTTGATTTACTATTTTTCAGGGTGTGTGTGGGTGTGTGTGTGTTTGTTGTGTGTTGAGGTGGTAGGAAAGCAGGCAGGTCATGGATGATTTAAAGGTGCTGAGATAAAACCTGTTGAATGGGATGTAGATATAGAAAGCTCGGATCAGAGACAGACTGACAGAAAGGAAGAGATAGTGGAATAATCATGCTGCTGAGATAACACTTAGATAATTTTTTATGGTGGCTGGAAATTTCTGAGGTCAGATTTTGAATACTTACACTTTCAAATAAAGATACAAATATACAAAGGAGGTACAAAAAGTCATTGGAAGTGTATAGGGGACTAGATTAAAATTATAAACTTGAAAATGAAAATGTAATTCCATAATAGCATTATAATTTTCCACATATGTATGTGTTGTTTGATTTTCATTTTATGCAAGGAATATATAAAATCAAAATTAAAATTAAAATGCAATTTCCTAACAATTTGAAAATGAAAATGGCATTTTACTTAAGACTTAACCTGCTGTACAGTGGACAATATTCAAAAGCAAGCGAAACAACTCCCCCAGTCCATTGCATTTACATTTACATGTCACCACGCTCTTTTGGTGTCAACATGAAAATAAAAATGAAATCTGTCAGTCCTCTCATCAAGGCCAGTTTTTAATTAGGACGTCACTTCCTCGTTCAGTGTTCATTAACATTTACAAGTTCTACCTGACCTGGGTGGACTCTGCCTGAAATGGGACCTCGGAGGACCGGGGGAGTGTGTTGTTTACACTGCTAGCACAGAACCGAAACCTGCCGAGCAGGCAACGGAACCAGGCTCAGCAGCCTCCCAGTGAACACGGCCAGACCGGGACTAAATACAAGAGGCCAGTGTGACGACAGGAAATACAGTAACATTATCAAGGTGGTAACCCTCGCTCAGGCCTCCGGAGGTGGGTGCTGCCTGATGCCTGATCTTCCTCTTGCTCCTCTCCCGCATCACATATCTCTTGTCCCCACCGTTTCTTCTTTGTCCCCGGAGTCAGAGTCCTGGTTGGAGCCACTGTAAATCACCTCGGTACTGTATTCCCTGTCTGGCCTGAAAACCTCCTCCTTCTAGCACTCCCAAGCTCCTGTGCTAGTAGTGTTAACAACACCAACATTCCCTCTGTCCTCCGAGCTCCCAGCCTGTGCAGAGTCAACTAATAGGACCGCTAGCTTTTAATTTTGACACCAAAAGAACGTGGTGACATGTAAATGTAATTGCAATATACTGGGGGCACTGTTTCGCTTATTGCATTTGAACACTGTCCACTGTACAGCAGGTTAAGTCTTTGAAAATGAAATGTCAAACAGCTTTTCCATTTTCATTTTAATATAGTCATAAAACGGTCATATGAGGGAGTATGTGGAAATGAAAAGGAAAATTGGATCATTGCATTTTATTTTCATTTTTACTTAAATAACACATTTATGGAAAATTATAATGCTATTTGGAATTACATTTTCATTTCCAAGTTTACATTATCATTTTAATATAGTCCCCTGTACACTTCCACAGAAAGTGGACAAAATAATGAAAATGAAAAAGGAATTTAAAGGATATGTTCACTTTTTGCACATCTTAATACAACATTCACATAATATATGTAATGTACATTGAAGGCATAGTTTCTCCTCTTCATTCTGGCTGTGAAGAAATTCCTGCATAAAGCAATTGCAGCGTAAGTGATAGGGGAAAATCCACAGTCTATGTTCTGTGTAAACTTTAGAAGTCATTTTTACACAGAAAGAGGACTGTTATTTTTGTCTCCCATCACTTACATTAAAATTGCAGGATCTCTAGCTGGCCAGTATGGACAGGAGGAATGATTACAGTGACCAAAACCCTTTTGTACCCAATGTACATAACGGCATGTAAGCATATTTTTTTAAGATCGACTCGAAAAAATGTGAACCTATCCTTTAATGCTGTAATAGCTGTTTTAAAATATTGTAATCTTATAAATCTAAATTGAAAATTAGGGCTACAGCAGCTTAACCCTTTAAAACCTCAAGCTGTTTTTGCTCAGTTGTCTCAGTTGAGAAAGGTCTACCTTAATGCAAATGTCCAACATGTGGGAGCCACAACCTGTTGGTAACCTAGTAGTTTTGATACAGACAAAAAAGTCTATATTTGATGATTATGAGGCGAGAACTGAAGTTATAAGAAGTGCCTTTTTAAGTGGATTTATGGACGTTTATCTGCAATGGATATCAGAGATACTCATACGAAAGGATATTATTATATTCCCTAATGAAATTCTGGCCTGTAGTATTCACAACAAATTGACATGAATTGATGAAGTGAATGAGTCCCCTAAGCAGCACTGTCCCATCCAGAGAAAGCTGGACTCACTGAACATGGGAGGTCTTTTTCACTTCTTAAATAAAAAGCAGCACAGACTGTGTGTATATAAACTTGAGCTAGTTGGGTGTAGGTGACAGCTTACCAGAAAAGAAATTACAGTTAATATTTGGCTGCAGACAAGGTGTCACACTATATAATGTTTGCCCTTGGTAAGGCAAACCTAAATTTACAGATTTTTCAAAGCAGTCTTGTGACTTTTCCTTGTGTGACAAGGAATTGTGAATATTTATGAGTTGTAACATCATTAAAATTTACAAACTGATGCCTGTTTGTATTGCACTGACAAACAACCTGTTTGACATTAGGTATGAGGACTTGTTAGCCAAAAAAGAACTATGCCAGCCTCATGGTGTTAATCCCAGGGGACACAGCTCTCTGTGGACCAATTCAATTCAATTCAATTTTATTTATACAGTATAGTGCCAATTCATAACAGAAGTTATCTCATTGCACTCTCTCCTATAGAGCAGGTCTGGACCATACTCTTTATAAGACCAGAGGTGGTCAATTGAAACTTGCAACCACAGCCAGAGACAGCTTTTTGGTGCATATCTAAACTGATTTGAATATTCAGTTCCAAGGTTTGTGTTTACCACTGCAGGAGCGATGAGTAACATTCCTTTCTCTGTCTTATATTTTTTCACTTTCTGTCTCTGGTTCAGTATGTGTCTGTGTTTGTACAGTTGGCATGAAACGGTCATAACTCACAATTGAAGACCCAAGATTTGAAGTCCTGAGATACCCACTGCGGTAGCTGTCAAACTTGAATCTCTCTCTCTCACACAAACACACACACTTTCACACCATCAGGGATTTCTTGCTGTGGGGTATTGGAGTGTAGACTTGTAAAATATTCAACAGGTTTTGATACCTCCCCTCCCTGCATCCATCCCTGTCTGGAAAAAGACATCCCTCACACTATGAGAGAGAGATTTGATTGAGTTCACTCTGTCTTCACTGGGAAAACACTATGTTGCATGGATTGGGCCTGACACACACACACACACACACACACACACACACACACACACACAGACACACATCTCTGTGGAATGAAGCAGAGAGGTTGGGCAGACATTAAGTACTGTTGTCAAAGCTTTCACGACTCAATATTATAGATGTGCATTTGACACTGCTTTGTGAGCTCCATTTACATGGTTGAGATGTCGTCATGGTCTCTAGAATGTGTATTGTCTGTGCGTGTGTGTGTGAAGAGATATAAAAACGAGCTCAATGCCTCTTTCGTAAATACCCCTGAAAGGACTGTGTCATTGATTTTACGTATGAAACCATCACTGCTAATGAAAAGCCATCTAGTGTGACAACAGCGTGTATGAGGGCAAGAGAGAGAGAGAGCAAGGGGAGGAGAGAGACCTTTGCTAGGTGTTCAAATGATCCCGCAGGGCACATTATGATGAGTCACCTGTTTAACACCAGGCTACATATCTAATCCATCATACATACGCCTTGTGTGGTCGTATAAACATGGCCTGGCCTCTAAACCCAGCAAAACAACCAACATGTCCTCATACCTAAACCACAACTTAGGTCATTTATTAGTAGCTTCCAAAAATATTCATATGATTATTAACTGATTTGCCATCACTATGGTTAACGATTGATAAGGCAATTGAAACTAAAGTTAAGGTTACAGAAAGATTGGTCATGGTTTAAGGATAAGTTAAGATTTTTTCCAAGTCTATCATAATTCAATATTTTCATGCCCATATGTATGTTGAAAGAGTTATTGGTCACTATATTCATTCCTCCTCTCTATACTGGCCATGAAGCGATATCTTTGAAGAGCAACTACACTGAACGAGCTGGAGGACAAACTCCACAACAGTCCAAACAACATTCTAAATTCAGCTGAAGCTAATATGATACTTCAGCAATCTGAATTAGTAAAGTCAATTTGGTGGCTTCCAGAAGTTACTGTTTCTTTAGTACAAAGTTCTCATTTGACAGGGTTGCCTTGTGAGCCATGGTGGAAGAATATGTCTTGGTATATTAAGGTATGTTGGTGGGACATAACACCGACAGTATACCTGAAAATTGGTTAGTTTGGAAGATGTACTGTACATTGGGTAAATTTCCATGCCTCCAATAAAGAGCAGTGCACAGTCACTTTCGAAGTTTTTCAATGTGATGCATCTGGGGCTGTCTCCCATGCAGTTGAGGAAATGTTCCCAAATGGGGCTAGTGCTCTAAGAGAGGGGCACTCATCTTTGTTCCACAAGTCTACATTTTTCAAAAGAACAATGGTTGCACAATGCAGCAAAATAAGTATAGATTCAAGATTATACTTTAATGTGCTCAAGCACATTCAAAGTGGATGGCTACTGTTTCCAGATGTCGAACATTTTATGTGAAGATAATAACTATAATAATAATAATCTTCACTGTCTTGTTGCTACTGTCTTGCATTCCCCCAGACACAAATTAAAAAAATGTACTGAATTATTTCCTGGGTGTATACGTGTATGTATATATGTAAATATCTGTAGGATATATATATTGTATGTGTGCAGCATGAAGGCACTACTAACTTAACTTTGTTGTACAACCTTGTGTTGTATAATGATAAATAAATTGTACCTTGTACCTTGTAAAATTCAAGGATTTATTTATCTTGTACTCAGGGGTGACAAGGAGAAAATTTGGTTCGCATGCTGGCAACACACTGACACACTGGTCACAGGCATACACTGAAAATAAAACAAGATTAATAAAAAAACATTTCATTTTTTTAATATTCTATTTTTATTCATATGTATATATATACATATATATACATATATATGTATATATATATACATATACATATATATATATATATATATATATATATATATATATATATATATATATATATATATATATATATATATATATATATATATATATATATATATATATATATATATATATATATATATATATATATATATATATATATATAGTACAGACCAAAAGTTTGGACACACCTTGTCATTCAAAGAGTTTTCTTTATTTTCATGACTATGAAAATTGTAGATTCACACTGAAGGCATCACAACTATGAATTAACACGGAATTATATACATAACAAAAAAGTGTGAAACAACTGAAAATATGTCATATTCTAGGTTCTTCAAAGTAGCCACCTTTTGCTTTGATTACTGCTTTGCACACTCTTGGCATTCTCTTGATGAGCTTCAAGAGGTTACACACTTTACAGGTGTGCCCTGTCAGGTTTAATAAGTGTGATTTCTTGCCTTATAAATGGGGTTGGGACCATCAGTTGTGTTGTGCAGAAGTCAGGTGGATACACAGCTGATAGTCCTACTGAATAGACTGTTAGAATTTGTATTATGGCAAGAAAAAAGCAGCTAAGTAAAGAAAAACGAGTGGCCATCATTACTTTAAGAAATGAAGGTCAGTCAGTCCGAAAAATTGGGAAAACTTTGAAAGTGTCCCCAAGTGCAGTCACAAAAACCATCAAGCGCTACAAAGAAACTGGCTCACATGCGGACCGCCCCAGGAAAGGAAGACCAAGAGTCACCTCTGCTGCGGACGATAAATTCATCCGAGCCACCAGCATCAGAAATCGCAGGTTAACAGCAGCTCAGATTAGAGACCAGGTCAATGCCACACAGAGTTCTAGCAGCAGACACATCTCTAGAACAACTATTAAGAGGAGATTGTGTGAATCAGGCCTTCATGGTAGAATATCTGCTAGGAAACCACTGCTAAGGACAGGCAACAAGCAGAAGAGACTTGTTTGGGCTAAAGAACACAAGGAATGGACATTAGACCAGTGGAAATCTGTGCTTTGGTCTGATGAGTCCAAATTTGAGATCTTTGGTTCCAACCACCGTGTCTTTGTGCGACGCAGAAAAGGTGAATGGATGGACTCTACATGCCTGGTTCCCACCGTGAAGCATGGAGGAGGAGGTATGATGGTGTGGGGGTGCTTTGCTGGTGACACTGTTGGGGATTTATTCAAAATTGCAGGCATACTGAACCAGCATGGCTACCACAGCATCTTGCAGTGGCATGCTATTCCATCCGGTTTGCGTTTAGTTGGACCATCATTTATTTTTCAACAGGACAATGACCCCAATGACACACCTCCAGGCTGTGTAAGGGCTATTTGACCAAGAAGGAGAGTGATGGGGTGCTGCGCCAGATGACCTGGCCTCCTCAGTCACCGGACTTGAACCCAATCGAGATGGTTTGGGGTGAGCTGGTCCGCAGAGTGAAGGCAAAAGGGCCAACAAGTGCTAAGCATCTCTGGGAACTCCTTCAAGACTGTCGGAAGACCATTTCAGGTGACTACCTCTTGAAGCTCATCAAGAGAATGCCAAGAGTGTGCAAAGCAGTAATCAAAGCAAAGGGTGGCTACTTTGAAGAACCTAGAATATGACATATTTTCAGTTGTTTCACACTTTTTTGTTATGTATATAATTCCACATGTGTTAATTCATAGTTTTGATGCCTTCAGTGTGAATCTACAATTTTCATAGTCATGAAAATAAAGAAAACTCTTTGAATGACAAGGTGTGTCCAAACTTTTGGTCTGTACTGTATATATATATATATATATATATATATATATATATATATATATGTACTGCATATACTGTATTTTATTACTTTTATGTCCTTGACTCTTGTGGGAATTCAATACAATTAATATTGATACTGGTTTAAATAAACAATTTGATAGTATTTCCCATCTTTGCTGAGCAAGAGTTTTTAAAGGCCTGTCCCATACAGACGCCTGTCCCAAATACAGGCAGGTTGAGTTCAACCTGTTCCAACAATTTGGAAGAGTCTCGTTTAGCCTGGCAAGATAGTCTTTAAACATACAGTATAGGAAAGCCCTCTGTAATGCCAGAGCAGCCTACTGCTCATCATTAGTAGAGGAAAATAAAAACCACCCCAGGTTTCTTTTCGGCACTTTAGCCAGCCTGACAGAGAGTCACAGATCTATTGAGCCATGTTTTCCTGTAGCCCTCAGTAGTAACGACTTCATGAGCTGTAAAACTGATTGACTGCTTTTCTCCGATTGACCTTCTTCAACTAACTTCAACGATTTCTTCATCTAAGCCATCAACTTCTCTCTTAGACCCTATTCCAACTAGGCTGCTTAAAGAACTTTTACCCTTAGATAGCACTTCTTTACGGGATATTATCCAGTTTTTGGATTTGTCTTTATTAACAGGCTATGTACCACAGTCTTTTAAAATAGCTGTAATTAAACTGCTTCTTAAAAAGCCCACTCTTGATCCAGGGGTTTTAGCCAATTATAGACCTGTATCTAACCTTCCCTTTCTCTAAAAGATCGTTGAGAAAGTAGTCGCTTATCACTTGTGTGACTTTCTAAATAACAATAGTTTATTTGAGGATTTTCATACAAGATTTAGAGTGCATCATAGCACAGAGAAAGCACTGGTGAAAATTACAAATGACCTTTTAATTGCATCAGACAATGGGCTTGTCTCTGTACTTGTCTTGTTAGATCTTAGTGCTGCATTCGACACCATTGACCATCTCATCCTATTACAGAGACTGGAACATTCAATTGGCATTAAAGGAACTGCACTAAACTCATTTAAATTCTATCTCTCAGATCGATCTCAGTTTGTGCATGTTAATGGTGAATTCTCCGTGCACGCCACAGTTAGTCATGGAGTTCCATAAGGTTCTGTGCTTGGACCGATTCTATTCACCTTATATATGCTTCCTTTAGACAATATTATTAGGAAAAACTCCATAAACTTTCATTGTTATGTGGATGATACTCAATTATATCTATCGATCAAGCCAGATGAAACTAACCAGTTAGCTAAACTTCAAGCATGCCTTAAGGACATAAACACCAGAAGACCTGCAATTTTCTCATGTTAAACACCTCAGAGACACATTATCTAAAGATATAGTTACTCTAGATGGCATTGCCCTGGCCTCCAGCACCACTGTAAGGAACCTCTGAGTTATCTTTGATCAGGATGTATCCTTTAACTCCCACATGAAACAAACTTCAAGGACTGCCTTCTTTCACCTATGTAACATTGCAAAAATCAGGCACATCCTGTCTCAAAATGATGCCGAAAAACTAGTCCATGCATTTGTTACTTCTAGGCTGGACTATTGCAATTCCTTATTATCCTGGCTGCCCGAATAAGTCCCTTAAGACTCTCCAGTTGTTCCAGAATGCTGTGGCACATATACTGACAAGAACTAGGAAAACAGATCATATTTCTCCAAAATTAGCTTCTCTGCACTGGCTCCCTGTAAAATCCAGAATAGAATTTAAAATCCTTTTCCTCACCTACAAAGTTCTTAATGGTCAGGCACCATCATATCTTAAAGATCTCATAATTCCTTATCACCCCACTAGAACACTGCACTCCCAGAATGAAGGCTTACTTGTGTTATCAAGCTCCTCTCCTGTGGAATCAGGTCCCAGATTGGGTTTGGGAGGCAGACACTATCTCCACATTTACAAGGAGGCTTAAAACTTTCCTCTTTGATAAAGCTTATAGTTAGGGCTGGCTTGGGTGGGTCCTGAACCATCCCTTAATTATGATGCAATAGGCCTAGACTGCCGGGAGACTTCCCATAATGCACTGAGCTTCTCTCTCCTCCTCTCCCTCTCCATCTGTATGCATTTTTATCCCATTACTGCATGTTACTAATTTGACTTAATCTTCTCTCTCTTGTAGTTTTGTGCTTTCTTGTCTCTCTCCTCTCTCCTTCAGTCGCTTTCAGCAGGTATTTCTGCCTCCGGAGCTTCAGAGACTGGATCTTTGGGTGTGGGCCACCTGTTGCCCCCGTGGCCCCACCTGGGCCATGTGTTTCATGATGTTAAGCTTTGCTAGGTAATGTTAATAGATATAATGTCATATGACATTGTAACTATGTTGCTGATTAATTTATGATACATGATGCAAATATTTTCCAAGCTAGATTCCTGGCTGACTGCCTTCAATCTAAACTGCTGATATTAGCTTAAACCATTCTTAAACTGTGTTAGTTGTGCTCACCTTTCTTTTGAAAAAAAATGTCAAAAGCTGTTTTCCCTCAGTTTGCTTTGTTTCTCTTTCCTTTCTTTCTTTTCTTTTGTTGGACCCCAATTTCCCTTTCTTGGGGAAAGACATGACTCACAGTGCACTTTGGTGTGTCAGCATCAGCAGCCACTTGCCTTGATTAAGTGCGTTTAGAGACGAATCCTTTGCGCCTTTTGAAAGGGGTGAGAGGGGCCTCAGAGAGCCTTCACTATTTTTTCTTTTGGATACAAAGTTCAGTCTCAACAGATTTATTCAGCTAATTTTAATTTAGTTATGACACTAATTACTTAGAAAAAAATTGCAACACCCCCCCCCGCCCATGTTTTTATTCCAGGATTTTTGAGGCCCCTCCCCCACCCTTATTGGGTCAATAATGAACAAAAATTCTAACTTTCCATCCTATAATTTTACTAAAATGCTACACATTCAACAAGACAATATGGTGGCTTGACAGTGCTTTGAATCTGGAAAGATAAATTGTGACTGTCACACAGAGGCACTGACCTAGGTGTTCATTGGTCAAACAGCTGTGAACACACACGTTCATGTCGTTTCATCAATTTTGCTTTTCTTTGCAAACTTTAAGAACAATGTTTTGCTGCATTACAATAATGTTGACACTCCACTAACTAATGGTGACAACCTGTTGTCATGGTAATGAAATTAAGTTTTTTGTGATTAAATCAGAGTGCACGCACACTGAGTGATGACAAGCGCACACACACATGCATATACACAGAAGCAGCTCTGTGTAGGCCTTCAGTCCGCAACACTTCTCACATACTGCATACACACACTGTGTCATGGTGGGCCACAGAGCCCCCCCGGTCTTTGTATGTTTCTGTGTACCTGTCTCTCCTCGTGTGTTCTGGCTGTCCTCTGTCTGTCCTGGTGTGTAAGTGTGGATGTGTCTGTGCTCTGGGCTGGTTTCCTCATCTCCCGTCTGTGACTGATTACCAGCACACCTGGCGTCAATCGTCTCTGATCAGCACAGTTTATCTTCTGGACTCATCCACACTTCCAGCGCCAGATCGTCCTCCGTACATTCGTACGAGTACACGTCACGGCTCCCGCAGCGCTTAATGTAAAGTTTCGGTTTTGTTTCTTGTCTCAGTAATGACTCTGATTGTCTTGTCCCGTTGTTTCAGACTTCCGCTCCGCCAGTGACTACCGCCTCAGTCTGCCCTTCAGATCAGCTGGACCTCAACTACCTCGCCACTCTCGCCATCCAGCCGATCTTCGCCTCCAGACACTGCCGGCCATCCACACCACACACCTGGCTTCAGTGATCAGTCTTCCCGCTACGCTTGCCAGCCCGGAGCCTACTCACCTTGTCTCTGTCCGGAGTGCCATCAGTCACGCCTCCAACTTGGCTCTGCCGGATCCTCGGGGAGGCCACGGGTGACGCCGGATTTAGCATTCATCCTTGTCAATAATAATCTGCACAATAAAAACCGTCATGTTCATCCAGCCGTTTCCTGTGAGTTCCTGCATTTGGGTCCTAGAAAATAGCCTGCTTACGACACACTGTCAATCACAATAGCAGCAGTATGTTCAATAACAATAGTAACAGTCAAGAAAATACAATGTTCCAGATTGGTTTGCAGTTTTGACCAGTTCCAGACCTTGGACTAGACTTTGAGAAGCTGCACTCTATGAATTTGGACACAAGTTTACAGATGTACACACATGTAAGCAGCTGGGGTAATGCAAATGTGCAGTGCATGCAAGCTATATGACATCCCTTGGTTTTTTGCTAGTCTACAGAGTAACAGTTGTGTACCAGCAAGAGGCAGGGAAGAAGAAGACTGCTAGCCAATGTAAACATGGATGTAAACAATACAGGTTTCAAAGTTAAAAATTGATTTAGCAAATGTTTCATTAGGAAGGAAATGTATTCAGCACGTTTGTTAGGCCTAAAAAATACAATCACTGTATGTAAAATGGTATGTTAAGATATGAGTAGTTATTCTATGTTTTAACATCAAAATTTGGATTTATTTAACTGTTTTTTTGCATTGTTTAAAATGAGAAAAGTTGCTTATACTCATCTAAACCCTCACAGAAATGCAAGTATGAATGTACGTATATGTAGTAGTAGAGTGGATGGCTTCCTTGGACTCCCCTCCCTCCTTCTCGCTGTGTGCAGGCAGGGCCAGCAGAAAAGAGAAAATCAATGCTTGGCGTCTCAATGAATGTGGCGAGTGCTGGATTGATCACGACTCTAAATTGGGTCAACAGGATTGTCTATTTAAAGGGCAAGACCCCTTAATCATCGTTTTAGCTGAGATAGACTCTCAGGCATACACTGTTCCATCACTAACACACCTTATCTCCACCTTAACGCAACGAGACCCTCAAAGCAGACACTAACATGTTGGAATGCACGCCTGCCTGCAGGATAGCTAGAGTTAGGTGTACACACCCATGTACAAACTGAATGATAACACATGCCTTTAAAAGTTATACAGCACAGTATTACTACAGTATTCTTGACATACAGTAATCATAGACAATGGAAAAACATGGACTTAGTATCTATGATGCGACACATACAGTATGTTTCTGATGTGACATTTTGCTGGTTGGATTTGGGTTCACTGCCCACGGCCATCGTGTCGGTTAGTAGAACAAGATAATCCAAAATTGGGAATTGAAAGTGAAGGTTAGGCGGGATGTATTTGCAGTAAAGGAACAATTTTCAAACTCACTACCTTAACATAAGAAGAAGTAAAATTAGGTTTGACAGCCAAGAATGAATGTATTTCAAGAATGAAGTTGAGGGTTTTGTGACACAGTCCTCTGTCTACGTTTTTCTCAGTTTCCAGTTCTCAGTTATTATTTCGTGTTTTATTTTGGTATATTCACCTCTGTCTCTCGTTTCAGATGCTTCCTGCCATTGTGTGTCTCCCACCTGTGTGATTGCCCTGATTGGCTTTACCTGCCCCTCATTACCCTTCCTCCCTTGTGTATTTAGTCTTTGTGCTCTCTTTGTTTGTTGCCAGTTCGTCTACTTATCTTAGTGAGCGTTCCAGCGTTATATCTACCAGTGTTCCTAGTGAGTTTTTGACCCTTTATTCTGTGTGCCTTGACTTTGCCTCAGCCCAGTGTTTCTGGATACCTCTGCCTTATTGGACTGCCAGTTGGAAGCCCTTTGAGTGGTCTCAAAATGATGCCGAAAAATTTGTGCATGCATTTGTTACTTCTAGGCTTCATATCTTAAAGAGCTCATAATACCTTATTACCCCTAGAACACTGCACTCCCACAATGAAGGCTTACTTGTGCTTCCTAGAGTCACCAAAAGTAGAATGGGAGCCAGAGCCTTCAGTTATCAAGCTCCTCTCCTTTGGAATCAGGTCCCAGTTTGGGTTCGGGAGGCAGACACCATCTCCACTTTTAAGAGTAGGCTTAAGACATTCCTCTTTGATAAAGCTTATAGTTAGGGCTGGCTTGGGTGAGTCCTGAACCATCCTTTAGTTACGCTGCTACAGGTCTAGACTGCCGGGAGACTTCCCATGATGCACTGAGTTTCTTTCTCCTTCTCTCCCTCTTCATCTGTATGCATTTTTATCCCATTACTGCATGTTACTAACTTCACATCTTCTCTCTCCTGTAGTTTTGTGCTTTCTCGTTTCTCTCCTTCTGTCGCTTTCCGCAGATATTTCTACCTCCGGAGCTGCAGAGACTGGATCTGTGGTTGTGGGCCACCTGCTGCCCTTGTGTTCCTGCTCGACAACTGCTGACATTATTTTTCCTATAGCTGTCATTCCTATTATTACTATTATTATTTATTAATATTAACACTACAATTACTATTCTACTATTAAAATGAATAAATAAATAAATAAATAAGTTCTACGTGGTCTTTGCTTTGTGCCTCTCTAAGGCTGCTCTAAGGTGGCGTATATAATCACCCATCTTTCTGGCAGAGCTGAAGCTTGGGCTACAGCTGAGTGGTACAGAAGATCTCCTGTATGTGATTCACTGCAGCTGTAGACTTTCACTAAGATTTTTCAACACACCGACCCAGGAAGAGAGGCCACCAGCTTTGTGGATCTGCACAAGGGTAAGAGGAGAGTGTCAGATTATGCCATCTACTTCTGCACTATGGCGGCAGACAGTGACTGGAATCAGTCAGCTTTTTTTGATGCCTTTCTCCATGGACTGTCAGAGACGTTACAACATCGTGGTCTCATTGAAATAATCAGGAGGCAGCCTTTTTTGATGATGATTTTGGTCAGGACACCTTCTATTGTCTAAACAGTAGGCAGAGTTAAAATTCTGGGTTTCAGTTTTGAGTTTGCTGTTTCTAGTCGCTAACTACTGCTTACCTGGTAATAACAATAATTATATTCTGGTACACTTTAGGTCCAAACATGGCCTAACATAAAAAGTTAATATTGACAGAAAGCATTTGTTCTTAAATATATACAATAAGTGAATTATTCTGGTCATCTTTTGGTGATAACATGATAAAGTGATCAGCCCAAACTTCATTTTCTTCAGAAACTTCTTCCAGCTCCTTCTGATGGATATCCAATGCCAGCTGAGAGAGGTACAGTCATCTCCCCAGCATTAAATCAGATTACAATCAAAACCAACACAAAAATGTGTAGTAGTAAAATACTGCATCATAATCACTAGATGTTTGAGCTATGATTCAAAGAAAGAAGCAAACCAATGACTCTGTATATGCCATGTGCTGCTTACCCCATAACCACAGCCTCCCAACACACACACACACACCCTTCCCCCTGTTGTACTTGAAGCTGCCCTGTGACCCTTCCTCTCCAAGACATTCAAGGCCATTGACTGTAGAGATATGGTAAGGCAGTAGAGGCCATTAACAGACCTGTTTATTTAGTTTCTAAAATGGCTTTCAGTAAAAGACCCCCCAGGGAGCAGAGAAAAAGCCATTTCAGCAGCTTTTCCCCTATTGCCCTCAGGCTTTGTGTGTGTGTGTGTGTGTTGGGAGGCTGTGGTTGTGGGGTAAGCAGCACATATACAGAGTCAATGGTTTGCTTCTTCACACACAACTAATCTGGTGCTGATAGCTTTTCTGCTACATCACAACTTCCTTCTTTTTCTTTTCCTCTATTTCCCCTCTCTCCCTTTGTTGGCATACACTAAAAAGAAGGGTTACTCACTTACTTACTTATTCATCCTTGTCTCTAATCCCAAGCCACTGCAGCCAAATCTGCATTCTGGCAAATCAATTAATTGCAACATTCATTAACTGATAAGTCAATAAATGGGCGTGTTATTCATGGCCAAGCTGACATATAATCAGAGGTTGGTTTTAACAGGAACTGCTAGGGCTGCTGATTACTGCCTGATTCACTGCACTATCCACAAGAGGCCAGAGATTGTGTGTGTGTGTGTGTACTGTAATAGTAGTAGTCGTAATAGTACAAGGCTGCATTGCTATTTATTTTAAAATAGCATACAGGGCAGTTTGTGACCTTGGAATCATAAGGTTCTGTCTGCAATTTGAGTGCTTTACAAATTAAAATATTCACATAGCGAAATTGACATACAGTAAAGTTCTCTTTTAAAATAACAAACACCCTAAATGCACTCTAAATGAACCACTTTGATCCAGAACGAAATATCTCAACAGCTATGGAATGACATCACAGGTTGTACAGATATTCACGGTCCCCAGAATCCTACTGACACTGGTGATCCCCTGACTTCACCTTTAGCGCCATCATCACTTCAAAATTTTTATGTGTCCAATGCTGTGGTTTGTGACCAAATGCCACCAAATACCAGCAAAACTAATGACATTCCCATTAGCCTCAGCTGTACTTCGTGTTTAGTGCTAATTAGCAAATGTTAGCATGCTAACATGCTAAACTACATTGTCATCATTTAGCTCAAAGCACCACAGTGCCTAAGTACAGCCTCACACACTCTTAAGCTGCATTCTAAATCACTCCCTCATTCACTCATTTGCTACAATTTATATAGTACACACACTATTACTCTATAGTGAGCAGTGATTTGAGATTTTAGACACTTAATCATCATCATCAACATTTTCTGTCATTACTGATAGATGTACAGTCGTATGACAGGAGTTATTTCGGACACATTTCGGCCTTGGTCTTGTAAAATGGGGTTTTCTAGAACAACAGATTGCAGAGAGAACCTTCTAATACAGAGAACTAATTTTCTGCTAGGAATCACAAGGTTCAATCTGCATAAGAGAAGGCAATGATGTTCTTGAAAAAGAAGCCAGTTTAGTTTTATCTTGTTTTGATATAAATATTATTTTGTATTTATTGCTAATGGTAATTTATGGAATGATACAATATATTTGGGCAGAGGCAACAATTCAGCAACATGTTTTAAGTTTTAAGTGTGGTAGTTAATGGAACAGATCTTTTCAGTTGATTTAAACCCCAGTCACAGACCAGTGAGGCAGCACAAGGTGAAGAACCTCATTGGTCCTTCCATGAAAACTCCGAGCAGCGATTGGCTTTCTCCTCCACTCTTGCTCAACACCGGAGCCCCCCAGGGCTGTGTGCTCAGACCTCTCCTGTTCACGCTGTACACCCACAACTGCAATCCCTGACATTGAGAGAACTCTGGTGTGAAGTTTGCAGATGACACTACCATCATCGGCCGGATTACAAACAACAATGAGAATTCATTTCGGTAGGGAATCAACAATCTTGTAGAGTGGTGCACAGAGAACAATCTACTACTCAATGTCAGCAAAACTATTGAGCTGTTCGTTGATTTTATAAAAAAAAGGAGACGAACACACATACCCCTGTCTATATCTGTGGAGTTGAAGTGGATCAGGTGAACAGTTTTAGGTTCCTGGGAATCAGCATCAGAGAGAACCTGTCATGGATATCACACATCTCCACCGTGGTAAAGAAAGCTCAGAAACGACTGTATTTCTTAAGGACACTTAAGAAGGCAAAATTCCCATGTTTTTGTTAACTTTTAAAGAAGAGCAAATGTAAATGTACTTATATAGCGCCTTTCTAGTTTTTCTGACTACTCAAAGCGCTTCAGCAATAGAAAGCATCCTGGAAACATTACAAATTGGAATGGGCACGGCCCAGGACAGGAGGGCTCTGCAGCAGGTGTCTGCGCAGAGCCCAAAGTATACTAAAGGACAATACCCACCCCAGCCTCAACCCGTTCACCCTGCTTCCATCTGGCAAGCAATACAGAAGTATTCGCTGCTGTACCACGAGACTACAGAGCAGCTTCTTTCATCAGTGAGACTCCTCAATTCATCTACCATAAATAATAGTTTTCTGGGGGGTTTTGTGTGTAGCATGAAGGGACTATAGCTTGCATTTCATTGTACAACCCTGTGTTGTATAATGATAAATAAAATAACCTTGAACTAAAACCATACACAAGCAGAGTAGCTTTTCTAAAAAAACAAAACAAAACAAAAACAACTGAAAAAACAAAGAAAGAAAGAAAGAAAGAAACAATTTATTTGGAGAATTAGTTGAGGGTGATGATGATATTGATGGCATACACAGGGAATTTATGTGTTGCAGCAGCAAGGATACAAATACAAGAAGAATATTACAGGCAATCACAGTAAAAAAAACAAAAACGAGAGTTGCACAACAGATAAATAAAGATAAAGTATCTTCATTGGCATTGCTCACTAAAGCTTGGTGAAAGGTGTCTTGACTTTGAACTCTTAGCTGTGAGGATGTAAACTAATAAACTCCATCCTGTTTGCCTCATAAATCAGAAGGAGTTGTCAGCAATCGCAGTGAGACTCCATAATGTAACCTAAGATGAGGAGGTGTGTTCGTTAGCTGATACGGTGCAGCACAGAGGCATGCCTGTGATTTGGGATGTGGAGGTTTGTTGTTGGTGATGATTTAATGAGGTGGTGCGTACAAACACAAACACACATACACAGCTTTGTAGTGTATGTGAGTCCAGAGCAGCAAGACTAACAGAAGCTTGATGAGAGACAGATGAAGTCAATCAGAGAGCTATTAGAGGGGAATGGCACTGTGACGTGCAGCACACACACACACACACACACACACACACACACACACACACACACACACACACACACACAGGCATATTGTCTCATATATTCAGGCACATGATCTGAAACATCGAGATAGACACACAGGCAGCCCCAAACAAAAGTTGTAAAATCCTCCTGTAACACACCCATGGAATGACATCTCCTGGTGTGTGTGTGTGTGCATAGTGTGTGCGTGCTGAAAAAAGGGTAAATATCAGCTGCTGATGGCCAATATTATGTGACAAATACACTTCATGCCGCCACCTTTGTGCTGTCTGAGTAAACTTTGTGTTTATGTGTATTTTAAAGGATAAGTCTGGTATTATTCTATATTTTTCTTGTCAGCAAATCCCACAAAAAGACAAAAAAACAACTATGTGTAGCAGCTCACAAATATATAGTTTCAGCTGAGCCAATCACAGTGATGCATGATGACAACAGCTCAACAAATGAAGAATCGGCTTCTCCAGTAAATCATATTGTGGTCTGGATGGTGTACAACCAAACAGTAACCGGAAGTGCCAAAAACTGCAGTTCATCGAATGGTCACTTGAGTCTGTCTCCAAAAGCCAGTTAATCTCCATAGACCCCAACTTTACAGCAGAAATAAACATGTTTACAGCCTGGTACAAAAAATTGATTTTCTCTTTATAGCTAGTATACCCCTTCATAACTGTGCAGGGGGTGAATTTTTATATAACTGACCCGTTTAAATTATATTCAGGTTTAAAGTTATACATAATAATGGACGTGGCCTCTTTGAGTGCTAGGTGGGTGTCCTCTCAGGTGGCTAGCCGCTAGGTGGTTCATCAACCAGGCTTAATTTGGCCCGCCTCAGCTCCACCTCTTTGCCATTTTTGGATTAGCCAGTGTCAGGCACTGCCAAGATGGTGATGGCCGGAGCTGCCGGGAGCTGCCCACATTGAGCTTCAAAACGGCTCTTCAGAAACCTATGGGTGATGTCACGGACACTACGTCCATGTTTTATACAGTCTATGTGTACCACAGATCTGCAGCCTGAGGCAGATGGTGTGGATTTTTTTTCAAAAGTTAATTAGAACAATGACAAGAGTAAATAATTAAAAAAATAGCTTGGTGAAATAGTTTATATGATCGCATAAATCCAAAGCTATGTCAGTCATAATTTTACATCATCTCACGTTGTAAATGGTTAAATCATATCTTAAAATGTGACACAACAGCGTTTGCTTCATAATGCAGTCCAAGAATAAAACATGAAATGCTTATTTTTTTAAGTTAAAAAGCAGGCAATGACGCAGAGGATTAATGAGCGTCAGTAATCCGATGTCCCCTGCATAAACAGCAGAATACCGAGTGAGAACTGACCAGTCTCATGTACATAGAGGTGTGTGTGGTTATTTTGTAACATCTTGGTGTCAGTGCCATGTGATTTAATCAAGATAAACACAGTGGACGGCTATGCGCTCTGGAATGGCACTTCTCCCGTCAGACGCTGCAGATTTATTAACATATCTGTCCTGCTGCCTTCAGATGGCTGCAGGGATTTAATAAACTGAAGAAGCTTTTCATAGAGTATAAAGCAGCTAAGGACAATTTATACTGTAAAAATCACTCATTAATTCATAGATATATGCAGACTGCTTTACCAACGTGAGATGTTTAATTACAATAGTTTATTGATGTTTTAAGTATAACGTTATTTCTGCACATTTGCTCCAAGTATTTTGTTTGCTCTTGTTGACAAAAACATCAGATTGGCAGCAGATTGACAGAAACAGATGTGGGTCTGAGACATCTTTTCTCAACACAGAGTCTAAGATCCAATTTCCACCAAAATACCAACAACTTACTTAATGCTGCCTCATTTGCTTTGTGCTGCTTCATCTCACCTGTTTGCACCTCTACTCCCACATGTGCACTCTGCGCTTGGTACCAAAATGTCAAACTATTAGAGGCTGCTTGGGCTGGTCTTTGCACCGCCACAAAAATAGGTGCTTGTGGAGCAATAAGCAGCCCAGACTCAAAATGTCCACTGCTCATCAGAGGAGGCTGGATGGCGGGCTGGCAGTCCCAAATTTTAAATTATACTTTTGGTCCTTCTCGTTAAGACCTTTGATTAATTGGTTTAACCCCAAGACTGTGGTGTTGAGACCTGCTTTTGATTGGGATTCGGTCTGGGCTAATGTTCTGCTGGCCTTTCGTTGTCATGGTTTTGGGTTTGTGTTCAGTCATTTCCTGTTTTATTTTAAAATAGTCTCATTCCCTCATGTGTCTTTTAGTTTTGCTTCTGGTCTTTGATTGCTTTGATTGTTTTCACCTATGTCTTGATAAGTTTCACCAATGTCTTGTTGTCTCCCCTAGGTCATATTACCTATTACCTTCCTGCTTGACAACAGAAGCTCAACAGTACGATCTGACAAGCATGGACCCAGCAGACTTTAAATCTCTCACTGAGGAGTTTAAGGAGGTGACCTCCAGTATTGAGATGCATTCAGTGCAGACCTTTTGTTTATTCACTAATGGAGAGAACAATTTTGTCTCGACCCTGGCTCTTGCACTTTCCCATTTTGTCAGATAATTTAGCAGTCATTGACCATATCAAACACAGCCTCCAGACTATTTCCCTGCCTGCTAGTCCCTGGCCTGTTAGTTTTCCACCTGCACCGCCACCCAGCTGCTCGTCCTCACCACCACCCAGCTGCTCGTCCTCACCGCCGCCTAGCGCCATGGAGGTCCAGTCGCCTAGCGCCACAGAGACTCAGCTGTCCAGAGTCACAGAATCATTGGTCCTTCTTGGTCTCCAGTCTGCGGTGCTGACTCCTGCTCCTGTCTCTCTGTCGGTGGACCAGCCAACGCCGGTTCCTGGTGTCCAGTTGGTAACCTGGCCATCTCCTGCAACCTCCTGGACCTGCTGATTTGCAGCACATTCCTGTCCTTGCGGAGATACTGCTCAATCCAGCACCTGAACTGCAGCAATCTTCAGATCCTATGGAGGTGTAGCAAACACATCTTCCTGAGCTGCAGCAATCTTCAGGTCCTGCCTTGGCCACCAACCTCTAGATGGTTTCTGTCTTCACTGCTGGCCTCCAGTCCGACCTCCTGAGTTGCCCCGCATGTCTGGTATTATAAAGAGTACGGTCTAGACCTGCTCTATAGGAAAAGTGCAATGGGGTCATTTCTATTATGAATTGGCGTGATATGAATAAAATTTAACTGAAATTTAATTGGTCAATCCCTGGAACTGCTCAGCCCTTCAGCCCTGCCTCCTGGTTGCCCTCCTGACCGGCTCTGCTCTTCTGTCCTGCCCTTAGGCCATCCACCTGAGGTTTCCAGCCCCGTTTCTATCCTGCCCTTGGGCCGTCCACCTGAGGTTCCCGGCTCCGTTTCTGTCCTGCCCCTGGGCCGTCCACCTGAGATCTTCAATCACTCCTCCGGATACCCTCCACCCACCCTGAACCTGCTCTGCCTCCTTAGTCTGCATTTTGGTTCCTATTTTCTTATTACTCTTCTGCTGACACCAGAAGCTTAACACTCATAATCCCAATCACCAACAAATCCATCTGGACTAGGCTCATAGAACCTACCTTACTCCTAGAAGGCTGCATTTGATGGGTCTCCTGGTGTTTCCTGGGAGTTCCTGGTACATTCATCCATATGTTCTGGGAATGCCTGCATGTTGCTTGTTTTTGGAACAGGGTCTCCTCTCAGTTGTCAGATATATTCTCCTTGACTATGCCCATATCTGTAACTGCTTTACTCCTTAATGATTTATTGTGGTTGCCAGCTCCTGGGTACCAGGAAAGACTTATTTTTGCTGGCCTTACTGCGGCCAAGAAATCGGTTGCTACAAGGTGGAAACACCCAGACAAGCTCCCAGTGAGAAACTGGATTCTCACGTTTTTTGATGTAATTTATTTACTTGGAATTATCCACTGCTTGCATGATTGGAGTTAAGAAGTCCAATATTGGTTTGTGGATGTCGGCAGCTGGAAAATTGAAGGAGCAGATCCAAAATTTTGAATAACTAAAACAAGGGTGTGGCTCTGTTGCACAGATGAATAAGATATACCAGGCTTTGATACACAGACACAGGACTCAACTATCCAATAGAACCAGGACTTTATTTCAAATAGGCTCATATTTCAGACAGGTCTTTATTTCCCTGCTGTCTTGATAAATTCAGCATAATGTACATTTCCACAGCACTAATTCCATCAGAACAACACAGTCATGTCTCACTACACTGCTGCTCTCACTTTTTCTTCTCTGATACAAGTAATGTTTTAATTAAATTCAGTCGCTTCCATTTTGCTGGGTTTTTTTTAAAATCGCTATTAAGCTACATTACATTTATTACC
This sequence comes from Siniperca chuatsi, assembly GCF_020085105.1. Lineage (NCBI taxonomy): Eukaryota > Metazoa > Chordata > Actinopteri > Centrarchiformes > Sinipercidae > Siniperca > Siniperca chuatsi. The sequence goes on from NC_058061.1 coordinate 24,279,270, forward strand.
ATCAGTGAAACTCAACACTTCACATTAAAAGCCTTTAATCACTGACGGCAGCAGTGCTACAAAAAACGGCAAGCGAGTAGAAGTGATTGGAATTAATTAGTGGAGACAGTATTTCTGTTAAAAGAAAAAGTGAGTAGCAGAGTGGTGAGTATGACATGACTCAGTTGTTGTACTGATCTGTGCTGTGGAAATGGACATCATATTGAATTTACCATGTAAACTATTAGAGTATTGATTGTACCCCCTCAGTGCTTTTTGCCCTGCCTTTATAGGCCACTAGCTTTTATTTGTCTGTGCTGGCCACGCTCCAGGCTATTATTTGAATATTGACTTTTAATTCATGGAGAATAAAATGATTGAAGCTGAAAATATTAAAATAACAATTTAGCAATGCATATTTATTCTTTATTTGGAATTAAATATATATATGCCAAATTAGAAACAAAACAATTTGCAGATAATACAGGCAACCTGTTCAGCAGCGATCCAATGGCCCATAAAAATATGCAACAATGGAAACTGTATAATACTCATCATCTTGACAACACTGACTAGGCAATATCAGATTTTAAATAAAAAGCCAGGATTGGCAAACTTCTGTATTGATCTAACATTAATTTGCAGACAAAACAGACAAAGTGAATATTAAGAAAACAGCTTCTTCCTGCAAATCTGCAGCCGAGGCTTCACTCTTCACACTACTTAGACAGATGGACAGACAGAAAGACAGGCCTAACTCAAACCACACACACACACACACACACATTTCATTACACCTTGACAGCTTTGCCACCTGATAAAGAAAGTCCTTAACGCCCAACGTGTGGTGAGGCAATCAGAAACAAGTGACCCTTCCCATCGAGCCACAGGGAATATATTGAAAGGATTCAATTAAGGATGTGGAGTGATGGCAGGATGGAGGGGGAGCGGGTGTGTGAATGAATGAATAGATGAGTCTAGGTAGGCTGCCAGTCAGACCAGCTCCAATGCACACAGATGAAGAAACGGGTGTCAACTATCGGGACAGGTGAGCTGATGGAACCAAGAGGTAAAAAGAACGATGTGGACGACAACAGGGTAGGAGGAGGATAAGAAGCCTCTATCAATCACCCAATCAATCACTGACTGAATCAAATGAGCCTCATGGTGGAAAATGGCACAGTAAGCAGATTTTGGTAAAACAAAAGCCCCCACAGAGATGTCTGTGGTAACACAACATGTTGCTTATCACAAAGATAATGGATGTATCTACAATGTGTTGGAAAAATCTGGAAATTACAGGGAAGTGAGTCACCTCTTTAAATTATATACCAACTTGAACTCGCAGACACATGGCAAAATGTGTCTTTACATCTGACAGAGCATTTACAACTACGGTACTGCAGTTCATGTTTGCTGCCAATTCCAAGAAACTTGTAAAAGCATTTCCATGTATCTACACCTGCCACTTGAAACAAGTGTCAAATAGTCAGTAATACATTACTTCATGTCTACTAACAATTCAGTTCAGTTCAATTTTATTTATATAACGCCAGTTCATAACAGATGTTATCACATTGCACTTTTCCTATAGAGCAGGTATAGACCTTAGTCTTTATAATATTATTTACAGAGACCCAACAAAAACCACCAACTTCCTTTTAACAGGCAGAATCCTCGGGTAGAACCAGACTCAATGGTGGGCGGCCATCCGCCGCTGACATGTTGGGTTGAGAGAGAGAGAGAGAAAGAGAGAGAGAGAGAGAGGAGGAGAGAGGGAGAGAGGGAAGTGCAATGCAAATTCCACCTAGAATTTTAAAATAGTAATAGTGTAATGGTAGTGGTAATATTAATAAAGTAATAATATTAGGAATGACAGTCATAATGATGACAATAATAGTAACAAAGCCAATGACAACAACTGTAGTAGCAGTTGTTGTGCAGAAACACTGGGGAAGCAGGTGGCCCACAGATCCAGTCTCTGCAGCTCTGGAGGTAGAAATACCTGCTGAAAGCAATAGAAGGAGAGACGAGGAAGCACAAAACTACGGGAGAGAGAAGATGCCGAATTAATAACGTGCAGTAATGGGATAAAATGCATACATGAAGAGGGAGAGAAGGAGAGAGGAGCTCAGTGCATCATGGGAAGTCTCCCAGCAGTCTAGGCCTATAGCAGGCCTAAAGGATGGTTCAGGACTCACCCAAGCCAGCCCTAACTATAAGCTTTATCAAAGAGGAAAGTCTTAAGCCTACTCTTAAATGTGGAGATGGTGTCTGCCTCCTGAACCCAAACTGGGACCTGATTCCAAAGGAGAGGAGCTTGATAACTGAAGGCTTGATAACTGAATACCTATAAGGTATTATGAGCTCTTTAAGACATGATGGTCCCTGACTATTAAGAGCTTTGTAGGTGAGGAGAAGGATTTTAAATTCTATTTTACAGGAAGCCAGTGCAGAGTAGCTAATATTGGAGAAATATGATTTCCTAGTTCTTGCCAGGACACGTGCCACAGCATTCTGGATCAACTGGAGAGTCTTAAGGGACTTATTCGGGCAGCCTGATAATAAGGAATTGCAATAGTCCAGCCTAGAAGTAACAAATGCATGAACTAGTTGTTCGGTATCATTGCACAGTATCAAGCACAGAACATTGTGGAACTCTGTGACTAACTTTGGCGTGTACAGAGGACTCACCGTTAACATGTACAGACATAATACTCAAACGCATGACCTGAGTATAAAGCAAGCTGATTTGTTGATCCAATTCCAGTTGGGAGGCAGATTCAAAACAGAAAAGAGAAAACACAAACATTATACTCAAAATCCAAATATATATATATCAAAGTATAAAAGAGCATGAACGACCCTCCTGCACGTTCACTTACATGTAGCCTGGAGTAGCATCTTTCCGCCTTTATCGAGGATTCAGATTAAAACAGCACTAATTTTTAAAAAAGCAAGTAAATATAGTGTTCACATTACAAAGTAATCTACCAAGAATTTTTTCAACATATTTCATTGGCCAACGTGGTGTATTGCCAGATGCTGCAAAAGTTGTACCAGGTTCAACTTTTTTTCCAGACGACCCTACATAAATTTTTTGTCAGAGCTGTCTGTGTCAGCACCCACGCTGAATTAGTGGTCAGTGGTCTCATTGAAATGAATAAATATACCATCGTCAAGCACATTTTGTATTTCATAAAGCAGTACCTGAGATACATCCATCCCTTACATAATGTAGGGTAGAGAACTTGAGGTGAGAACAAGCAACAAATTGTCCTGCTATACACTTATACATACTCCATGAATGCAGAGACTTCAAGTCGATTACACCAAGTCTGAACCGGAGGATTGCAGCTACTGCCATGCTGCTTTCACTATACGGCCAGTGTTGACAAGGTGTTGTTTTTCCTCCATAGGGACATACAGTAGGATTGCATGCTGTATGTGTACTTTCATTTATTTCACAGTGTTTTCTATACACACTTTTTTCTTGTTCCCAAGAAGAGCAGTCTAGATACAGTATATAGTAACGTTTACAGCAGAATGCGTGGAGAGAGGAGTGTGGATATGTTGTGGCATCAAGATTTTGACAGGTTTCGACAGCCTCTATAGTCATGAGCTTGGATAGTGACCAAAAGAATGAGGTCACAGACACAAGCAAGCAAAATGAGTTTCGTTCACAGGGTGTCTAGGCTCACCCTCAGAGACAGGATGAGGCGCTTAGGCATCCAGATGGAACTTGCTGTAGAAACACTGCTCTTTGCATTGAAGGAGCCAGTTGAGGTGGTTGAGTATCTGGTTAGAACACCTCACTGTATGGAGGTATTCCAGGTACATCCAATTGGGAGGAGATCATGGGGCAGACCCAGAACACACTAGAGGGACTAAATATCTCATTTGGCCGGATATCGCTGGGAAAGGGGAGTTTGAGCTACCTTACTGAGCCTGCTGCCACCTTATTATAACTCATGACTCATTTTTCACAGTAATTATAATGCTTTTAGCATTTCATTGCCAAATTCAAATGTGCACGTTCTTTGATGTAAAAGCATAACAAAAGAAAAACTGTAACATAAAGTAACAAAACATTTCAGTATTCTTCTATGGAGAACTGATGCATATTTATATCTTCATATTTCTTCTTTATGCTTCATATTTGATGAAAAAAATCTAACCAAAAGACTATTGCAAAATGATTTCACTACAACTATGACACTGCTACAGTACATCTGTAGTACAATATACTACTACTGTACAAACACAATACCATGCTTTATAGTAAAGGTCACAGCACATATGGGGTGTTGGCTGTACAGGTGCTGGTACTTTGCTGCAGCAGACGGTTTAACACAGAATACACTTTAATTAGGAAGCACAGCTCACAGCTCACTGTTACTGTGAATGTATGCTGCTGATCCCTGTGAATCCAGCCTGTATGTACAGTGTCTGCCAGCCTTCTCGTGTACTGTGAGACAGAGAAGGCAAGAAAGTGAAATAAGATGGAAGGCCTAATCTCTGAGCATACACAGCCGTGTGGTGTGCGGCACTCTGCCTGCTAAACCCCATACCCTATAGGTTACACATGTTTCGGGTTAAACATACATGTTCATGGCAGCACTGAAACCATCTACTCATGCTGGATATGATTGGATATGTGTGTGTGTGTCCCAACACACACACAGACACACACACACACACACACTCACAGAAAATCCGCAAATGAAGTCAGAAAACATAGCAGCAACAAAAGACAAAAGGAGGTCTAATTAAACAGAGAGCAAAGGATCAGAGTGAGCAGAGTGATTTGAATATATCAAATATGAGGAGCACTGATTTCTTCGCTCTGTGTCCAAACAAGCTGCTGTTTAAAATGGAATTCCTTCTAAATTGAGCACCGTTTTCCTCCACCTGGACTCAAACACCAAGCCTCGCCACTCCAATCCCCCACGGGACTCCAATAGGAACCTAATTAACTAAGATCAATATTAACACCATCTCTCTCTTCCTCTCTCCTCTCCCCCTATATTTTTCCATACCTGCATTTGAACAGGAGGGAAAATTCATTTCTCCAGCCGAGCGATACCACCACAAAGGAGGAGGAGAGCAGGGTGATAGGGATCACAAAACACAGGGAATGAGCAGGGCGATGTGGAAAGAAAAGAAAATGGAGGGAAGAAGAGTGGTGAACAAAAAACAACGGAAAGGAGAAATTACAAGAAATTATAAGAACAGCAAAGGAGGGAAGTGAAAGAGAAAGGCTGCAGACAGAAACAGTGATAGGAATCGATAAGCATTAAAGGCTCAGTTTGTAAATGTCTCTTTTCTGTTATTTCCCTGCATGCAGACAGCTTCAATATACAAAAGCAAAATGCCTGTAACTGAATTGATGGTGTTTCAGGGCAAACAGGTTGTCGGCATGAAACCAGACATGGAGTGCTGGGCTATTCTGCAGCAGCCTACTTGTTCATATATTCACCACTGGAATTGTCACCAATTGTCTTTTGACTGCTGGAGTTCATCTGAGTACAAAAGCTGCTTTGTGGCGATGTCATGGGTCTCAATATAGATGCTTTCTCTCCCTTTTAAATGGAGAGATGAAGTAGAAGTAGACCAGTGTCTGTTTTCAAATATAGCGAGCAATAATCATTTAGTGTTTTCTACCTGAGAGCATTGATGTGATAAAGTTTACATTATAATAATATAGCTAGCTGATACAACACTGATTGTGTAGTTTAATACAATTCTGGGGAGGAACCCCAAAAAAAAACCCAAAACTTTTTTGTGTTATATCAATTTATTACATTCCCAGAAATGACATTTATCTCAACAACTACAACCAACCAGACGTCCATAACATTTGGACACGGTTTAGATCAGTGGTTCCCAACCTTTATTGCATGTGATCCTATAATACAAAACACATAAGTCACATGAAGTAAATCATGTTAAATCATCTTAAAAAATAATACAATTCTATGAATAATTATGATCCACATAAGATATTTTTGATGACCCTGTAACCTTTTGTCTAATAGTCAGTCAAAATATTCACGTTATTTCCACACACAAGAAATCTATATTATGTATGCAGATGATTTGGTAATTATCTGTCTGGTATAGTGCTGGCCTATTATAAAAGTTATTGAAGGTTTGTTCACAACATGGCATTGATTTTGACATCAAATATAACTTTAATAAGAGTAATATTATGATTGTTATAAAGTTATAAAGTAAAGAAGACAGAAAATTAGTATTGAATTCTTCTTATCCGGTATTGCTCATAAAGTGTGTAATGAGATTAAATATCTCTATTGTCAAAGACTTATAGGATGATACAGATATCCACAAAGAGAGTCGTAAGCTGTATGCGCAAGTTAATATGCTTGCTAGTAAATTCAGCACGTGCTCAGTTACTGTGAAGAATTAGAGCATTTTGTACCCGCTATCCACTGCCCACTTGCGGCGTTCATATAGAAAAAGCAACATGCAGAGACTTAATGTGGCCTACAACAATACCATGAGACTGCTTCTTAAACTTACACGATGGTGTAGTGCCAGCCAAATGATCATAAATGTCGTTTTGCCTACCTGCTCTGCCATAATACAAAATCTTATGTACAGATATGTGTGCATGCCGTCTGTTGCAGAAAATGGCATTATTCTGGCCTTGGCCAACCCTAAATTGCGTTCTTCATCCATTTTCATCCAGACTGCGGAGCCACTGGTGCTCCAGTTTGTATGTCTGTTTTATTTAATGCGATATGGGCCTTATTTTGTGTTCTTAAATAATAATAATAATAAGGTCATTATTATTATATTATTATTAGATGTAGACTTATTTGGACAATTCCTTACCTCTATGGCCACCCTCACACTTTTTGTATTGTCAGCTGTGGTGATGCTGCAGATTCAAGGTTTCCTTGACTTGGAAAAGGCCAAGTTGAAATCATAGTTGAAATCACACAAACCATAAACAAAGAAAATAACTGAAAATATATGGAACTGTATGATTACACCCTCAGCTTGTGATCAACCTTCCTCAGTGTCTGGTAATTCAAAAATAATTTAATTAGTTTAGCTTACAATGCGACTCCTCAAAATATTTTAGATACTGTTCCATCCTGACAAGATTAAAAATATTGCAAAAACTAAATGCACTTATTTTATGTTTTTTTAAAATATCCAAGTCAAGATGGTGAACATCAGCAGAAAACACTAGATTTCCACATGTTCAATCCAAAATCTATAATTCTTCACAAACCTACATCAGTTGAAGTTGATGGGAGGCAAAAGGCAAAAAGTAAGAGTAGAGTGACAATTAGCTGAGAAGAAGAAGAAAGAGGACGCATGGAGAAGGGAGAATAGAGGAGGATGGAGATGATGAAAGGAGGAAGAGAGAAGAGGAGGTGAGGGAACGGGTGATGGAGGAGTGGTGGAGGTAAAGAGGGCGGTGTAAGAGCTGCAGTGTGCGAGCCCCGGAGCCCTCCTGCTCCCCTCATTAGCCACAATGGTGAGCTGGGAGAGTGATCAAAGGCTGGGTATGATCGGGCCGGCACACAGCTGTCACGCTGTCACCACCACAGGGAGGCCGAAAGACACTGGCACAGATAGAGGCACATGGGAGAGAGAGTGAGAGAGATTTGAAGCTCATGGTTGTGTGGTGGAGGAGGAGAAAGGAGGAAAGAAAAAGAGAGAGCAGAGGTAAATAGGAGAGAAGAAGAAATGGAACGTCTAAAAAAAGGAGAGGAAAGAAGGGCTGGGGGAATAGGGTGTGAAAAGATATGAAATTAAAAGGGGAGGGAAAACAAGCGGAAAGGAGCAGAATATACAGCAGATGAAGAAAGGAGAGGGCAATCAAGGCGAGGGGAAAAAAGAACATACACAAAGGAGAGAAGAGGGGGCAAAGACATGAAAGCAGAGGGAAAAAGGGGGGGAAAGATGTGGTGAAAAGACAGAAAGAGAGAAGGATAAGAGATAAAAGGAATAGAAAAGAGGGGAGGAGAGGAGAAATGGAGAAAAAGAAGGGAGGTTAAAACAACAAGAAATTAAAATAAGATTAACAAGGAGAAGTGGGGAGTTGAAATGATACAGAAGATACAGAAACAATAGAAAAGGGAAAAAAGCAACGAGCAAAAGAGAGAAGGGAAATGACAAGGAAAAAAGACAGAAAAGAGAATAGTAAATGAAAGGAGAGAAGAGGAGAGAATGTAAGAGAGAGAAAAAGGAGAGTTGAGAAGACAAAAGTGAGAAGAAAAAGAGAGGTAACCCGCAGAGCACATCCATCATGTAGATTCAATCCAGTGTTCAATCCTTCTCCTCTCCCATTTTCTCTGTCTGCTCTCCACTGCTAATCACTCCTTCCAAACCAAAGAGACGAACAGAGCACATCTCCATCCTGAAACTCATCTCTCTCTCTCTCTCCCACCAATCTGTCCCACTCCTCCTCCTCTGTCCCTGTCCTAATCACTCTATCCTCCACCTGAAGGAGAGGTGTGATGGGAGGGGAGGAGGAGGAGGTGTGGGCTACCCTTGTGCCGGCTTTAGGAAATGAAAGAGGGAAGGATGGAGCCTGATGGAATACAAGAAAGGAGCAGGAAGAGGGAAATGAATGAGTGAGCAAAGGAGTGAGGGAAAGAGGAAATGTGAGAGAGAGAATAAGGGAGAAATGAGGAGAAGAGGGAGAGATTGGGCCCAGCTCATTCCCATTCACTGACTCACTGGGAGAAGTAATCTTCTGATGTCCACAGCAAGAAGGCAGGACAGTGTCAGTGGAACACAGCAAAACAGAAGTAATACAACCAGGAAAGAGACAAACAGCAAAAGAGAAGAGAGCAGGTTCCAGGTTTAATCTTATAAAATTATATTCAAAATTTAATTTCACTCAATTCTCTTTTGCAATGGTCCATAGTGCTGTGTTGGGTGTGGTGATCAGGATGTTATATGTTATGAATATTCTGCCTACATTATTCAGCTTTGACTAAATCTCCTCCCTGTTTCCCTGAGAGCCCGTGGATATGAACAGTCGACAATCAAAATGTTGCCTGATATATCATATGAGTAGTTAAAACACAAGTTGTGGTACTGTATGATGTGAGAGATTTAAAAAAAATCTGATGACCTTGGATAAAGTCTTATCCATAATATTTATCACTTTTGTAAACTACGTAGTAAGTGGTAGTATTAATCAATTAATTCTTAAAGGAAAAGTTTGACATTTTGGGAGTAAGATTATTCGATTTATAGCCAAGAGTGAGATGTAAAGATCAATATCAATCTCATGTAAATACAGAGCTGGAGTCAGGAGAAGATTAGCATAGAGACTGGAAGAAGGGGGAAACAGCTAGCCTGGCTCTGTCCAAAAATACACCTACCAACACCTCTAAAGCTCACTAAACGCTGCATATCATTTGTTTAATCCATACACAGACTGAAATGTAAAAAATACAATTTGTGGTTTTTGGGTGAGTTACATACTGTAGCTATTTCTTGGCAAACAACAGCCAGGAACAGTGAACTCCGACAGACAGATAGGGGAGACTCCAAGGAGGTGCTCTTAATTGATAGTGTATATAGTTAAAAGGCAGACAGGAAATATAGGGATAGAGAGGGAAATGAAATGCAACAAAGGTAAAGCCGTGGATGTTTAGGTTTATGTGGTACGCGTCTTAGCCCCTAGACTACCCTGACACCCCCTAGCTACTATTTTGTTTGTATTTTGTATTATTTTGTCTGGTTTTGATTAAATGAGTCAATTTGCAACCAAATACTAATTTGACATTGTGGGAGACACATATCTGATATCTTAAGATGGTAGAGCAAATCTATCTCCTCAGATTTTGTCAGCATTTTATCTGGAGGCTGATAGATCTCAGTGCTGAACAAAAATTTTACAGATCTCAAATATAGTTGTATTAAATTGTGATGAAGTTCATCACATCAGTAGCTAGGGGTCAACACTTTAATAAAGAAAACAGTTTGTAGTGGGTTGAAGAAAGATGACTTCTTTCAATATGAAAAAAATTGATCTTTCTGGCTCTTGTGGAGAGAGGAAGAAAGGAGCAGAAGAAAGTGGCGGGACGAAGCAAAGAGAGAGAGAGCTGGTCTTTTCCCCTCACCATTAATTATGACTTGCTCCACTTAGAGGTCAATTACCATACATCAAAGTTAGAATCATAAGCCCATCAAAGCCTTGTTCAGTCATTGGTCTCTCCTGTCATATCACACAGCTTCACCATGTTTTATGTTCACTATATCTGACCTTACATTCAGTTCTATGTCCCATGGGTATCGGCTGGATATGACAATGTGGTGCACTTAGCATATCATAGCCTGAAACTTGATCCTGTAGTTTTTGACTATTGCAAGAAAATATATATGATCAGTTTATGATCTGAGCCTATATGTATCAAGCATATCAGAATCTCTTGAATAAATTGCTGGCTCTAGGGATGGCAATGTCAGTCTGACAGTGACTTAGCGCCATCATCAGTACAAAATGTATATTTTTCCAATATGACCAAAAAGCTGCAAAACTAATGAAATTCCTCACAGACAGATTTACTTTACTAAGTTAAACAGCACCGCACTGCTCAGTACTAGACTGAACAACTTGTTAAGGTGAATCACTTTTCCAGTGTGTATTACAATTGTATAAAACAATAATTAAAGCTGACTTGGCCGCTCTGTAGGGGCTGAGCTGCAGCTAATCAGTCCTAATGCTAATACAGGCTAATAGGTTAGCATAACAAGTGGGAAAGTGGACGGGTGCATTAGCATACTGCGAGCTAATTAGCAAGCTGCTGATTAAAGGAGAGACTAAAGCAGAACTGAAAGCTATATGAAGAATTCTTGTCTAGCACACTAGGACTGAGACAATGCTAGGACAATAAACAAACATACATCAGACCTCTGTCAGCATACTTGCCAACTTTGAGACTTCAAAAACCAGAAAAAAATTTGTTTCAGAGACTTTGTTTCCTGCATTGTGGTGACTTTTAAAGAATTAAAATAACAAAATAAATGTTTTATGTTAAATACTTTAAATTTTACTTTTAATTATCAGGAAAGAATACTGAATAATGTATCCCTCTGGCGTGAACTAACATAAACTAATATTCATCACTTTTCATTCATTTAATTAATTCATGATTTTTTTGCCCCAGCCCCCTTATGTAAGAAACGGGAAATAATCTTTCCAGGATGTCTGAAATTTCTTTCTCCTTGTTACCTACTCTCCATTTCTCTCTCTGTTTCTGTTCTGCGGACAAGGTGCGAGGCTGTACAGTGCCAGAAACAGGTTGTGATAATGAAAAGGAAAAAAAGGTGTTCAAATTTGTCATGAATTGGGAGAAAAACCGGGAGAGGGCAATGAAAAACGGTCTCCCGGGAAAATCAGAAGGGTTGGCAAGTACGTCTGTCAGGTTAGTTCACTACTTCTGATGTCACACACAAAGATACACAGGTAGTAGGGGGTTTTAACTGTGTGTAACAAGTGTGTGTGTGTGTGTGTGTGCAGAGAGAGAAGCACAAATATGCACACAGTTTCCACTAGCATGCATTACAATATGCTGTGGCTGAAACCACTTTCATGTTGTAAAAGTCTTCAGATCTGCTACAATTAGGCTTATAACCTCCTTGCGGCACTCACACGCATCATTTTTGGGATGAGATTTGCCAGACAAGCTCAGCTTTGAAGTCTGTTTTCATTATTTCTAACTGCTTACCCAGTTACTGCTATGTAGGGCAATATGCACGATGGTGAGAAAAATTACAAATAAGAGTGTACTGATGTAATGTAACTGTATACTGTATTTATGCTGAACAAAAAGAAAAAAAAATCATACTTATGCATTCTTAGACTATAAAATGTTTAGTTTTTAAAATGATTTTATCTGCTATTTGGATAAACTTAAAACCCATTATAGTATATTAAACTGAATACAGTTAAAACAATTCCCTTCCTTATTGTCCTTATGTATGTCCGTCCAAGATGAGAGACCCCTCCTCTACTGTTCTTCCTGAGGTTTCTCCTCGTTTTTCCTGTTAAATGGTTACTTCCATTATCTACGTATTTCCACTTATCGTTTGCATTGGGGCCTAATCCAGTTCACACTGGGCAAGAGGTGGGGAACACACTGGACATGTCTCTTGTCTCACACATACAGAAAGACAACCATTTACAGTCAGTCACACCTACAAGCAATTTTAAATTGCCAATTAAAAGATAAAAGGTTCACATATTTTCAAGTCTGTCTTAAAACAATACTCACATGGCCATATGTACACTGAAAGAGATATTGGTATTGCGTTATCATTCTTGCTGTCCATACTGGCTGCAAAGAGATCCCTTCCTAAGTGATGGGGGACAAAATCCACAGTCCTCGTTCTGTGCAAAAATATATTCTAAAGTTCAGCTGAAGCTAATATGAGGCTTTATTATTCTGAGCTAGACAGATCTATTAAGGATCTAAGTTTAAAATGAAATTCGTTCTTTGTGTTGCTGTCCCGCTACTGCAGCTCAGCACAGAATCAACATCCGGGGAAACACAAAGAGGAAATGTCATACTAAAAAGAAACTTTGGAAGCGCCCCAATTGATGTATCTAACTGGGATTTCTGAAGCCTCATACTAACTTGAGCTGAACTTTAGAAGTAATTTTCACACAAAACAAAGAATGTGGATTTAGTCTCCCATCACTTACATTGGATTACATTAGGAAGGGATCTCTTAACGGCTAGTATTACAGAGACCAATAACACTTTATTGAACATATGGGCATATGTGAGTATTGTTTTAAGATAGACTTGAAAAAAAAAGTGACCTATCCTTTAACCAAACATGCATGTCTTTGGACTGTGGGAGGAAACAGGAGCAACCAGAGGAAACCCACACAGGCAGAAAGTTAACATCGAAACTCCACACAAAAAGGCTCAGGCTTACCGGTCCTGAATTCTAACCTTCTTGCTGTGAGGCAATAGGACCAACACTGGACTACTGTGCCGCCAATACATTTAAATCAGAATCAGAATCAGAATACTTTATTGATCCCCGAGGGGAAACTCTTTTGTTACAGCAGCTCATCACGTCAGTGCACACAGGAGTACTAAGCAAAAAATATAATACACTATAATACAGGTCAGATAAATTAAGTACCAAGTGGGTATAAGTATAAAATTAAAATAAGTGTAAAGTATAAAGTGGGTTTACCGGTTGATGATAATAATACGGTATCTTAATACAATGTAATAATACAAGTAGTAAGTAAACCTACAATAACAGATTTTTTGGATACTTGGGGGCAAGGTGTGCACACAAAACTGACAATATAGCACCTTTTAAGTGATAAGTGACACCGATTAAGTTTAAGGTGAACTTTTTAGCAAACAATTGGTTATTTATTTACTTGTATATTTGACAGGGACAGTGCACAGCTTCTTAGCTGTACCAGAGTTAGCTAATAGCTCATTTACATCTGTAGTCCCTGGGCAGGAAACAAAAAAACTAATCTCTGTTAAGAAAATGAACATTGTAGTATCAAAACACAATTACAAGACAGTACATATTCACTATACCACAACATCGGCAACAACAACAACAACAACAAGATTTCACAACATTAAGACACATAAGTGTTTGCATTTATGCGTGATGAGTACATGAATGAGTTGATTTTAGCCATGATTTCAGCTCGAATTTAAAATCAGTAAAGCTGCAGCACTCTCTTATATACAGTTGTATGCAAAAGTTTAGGAACCCCTGACAATTTCCATGATTTTCATTTATAAATATTTGGGTGTTTGGATCAGCAATTTCATTTTGATCTATCAAATAACTGAAGGACACAGTAATATTTCAGTAGTGAAATGAGATTTATTGGATTAACAGAAAATGTGCAATATGCATCAAAACGAAATTAGACAGGTGCATACATTTGGGCACCCCAACAGAAAAATCACATCAATATTTAGTAGAGCCTCCTTTAGCAGAAATAACAGCCTCTAGACGCTTCCTATAGCCTGTAATGAGTGTCTGGATTCTGGATGAATGTATTTTGGACCATTCCTCCTTACAAAACATCTCCAGTTCAGTTAGGTTTGATGGTTGCCGAGCATGGACAGCCGGCTTCAAATCACCCCACAGATGTTCAATGATATTCAGGTCTGGGGACTGGGATGGCCATTCCAGAACATTGTACTTGTTCCTCTGCATAAAGGCCAGAGTAGATTTTGAGCAGTGTCTTGGGTCGTTGTCTTGTTGAAATATCCAGCCCCGGCGTAACTTCAACTTTGTGACTGATTCCTCAACATTATTCTCAAGAATCTGCTGATATTGAGTGGAATCCATGCGACCCTCAACTTTAACCAGATTCCCAGTACCGGCACTGGCCACACAACCCCACAGCATGATGGAACCTCCACCAAATTTTACTGTGGGTATCAAGTGTTTTTCTTGGAACGTTGTGTTCTTTTGCCGCCATGCATAACGCCCCTTGTTATGACCAAATAACTCAATCTTTGTTTCATCAGTCCACAGCACCTTATTCCAAAATGAAGCTGGCTTGTCCAAATGTGTGTTTGCATACCTCAAGCGACTCCGTTTGTGGCGTGTGTGCAGAAAAGGCTTCTTTCGCATCACTCTCCCATACAGCTTCTCCTTGTGCAAAGTGCGCTGAATTGTTGAACGATGCACAGTGACACCATCTGCAGCAAGTTGATGTTGTAGGTCTTGCCTCTCCAATATTTTATGTGGCCTGCCACTTCTGGCCTTAACAAGAACTGTGCCTGTGGTCCTCCATTTCCTCACTATGTTCCTCACAGTGGACACTGACAGCTTATATTTCTGCAATAACTTTTTGTAGCCTCCCCCTAAACCATAATGTAGAACAATCTTTTTTTTCAGGTCATTTGAGAGTTGTTTTGAGGCCCCCATGTTGCCACTCTTCAGAGGAGAGTCAAAGAGAACAACAACTTTCAATTGGCCACCTTAAATACCTTTTCTCATGATTGGATGCACCTGTCTATGAAGTTCAAGGCGTAAT
The DNA here is from genome assembly GCF_020085105.1 of Siniperca chuatsi. Lineage (NCBI taxonomy): Eukaryota > Metazoa > Chordata > Actinopteri > Centrarchiformes > Sinipercidae > Siniperca > Siniperca chuatsi. The sequence goes on from NC_058061.1 coordinate 24,294,289, forward strand.
GAGCTCACCAAACCAATTGTGTGTTCCAATTAATCAGTGCTAAGTAGTTACAGGTATTCAAATCAACAAAATGACAAGGGTGCCCAAATTTATGCACCTGTCTAATTTCGTTTTGATGCATATTGCACATTTTCTGTTAATCCAATAAACCTCATTTCACTACTGAAATATTAATGTGTCCTTCAGTTATTTGATAGATCAAAATGAAATTGCTGATCCAAACACCCAAATATTTATAAATGAAAATCATGGAAATTGTCAGGGGTTCCTAAACTTTTGCATACAACTGTAACTTGGTAGTGAGCTTCAAGAGTTTGTTGCTCTAACAGAGAAGGCTGATCTACCAAACTCAGTAGATCTGTGCTGTATCGCACAGTCACCTCTGTTGGTCGTCCTAGTTGTCCTCCCGTTATCTAAACGCAGTGATATGAATGGAGGAGGAGTCATTATTTACACAACCAGGACACAGAGCTCTGGTTTGGTCTCCTTCAACTAAGAAAAATATCTACCTCTTTAGCTGCTAAATGCTCCACTATGTTCACCAGTTAGTCTCTAACTTTGCCTGTCTGCTGTTTGGTGCTGAGCAGGTAGTGTACAGTAGGGCTGTCCCAAATACCACTTTTGGGGCTTCAGTGAGAATTACCCGCAAATATTTGAAGCTTAGACAGGGGTAAGTGGAGCAGTGTGTAGGATTTAGTGGCATCTAGTGGTGAAATTGACTTTGAATCCATTTGAATATTGCTCACCTCACCCTCCCCTTCCAAGCCTGTAGGAGAAACTATGGTGGCTGCGAAAGTCACGAAAAACTCAAAAGGCCCTGTCTAGAGCCAGTGTTTGGTTTGTCTGTTCTGGGCTACAGTAGAAACATGGCGATGCAACATGGTGACCTCTGTGGAAGGGGACCCACTCCCTCTGTAGATATAAAGGGCTTATTCTAAGGTAATGGAAACAACAATTCTTATTTTCAGGTGATTATACACTAATGAAAGCATACTTATAAATATTATATTCCATTTCTGCCAATAGCTCCTTCTAAATTTTAAACACTGGACCTTTAAGCCTATGGCATTTTACACTTTATAAACAGCTCCAGAAGCAGAAGTCTTCTGAAAGCAGCAGAAGGAGAGAGGGCTTAACAAATTACATATTATTTATACGGACAATTGAAATAAAAGGTAGAGAGAAAGAGTGAGAGAGAGAGAGAGAGAGAGAGAGAGAGAGAGAGAGAGAGAGGCAGGAATGTTTCTGCTCTTGTTGACACAGGATGTAATGTTGGATGTCAGTCGTGTTCTGCTGCATAGAAACAGCGAATGAGATCATGCTTCTATATCCGAAAACAGGCTGTTGATTTGACCAGACACAATGTGATGTGACTGATATATCTTCAAACAAAAGTATGTGGGGTATCTATAGCTGTCAAGGAGGAACACACTACTATCTGAGTTTTCCTTTCCTCTCAGTACCAGTACCACCTCACGGAAATGGTTAAACAAAACACATTTCATATATGAAAATGTATTCTATCTCCAAACATGTTTTTAATTATTCGCAGTGCATAAAAAGTTGTGTATGCACACATGCAAGCAGGCAAGCAAACCCACACATACTGTACACAGGTGTGCACTGACAACAGTATGCAAGTCATAGCAAAGTATATCTGAAAAGCATATAATTTAAAGATATTTCAGAACATATAAGTCTTTCAGGCCAAGATGAGTCTTTTTAATAAGAAATGGCAGTTAAAGTGACGGTGCAGTTATGAATCAATGAGTCTTGAAGGGCAGATGGCACAATACGTCCTCTGCAAGGTGCATCTACACTAACAATATGACCAGACATCCTTTTATGTTAACAGCTTCAAATGATTTATTAAATGAACAACAGTCCGAGGTTCGATCCTGGTCCCCAACTCTGTCACTTAAAAGCTTCAGCTTGTTTTCAGACATTCTCTTTATATCAATGTCTTATTTCAGTGTTTAAAGATGCATTTCCTATATTTTCACCCATGAGTGTATATATACATCTGATTTTATGCTGCTAGCTTTTTATATGGATTTATTTTGAATTTCAACCACACATTTACAACTTAAACACTATCTGCAATGCGTCCCACCTTTTAAACAGTGTTATTCCTTTTTAAGACATTCAAATGTTGTCTAGCATGCCTTTAAAGAGGCAATATGTAAGAATTGAGACTACTCTCTACTTGTCTAATTCATACTTAGGCGGCACATATCATGTCACAACTACTGCTAACTGCTGTTAGCTAGTTAGCTCAGTTAGCTGAGCAACTAACTTAGCAGTCCTATTAGCTGACTGAGTAACCAACGAAACCGGGATCAGCAGCCTGCCAGTGAACACGACGAACAGGACAACAGGGAATATAGTACGGAGGTGATTTACAGCGGCTCAGACCAGGAGTCTCCAGAGAAGATGAAGACACAGGCAGGAATAGGGGAGTCGTCAAGCGGGAGAGGAGCGAGAGGGAGGTTGGGGGTGCATAGAGCCAGAAGCCAGCCAGCAGTCCCTACAATCATTCTGGCAAACATTTGTTTTCTGGACAGCAAAATGGATTATATCAGACTTTGAAGAGCTTCTACTGCTGCTGTGTGTTTGTTTTGGACGCCGCGATTCAGCTGGATGGGCTAACACTCCACAAAGCGGGCCGAGCTGCTTCACAGTCCAGTAAGCTCCGGGGTAGCGGCCTGGCTGTGTACGTCAACAAATTGTGGTGCCAAGATCTAACAGTGGTCTTCACTTTCTGCTCAACACAAGTAGAAATCATGACTCTGAAATGCAGACCTTTCTACCTGCCGCGGGAGTTTACAGCGATCCTCATTATAGCCATTAATGTATCACTGAGTGGTAATGTGAAGGAGGCTATGAATGAACTTTACAACATCATTAGTGAGCAACAGATAGCCCACCCTGATGCATTCTTCATTGTTTCAGGCAATTTCAACCAGGCAAGTCTAAAGTCTGTCCTTCCAAAGTTTTACCAGCATGTGAATTTTGCAACAGGAGGCGATAACACATTAGACCTGGTGTACACAAACGTTTAAAACTGTCATAGAGCTGCCCCCCTCCCTCACATTGGCAACTCTGACCACCTAGCTGGTATGCTAATGCCATCATACAGAGCTAGGGTGAAACTGGAGAAACCAGCTCTGAGTACTGTCAGAGTGTGGTCAAAGGAGGCAATTCCAGCACTGCATGTCTGTCTTGAGGACACACAGTGGGACATCTTTAAAGTGGCTGCTTCATACGACAACATCATTGACTTGCAGGAATATACTAACACTGTTATTGGCTATGTCAACAAGTGCATAGATGATGTGACTGCCAATCAGAAACTCTGACAGGTAATGTGTTTTCACTACTTAGAGCCTGCAATGCTGCATTCAAATCTGAGGACACAGCAGCATACAAACTTGTCTCGGGGCATTAGGGAGGCAAAGAGACAATATGTACACAAGCTAAACATCCATTTTATGGACCATGCTTGTGGCACAGTCAATAACTGACTACAAGCCCTTCATCCAGCATGTAGGCTGTATAGACAACTCCCTGCCAGACAAACTTAATGACTTCTATGCATGTTTTGAGGCAACTACTAACAACTAGGCACAGATGCTTCCACTATCATCCAGTGACCAGATACTTCAGCTGTCCACAGCTGCGGTAAAGAAGGCCTTAGCCAGCGTCAACCCACGCAAAGCTGCAGGCCCGGATAACATCCCTGGGCGAGTTGTGAAAGACTGTGCAGAACAACTGAAATATGTTTTTACAAACATCTTTAACACCTCACTCAGTCTGGCAGTTGTGCCTACATGCTTCAAAAGTGGTACCAGCATCCCGGTTTCTAAGAAGTTGAACCCAGCTTGTATGAACGATTACCGCCCTGTAGCTCTCACACCTATAGTGACAAAATACTTCGAGTGATTGGTCATGAAGCACATCAAGGCTGGACTCCCTGCAAACCTAGAGCCTCAACAGTTTGCATACAGAGCCAACTGGTCCACAGAGTATGCAATTTCCACCACACTGCTCCTATTCATCAACCTCTGCTCAGCGTTCAACACCATAATACCACAACAGCTGGTGGAAAAGCTGAGGTTGCTGGGTGTGGATGCTGGCACCTGCAACTGGACCCTTGACTTCCTGTCACAGAGGCAGCACTCAGTCAGAGTGGGCAGCCATGCATCAGCAACAATCTCAGTGAGCACAGGCTCATCTCAGGGCTGTGTATTGAGCCCCCTGCTGTTCACTCTCCTCACCCACGTCTGTACTGCCAGATTAGATTCCTGGCCATGCACCTAGCGGATGATCTGACCTTCTCTACCAACACCTCGGCCATCGTGAAGAAAGCCCAACAGCAACTCCACCCACTCCACAGAAGGTCAGGCTTTCCTGCTATACACCTCACCACCTTTTACATGGGCATCATTGAATCCATCCTTACATACAGCATACATTGGAACATCACCAACATGACCAGATAGTGAGATCTGCCAGCAGGATGATTCGTGCCCCTCTACCTTCCTTGGGGGACATTTACCATCAGTGTTGCATCAGCAGAGCCACAAAGATGATCAGAGACCCTCAACACCCATCTCATGGTCTGTTTTCCCTCCTGCCTTCAGGTAGGAGGTACAGGAGCTTATTTGCAAGGTCCAGCAGGATGCTGAACAGTTTTTTCTCACAAGCTGTCAGACTCAACAATCAACAGACTGTGCCCCCTCCCACTAATATGCCCACAACACACCAACACACCCTCTAACACCCATAATAGCACAGTCACCAAAAATCCAATAAACTGGACTGTCATGCAGACACCTGACAAGTAAAAATACTTGACTACACAATTGCACTTTACATACATAAATATGATGAGCTCTTTTTAACTGATATTTCTTAGCCAAACTTTCTAATTTATATATGTTGTATCTATTGTTACTGTGTTTATGATTTATATTGTTTTTACTAACAACTGCACTTTGTTGAACAGCATTTAATTTTTTATGTATGCAAATACAGGAAGGAATGATAATAAAGGAAATCTTGAACTTTTACAGCAACCTAAATATCTCAGCAACTTATAGCAATGCATTATTAATGAAAACACAGGTATGCTGATGCCTTCTAGATGTCAATTATGACCTCTGATTATAACTCACAGTGGTGAAGTGATGAATTGAATGGCATTGTGGTTAAAGGGTGTCCATTTGTTTCCAGTTGCAATGATAGCATCAGCCTAAGCACACAGGATATCTCAAAAATCCAGTATCGATAGTACAGTGGATTGGATAATGTTTTTTTCTGATTTGAAAAGAGAAACAAGCTCTGCTCCAGCATGAGAATCTAATTTGACATTTTATTTTTTGAGTGAGGTGTTCAGTGTTCAGAGTTTGGCAGGACAATCTGCTATCTAACCAAATTAAAGTATAACTTAATTATTTATAATGCTGTACTGTATTGATTAGATTTCCATTCTGAGTATGGATCGGAGAAGGAATATCAAAGTTTCAAGCCCTCCTGAAATGTATACATTTTTTCTTTAGTTATAGAGTCTTAGTTTAGAGTGTATGGCAAACTTTGTTTAGAACAAACATTAATTAAAGATACCTGAAGGTCATCAAAACCAAACTGTTACCTGTAAAAAGCCTAGTTGGCTGTGCTGAGTTGGAAGACAGATATTATATATGTATAGAGAAAATGGGGGCCTAATATTGATCCTTGTGAGGCACCTTTATCAGCCATTTGGGGACATGAGTTGAAATCATTGACAACAAAGATCATAACTCTACCACAAAGATCTGATCTGAACTGTAAGCAGAATCATTAAAACTAATGAAAAGCAGCATACACCATACTAAACACCAGTGGTTCCCAAAGTGGGTACCCTTTGACGTTACTAGGAGACTTGGAGAAACCACTTGGTTAAGCAGTAGGAAGTCACGTGACAAAGGTCACGTAAGTCATGTGACATAACTTAAAACTTTAAAGTCAACATTAACTTTTGGTTTCACACTGGAAATGAACCCCAGTCTCCTGGGTGAAAGTCCTGGGTTTGTCTGACTCCTGCACCCTCCACACCTCCTCCTTAAGTGTACTTTCGCTTTTACATACTCGCTTTTATGTCACCTGATTTCATAAAGGCTTTCTAGCAGCCCTGTGCAGACGTTAATACAGACGCTAAAAGGCACCTTGTGCGGGTTTATATGATGCTGTTTATATGATGCCGAAGGGCATGACAAAACTTGACGGCCTGGGAATGAGAACAGGCTGTATATATATATACATAATTATTTTTATTTTTTTTTTGCCAAAAAAAAGGTTTTGGTCTCTATAGCTAATTTCCCTGATCATTACAACTGTATGGGGGTGAATTTTTATATAACTCACCAATTTAAATTATATTAAGGCTTAAAGTTATGCATAATTAAGGATGTGGCCACTTTGAGTGACAGGTGGGTGCTATCACAGGTGGCTGGTTTCAGGAACCAGGCTTATTTCGGCCCGCCTTCATTCCACCCAGTTGGCTGCTTTTGGGAGATGGACATACTGTGAAACTTCAATTAATAGCCCAGGCTTTCATTGGCTTCAATCACTGAACTCAACCTGCCTATATTTGGGACAGGCCTATAAAACTCGTGCTCAGCAAAGATGGGAAATACTATCAATTGTTTATTTAAACCAGTATGAATATTACAGTATTATCCAGGTAAATGAGGGGAAAAGGACAGGCATTAGGCAGGACAACTCTGCTGGGACTGAGGTCCTTTACCACTGCTCATGCATAGCGTATCTAGTTATTCCACTCGGGACTGCCAAGTCATCATTTCTGTCCATCTAAATTTTAGTACATTACTAAAAATTAGGCTTTTGAAAAAAATAACAATTATGTATCATTCATTTGATGTAGTTCAAAGAAAGAGAAACAGAGAAAGAGAGAGACGAACAAAGTTAGCAGACAGTGAGCAATGGATTTCACATGACAATATCCACAACTTGGATTAATTTTTATAAAAAAACATTTTGATTCTTTTGATCAGTGGAGCCTTATGGACTAAAGGAATATAAATAATCGAGGAATGGACACATATTCGGACTTTATGACTGCTTCAAAGGTAGGGAGGCCCGTCTCTCGTTTACCATGCCAGTAAATCTGAATGAATTATACTTTGGTGCTCATGGTTTTCCATAAAATGATCTGAACAATTGAATTGTGTACAATTGAATTGAATATAAGCGATGTAACGATGTGTAGCATGTCCATATTGACAAAAGTTTAAACATTTATATTTGTACGAGCAATCTAAGCAGCATAGAACTAGCTCAAGCAGGTGACCTGGTGGGCTTTAAGAGGTTTTATACATCCAAAGAACTTATATAAAAACCAGACCCGGTGTCTAATTGAGACCTGCGTTTATTTGTCAAAGTGTGTAGTCACACCGGCCAGTGAAAGGGATAGGCTTCTAATTGGGACTTGGCTTTTAATTGAAGTTTTACCGTAAATCATTGTGTGATTCAGTATGGTATTGCTGTTCCTGTTTTGGGGGCTTGGTTTAAAAATGTTTGAGAACCACTGCTATAGACACAAAGAGATCACCTTTGAATACAGACAGACATGCATGGAGACAACATGAAGACAAACACTGCCAGGTTGCACTGTAGTGTGAGTTGTAAAACACCCCTTCTTTCTGTCTCTCTGCTCTGGCTTTTCCACCCTCTCTACCCCCTCTCTACTTCGAAACTGTTCAAACTATGTTGACTGTATTGGGCAATAAGACTTTCCATTAAAACCTTTTGCATAACCATGAAAGTGGAAGACTGCATGGAAGACTAGACGTTCAGCAAATATTCAATATGACCTTTTCCAAAGGCCTGTATTCCAATAAATACTAATTTCCTGTTGATCTAGTTAGTGCCTGGAGGAATTTGTCTTCATCAATTATTGAATAAAAACAGGCGAAACTCTATGGTCTGCCATTATAATGGATTTATTATGGTTTGGTGGTGTGTGTGTGTGTGTGTGTGTGTGTGTATTAAGCAGTTCTTTAATTGTATTGAAACCACCCGCTGACGTGTGCAACACTAAAGGAGTGGGATAAAGCCACGCTATAGTGGCAAATTCTCCCCATAGGCTTACACAGAGAGGGATAGAGAAGAGAGGCATATAGAGAACACAAACCAAATTACAAAAGTAAATATATACTATGGTCACCTATCAGTCTCTTGTGTACTACATAACCATATCACCATGGCCACAGCGGTGCATGCATATGCGGCAGTCAGCAGCTCCCTCAAACTTTGCTACATCTGTTTTAATTTTTTTTTGTCTTTATTACTGAAGCACCTATTACTTATGACAGAGATACACTCGTCAACATCGGAAAAGGAAGTGTCGATAAAACGATACCAATAGTGCGATCAATTAATTATGGCTATCTGAATTATCAAAGATAATCATAAATAACTTTAATGAATAAAGTCCTTGGGGGCCCCACTCTTCTTAAAGAAGAGAAATGATAGCCAATTAATCAGAATCAGAATCAGAAATACTTTATTGATCCCCAAAGAGAAACTCTTTCATTACAGCTGCACAGTAGTAATAGAAGTATGAATAAATATCAAAAAATTAAACTGAAACAGAGTATATTGCACCTGAGTATTAAACAGAGAATATTGCACAATTATTTCAAGTTTAGTGACCTAGGGTCATATAGACTGACACTCAGAGGGAGGAGTTAATTGATTGAGTCTCATAAGTTCAGGAGTTCAACATACTCACTCTTCTGCAACATTAAAGAAGCCAGCAACAATTGTTAAACAAAGCAAAAACACACAATGTGAAGTCTAACTCTAAATACTAAACTACAGAACAATGGGATGTGTGTGTGTGTGTGTGTATGCACATGTGCAGCAGGAGCTTTAAGGTTTCTCTCTGCCAGGTGTGTTTGTCTTTAAGGGCCAAACTAGAGGTGTATGTGTATGATCTGTTTAGATAACGGTGCCAAGTTAAAAGGAGATAGTTAGCATGCAAAGACTCTGTCTGTGTGAAGCACAACATTAACTAACATCAACTTAGCGTGTGGCCATGTGGCTACCAAAAGACCAGTGAAAATACATCACAACAATGAAACTCAATGAACACTTCAGTACATGTACATCATTAAAACTAAACAGTCCTGTGCTTAGCCAAGTACACTGTTAAGCTATGAGAAGCTATATAATGCCCAGTTAAGTTGCATTACCAGTCCAAGGAAGGAAAACGGGTTGACTTGAACGTGCTGCTGTGTTAGCTGGCGGACAATCTTTTGTAGAGGAGCCAAGCTGGAAAGAATTGTGGTTCCAAGAAGAGCCGTTGGCGCTAAACTTGGTGACAGAGATCTAGCAGGCTCTCGTGTCACTGCTGTATGATCAAAGAGTTTGGTTCTGCTGCGTGTTTCTGCTCCAAACAGATTACACAGCGGTGGTAACAGACAACTGTCTGCTGCATGCTGGAGGCGAAGCCAGGAGAAAGGAGACAGAACAAATCATCGATGATCTTTTCATTGACCTGGATCACAGGTCAGACTGGCCAGTGCTGCGTTCAATGGCTCTCAGGATTGTGGGACAAAAGAAAATGCAGCCTCCTAACAAAATTTCAGTTAACAATCACCCAAATTAATGAATCCATCTGTGGAGTCCCAACACACATAACAATAATCAATTATCTTTTGATAATGGAGCGTGCTATGAGTGACACACAAACAACCAATCATTTAACAGTTGTGTTGTTCGGTTGTACCATCGACATGTGACACAACAACATAAAAATTGTAGAGTGAGAAAATTAGTGCAGATGCTGAGGAAATATAGGTTATTAAAAATTATCTAATTATTGATATCAACTGAAATGAAACATTTTATCGTGATACATTTTTCAGGTATATCGCCTCGCCCTAAGTTAACTCAGCAACGGGAAAGCAGAGACTGCTGTGCCCTCATCTTTACTGAGACCTGGCTGCACCACAGCATCTCGGATCAAGCTATTGCACTCGACGCATGTTCAGCGCTGACAGAATACAAGACTCCGGTTAGACAAGAGGAGGCGGTCTATGTGTTTACATCAATGATGCTTTGTGGTCAGACACAGTCAAAGTGGATGGACAATGTTAACCAGATGTTGAATTTTTATTGTTGTTGATGTCGACCATAACATCAGAGTGAGACAGAAAGCTGGCATCAAGGAGGCAAAGCGGAGACATCAGCAGAGACTGGAGAGAGACCAGTGTCAGTAATAACATCAACTAGCCGGTTGGCACATGTTCTTAATACACAGCCAGGGATGTTTTCAGGCCCAGCAGCTTTACTCATATTCACTCTCAGCAGGATTCTTCTCACATCCGCTGTGGATACTGACAGTGGCCGGTCCTCTGGAGGCAGAATAGACTTTACAGCTTACTGTTTATTTAGGAGATCAAAACAAGTGTTTATTTAGGAGATCAGAATAAGCATAATGTTTAGCTCATCTGGTAACGTGGCCTCACACATGACGGGGGCTCCTGTTTTTGTAGCCTGTGATGTTTTTGATTGCCTGCGACATATCTTTGGTGTCACAGTCTGGTATGGGAACTGCTCTGCTGCAGAGCGCAAGGCACTGGAGCGGGTGGAGAAAACTGCCCAGTGCATCACAGGGACTCCACTTCCAGCCACTGAGGACATCCAGATGAAACGCTGTCTGCGTCGAGCCCGCAGCATTCTTAAGGACTCCTCTCAACCCACCCAGAGACTGTTTTCTCCCCTGCTTTCCGGCAGGCGCCTCAGGTGCCTCCAGCAGTCTGAGAAACAGCTTTTTTCCCAGAGCTGTCTTCTTACTGAACTCTGCCCCCCGCTGATTCCACTGTCCCCTCATATA